>NW_009647344.1:207746-261144 GCF_000708025.1 Charadrius vociferus | reverse complement strand
TTGGCACATGCCCTGTGTTCACAGAATCGTGACGGGCTTCCTGGGGAAGTGCTTTGATAAGAGGAGGCCTTGGTACCAGTCTGATTGGTTTCATTACATACGGGAAGATGAAAGAAAACTTGTTATGGCAACTTAAGTGTATTTTATAGCAACTATTAAATGAGAAAAAAAAAAAATCAGAACCAGAAAATAGAGGCCTAATAAAACTGGTAGTGACACTTGGTGCCTACGTGGCAAAGGGCTCAGCCTGGTACTTTATCCGTAGCTCATAGCGTCTTTTAAATCAACAAAGCTGGTAACCTTGCTATGATAAAACTGTGAAGTCTGTCCCCAGAAATCATGAATTTGGTTCTAAATCATACAAATTACTGAGTTCTTCTGTTAACCTTCCTTTCTGAGCTCCTTCAGTTAGGATCTGCTTTTGAGTCTTCGGGCATGGCCTCTGTAAATTCACAGAGCCTCTTCATGAAAATGGTACCTGATTGTGGACTAAAGGTGAACTCTAGAAAGGGGGCATAAACGAGAAGTAACAAAAAATGCATAAACGAGAAATAACAAAAAATGAGTAAGGGAGGAGCAGTAACAACGGGAATTTTCTATCAACTAGTACTAAGAAAGTAGATTTTAATATTTCTCTGGGTCTTATTATTATATCAGAGCCACGGCATAAGACCTTGTTTGCCTTGTGTGCTACAGAAACATTGCAAAATGTTGAGGTTTTTTAATTGGCCAGTACAAATGTCTGAGTCTTTTTGCCTGGGAACATTGCCCATTGCTGTTCAATAAACTGAGAGAGAGATATATGTACAGCCTCAGCTAAAAGTTTTCCATGCTAGTACTACATTTTTCAAGAAGGAAGGTTTTTTTTAAGCAAAGCAGACAGTTGGAAACATTTTGCAGCATCATTCCCTCTTAACAAACTTACTTACACATGATTTCTATCATTTTGCAACTGAAAACGCTGAAAAGTAATGCTCACACCAAACTAACAGTGCATTTCTTTTATTTTGCTCATTTCAGGTATGTGTTGCAGATATGTGTTGTATATTCTTTCATTCCTAAACACAACACTGTCCTCCAGCACTGTTTATCTTTTCAGAATTAGTTTGCATTTTTATGTGGCACAAAGCCTTAAAAAAACTGCTTAGGTCAGGCTAAAGCCTATGCTAATTTTAAGAAGATATAGGTGTGTCTAAGAACCTAAAATCTTTTTGCAAGGTAGAATTTATTGTGCATTTGTAGCTTGGTGTTTGCTTGAAGAAAGATGGCTGTACGTGAAGGAAATAACAAAGTAGATAAGGGAGGACCACATCTGACTGATGCCTTGCTGGGACTATGAGAGTGCAGAGGAGCTGCAGCTGTGTGCCAGCACCGTGAGCGCAGAGCTCTGGTGTTCGTCTGTTTTGCACCCACGTTGCAGTTTGCAGGAGGTGTAAAACAGGGTGAGAGAAAGTAATGAAATTAAAGATTTACCGTTCTTCTAATGGGACTGATTTGTGAATGCCATATGGAGACAGGTATGTCCTTAGCCTGCGAGATCCAAAATACATGTAGAAATCTCATTTTGTATGTCTTTAAATCCTCTGGAAACTTAACTAACCAAAAGGGCATTGAGAACCCGAACTGTGTGATGCCAATCCCTGCAGCGTTGTTAGCAATGAGTTGGAAATCAGTTTTGTCCATGTCTTCCAACAACCGTAGCCAATTTGGCCATTACAGTAATGCGTCACACTTGGAAGCCTTAATCTCCAAATCTTCCATCAACTTCTGATTACTGGAGTAGTTTGTATGGCAAACACACACAGCTGGAGCGTTTGACATTAAGAATAGCTTATGAAAGTAATTACAATAGAGGAAGCCAGGAAAAGGGGCAGGGAGGGGTGCTTTTACTGTATAAGACCTTGTTCTTTTTCCAGGACAAGCTTGTCTTGGTCTCATTTTTAAAGCATTGTGTTTTCCATACTAGCTTCTAGTACCACCGTGCAGCACACAGCCAAGGCTGAGAGCTGCTCCAGTTTTAACCCAATTCTCAAACTAGTGTTTCATTTTGTGCACACACTTTCATTTTCACATGTTTTTCTAGACTGTACTCTCTAGCAAGACTAAAACTGTTGAAGTGATTGCTGGATTCATCCTTGAAGCTTGATTTATTATTTAACTTCAGAATGTGATTAATTCTGCTTGACCTGTCCTCTGCCACACAGATTTTTCTAGAATGTGCACTTCATCTTTATCTCGGGTGTGGCACGCCCAGCTCAATGCAAATGCAAGCACAGAGCATTTTGTTGATTTTCTGAGGTGTTGCTTCATTCTTTTTTTTTCTCCCACTACCTGCTCACTCCTCGATAAAGTAAATATTTATGAGAAGTACCTGGAAAAAAAAAAAACCATGAGTCACCAGGAGACTTTATTATGATAGTATAATCTCACCTTAACCTGACCTAATCCATCTCCCTTATGCATTGAAATTCTTTTTTGGTAATCAGACTTTAACTGAAATTGTATGGTTATTCTTTGCATTTGATGTTTGAGATTATTCTGTTTAAATGATTTTTAGTGGATGGTAGTGCCAAATAATCAGTCAAATTCTTCTGGAAATTTTACTTATATATATTAATAGTAATTCTGTAACTTAATCATGTTTCATCGGGGTAAATCAGAATGCATTTGACAATATGTGGCCTTATGTTGTTATAACATATCAATTGTTTTGAGAATTACTATTAAAGATTTACCGTTCTTCTAATGGGACTGATTTGTGAATGCCATATGGAGACAGGTATGTCCTTAGCCTGCGAGATCCAAAATACATGTAGAAATCTCATTTTGTATGTCTTTAAATCCTCTGGAAACTTAACTAACCAACTAGTTCTCCAGAACCCGAACTGTGTGATGCCAATCCCTGCAGCGTTGTTAGCAATGAGTTGGAAATCAGTTTTGTCCATGTCTTCCAACAACCGTAGCCAATTTGGCCATTACAGTAATGCGTCACACTTGGAAGCCTTAATCTCCAAATCTTCCATCAACTTCTGATTACTGGAGTATTTTGTGGATGTGTCGATTCACGGTGGGGAAAATGTCTCCAAAAGTCAGGCTTTCTTATTGGAAGTATGGTTTTGCTTTCCTGTGGCAGAGAGTATGTTCTGTCTTGTAATAATGTTGTTAATTGATCAATTGCATTTGTCATTTGTCTGATCAGATCAGCAAAAGTCAGTCAGTCCAATGTAAGGTGAAAGTCATGTCATTGAGGCTATTGTTGTAATTCACCTTCACTGAATGACTGATTTCACATGTCATTCTGCTCTTACCTGGGCCTCAGCAGGCAGGAAGCAGAAGCTCATGCTTCTTGGGTGTTTTTCAAAAAAAATGAGCCTACGAAGACATAATGACTAATGGAAAATTAATTTAAGCTTTAGCTGAAAATCATTTAAAACTTACCAAAGTTTTTGTTTTAGCATGTGGTGCCTGAACCCCGATAGGTTCCTGCTACCAAAGGCTTATTTGGCTGTTGAAATCTACTCTGAGTATTTCTGACACATCTGTAATGTAGAAACAGAGTCTTTTGAGAAGAAAGGACAGAGCGAGCTTTCCAGAGGCGGGTAACATCAATCTAATCTAGTCTACTCTAACAGTGCTTGTCACAATTTGATATCTATTTGTATGTATTCTGATATATTGCTTAGCAGTATGGCTTTGTTACACTTGAGATAACATTTTCCGTGTGGAGTTCGGTGGAATAAAGCAAATGTGTGCAATTTCCTTTTTTTCATTGCAGCCTGTTTGCTGAGAGAGATTTCCATAGAATCTCGTTCACCTTTTTTTCTGATGACTGAGATTACAGAAATGTGTTGCCTCTTAGGTTGAGCTCTTGTTTTATTAGAAGGGAACAGGCCTCCGTTGTGACTTTCTGGTAGAAATTGAGTGGGATTCGTTAAGGTTCCAGCACTGGCTGTCGTGGGGTCGCAGATGAGGAGGAGTCCAGGCAAGGTCATAGTCACAGGAGAATACTTCTCGTGGCAATATCATGTGGTCACTGACATTTTCATAAAGTAGAGAAATCAGTGGTAGCTTTAAAGAAGGAATCCCCACCCTGCTCCTCTTGTTTTGTGACCTTGTGGGAAGCACAAGTCTCTGAAGTTTTGTGTCACTCCTTTGGATGCTGAGGAGGCTGGCAGTTACCCTGATGGTCTTGTGAAGCACAATGGTTATTCCTAATTATGTCACTAATTTCAATGCATGTGTGATATACATCATGGTAACTGATCAAAAATGAGTGGCACTGTATCTGGGTTTGAGGTAAAACAGAACTAATTTTCTTTTCAGTAATTTTACTTTTCAGTTAAGCCTCTTCTAACTACGTGCACTCTCTGAAATAAACAGCATATTTTTCAGACAATGTCTGCTTCTAGCAGATAATGCCTGATGTTTATAGTTAAAAGAGGCTCTTGCTTACACTTATTCCTGTAACAAGCAAGGTCAGCTAACTTTCTTATGCACTGAGTTGGAGGGTCGGAAGTGGAAAAGCGTAGAGGGGTCCCATCTGCGGAGAGGAGCGGACAGGACAGGTGACCCAGAACTGACCAGCAGGGTATTCCATCCCATCTGCCTCGTGGTCAGTGTAAAAGCTGAAGGATCAACGAGGTCAGCTTCTTTCTTCAATGGCCGGTGTGCGTCCAAGGAAGACTCTGTTTGTCGGCCTTTGATCCTGATCTGTGCATTCCTGAATCCAGTTCCTGAGTTCAGCTCCTGTTCATTGCTGAGTCCAGTCTGGGACTTCCCCAGTGCCTGTCAGTGACGTGATCATCATCCTGGGTGCTTGATGTATAGATTTCATTATTTCCTTATTAATATTATTATCTTTTCTTTTTATTATTAATATTTCATTAGTTAGTTTCTTTTCAACGCGTAAGTCTCTCTTATTGTGTCTCTCCCTTCTCTGAAGAGGGATGTAAGATTGAAGGGGAGAGAGGTTAAAGAGCACATCAGTCACTCATTTTAGTGGCCAGCCCAGCCAAAACCATCACAGATTTATGGGCATCCAACCTGGAGCATGACCAGGTCTGAAAGATTGCCTAAATACTTTGAATTCTGGCTTGCTCAGTTGAGAGTGTAATGGATTATTTTTTTTTCTACAGGAGTCTTCAGGGGGTGGAAATTAAAACTGACAGCTCACATCATGTCATTCTTGAGCGAAATGTTGTATCATGCCTTTGTAGAGGTTTTTTTTTAAAGTTGGTCGATTCAACGCTGCTTCTTGTTAAGAGTTCAGAGAAGAAATGGCTGAAGAATTACTCTGTGGAGTGGCTGACACGTAGCGCACCATGACATAGGTAATTCTTTCCAGGATTTGTTTGCAGAATGTCAGGCTGGTAGGGATTATATTTTGGATGACAAAATGCAGTTCGTATGAATGAATAGCAGAGTTACAACTGATGCCATTTAATTCTGGATAGGATCCTGTTAAACATTGAAAAAATGGAACCAACAAGAGTGGGAACTGCTCTAGAGTTTAAACCAGTAAATAGCAGCCATTTGCAGAGTGATTGATTTTTCAAAAGCTGACTTACTGAGTGCTTATAACCTATCGAGGTGAGGTTATCTGTGCCAACCCAAAATTCAGATATGAGGCTTACCACAGTGTGGCATGTAGATATGGGCTTGTTCGAGTCATGAAGAAAAGTTCTGTCAATTATTTCCCACACCTCTAGCAAGATATAAAAGTTCAAGGTCTCTGGGATTTTCTTGCATTCTTGTTTTCTGCTGCCTCTTGTTCTTATCTGAAAGAAAAAATGAACGGATTTGTGAGTATATCAATTTTTATTGAACTTAGATGGTAAAAAATGCCTTCTTTTTAAAAACAAAAGGATAGAGAAGAAGATGCTCAAGGAAGTGGTACGGTGCTGGGACTGATGATCTGTGTATTGATTGTGTGGGTTGTTCAGTGGGAAAGCTGCGTTTCTCGGGTGTGCAGTAATCTCCTTGGAGTCAGTGGCAGCATCATTTGAGCAAAGAGTGCAGAACTTGGATTGCAGTACAGAAGGGGGATTTAGTTGTGATTTAATAATTGCAGTTGTAGAGACACATCAAGAAGTAACACAGCATCAAGGAGTGTGACTTTAGAAAACTACAAACCCCTGTAAGGGTTAAGTTCTCATCCTGCTTTTTCAGTTACCAGCAAATAGCAAGAATTTCACAAGGAAGGGTTGTAATTGTTTTCAACTAATACATCTTGTTAAGTGGGTAATGTTTCAAACTGGTGCTACAGCTGCTTCCCTCAGTTCATGAACTGGTGGTTGTTTTTGTGGCACTGCCTGGTGTTTCTGTTGAGTGAGAGTGCTTATTCCTTTTACAGGCTGCAATCCTGGTGTTGCTGGGAGTCTTTTGGACTCAGACTTCTGCGTTGGAGGTGAGTAGACTGAGGAGCCGTGTAGTGCAGGTACTGCTTGAAAATGCATGAGACGAGAGGGGGCAAGTATAACAGGAAGGAAAGCACAGAAGAAACAACGAAGATGCTTATTGCCAAGCATAGAGAAAAATAGCGTTTGCCAAAGGTGACAGTGGTATAAGCCAAAGGGGTGGTTCTGTGCAGGTGCAGAGCAACAAGAAATTGGGGGGGACACAGGTGCCCTTAGGTCAAGCTAAAATCTGGGGACTGTTGCAGTCCCCTGCCAGTCCCTGCTGCCAGACGTGATGACTGGGGTGCCCCATGTTGTCCTTCCTGAGGGTGCAGTGCGGGCCTGTCCCCTCCTTTCTCAGCCTGACTCACTCTCGCATGACTTATCCCCACCTCAAGGGCCTCCTGAGACTGCTAGAGGGTTGTTAAGGGATTTAGTATTTACACAAAGCAATCTTGCTTGGTTTTTTGAGGGAAAGCATTTGTTTATGTTGCACCTTTTAAAGGTGCAAGCCATGTGATGGTTTTCCGTTGTTTTTTTTTTTTTACTAAAGACCTTTGTCCTGCCAGAACCTCAAAATGACTATGTCACTGGAACTATGACTATTGACAACGATAACCACATTGTTGATGTCCATGTCCGTTCTGGCGTGTACTCCTCTGATACCATTTTTGATTACATGCATGTAAGTAAATCTAAGACTCTGCCAAGACTTAATCTCTGAGGAAGTTTTTAAACTCAGAAATTCATTCAGTGTATTGTCACCATGAGTTGTCATGAAACACGGTTTCTTTGAAGACTTCCATCACCTTTCCTCCTCTAACTCCATCTCTTTGTTTCACTCATATGATGGTCAGTTTAAAGGACTTGTAATGAAACCCATGGTGGCAGTTCCTGAAAGTGAGAAGAATGGCATTGACCTCAAGGAGGTCAGAGCTGAGAATGGGCTGCTATCGCTCACGTATAGCACTTGCAGCAGAAGTCTGTCGGAAAAGATGCTTCCAGTCTTATGGGCAGACGTGAGTGTGGGCAGGCTGCTTCCGTTCCCCAAAGGTGACATCAATGCAGAGTCATTGCTCAGTAGCGGCCTGTGTAGCCACTTGGTGTTTCTTCTAGGTTGGCCTAAAGATTGTGGGGAAATCCAACTGATATTAGCGGCAGTCATTTTCAATTAATTAATTAACTGTATTTTTTAATCACAGGGATATATTGCAACGAGATTATTTTCACGAAATGCCTGCTTTATCATGAAAATACATAAGGAATCCATCCCAGAGCTGCATGAAATTGGACGGCTGGCTTTTGAGAGACAGGTAACTTTAGCAAAACCCATACTGTGTCGAGGACAGGCTGTTCTATAGGAGTTGCGCAGTGTGACAGGAGCCCTCCATTCTGCCTTTAAGAACAACTGTTGTTAGGAATGTCTTTTACTGTGGTAGCAATGATGAAGAAGATGTGACAAAACAGAACCTCAAGGGAATATCATATAGAACATTATTTTAAGATAATGAGCAGTCATGCCTCCCCTCTGCGGTTTTATTGTGCATTGTCATTGTGACTAAAACTGTAAGATCCCATGTCCTTGGAAGTAGTGTAATTTGACTGTTTTGGGCTGATGACAATATGAGCTCAGGCAGGCTTCTCCTTTTTCATTGTCCTGTTGATATGTTGAGCATGACATAACTTGAAATAATTCTATGTGGAGAACAGAATTTAGGAATGAATGCCTAACGGTAGCACAATAACAGCAAAACTTACTGCAAGTTAACATAACTTATTATGATAGTAATACAGCTCAAGTTTCCTGTGTTGACAGAATTAGTATCTCATGATCTTTGTTTCTGAACAGCTTGAAAATATATATTTCCTTTAAAAACGTGTAGCTGTTTTAACTAATGCTTTATGTGAGGCTACAGAGGGTGATCTTAGATTTTGGGGTTTTCTCTAAGGTGTCCTAGCAGAATGAAACCAAAGCTGCATTACTGATGACGTCTAACATTTTCTTTTTAGACTATGAACACGGTATACTCTCCAAATAATGTGTGGGTACAGTTTCAGTCTGGCCATTCCACGCTTGGGACTGTCAAAGACTGGCTTGTCTATGGTAAAGCCATTGAACAACTCTGCAGAGGTCTGCCTCTCTACCACCTTGCAAAGACTGAACGTAAGTGACAAGATCAGAACTTTTTGCTTCTGTTACAGCCCATAAGGACCTTTCTATCCTTTAAATCTAAGTTCACGCGACAACTTTGAGGCAGGAACATCTTTCCCTGTTTGAGACAGGAGTAAACTACCTAGCAGGAAGGAAAGGGTAAAGCTCTTTGGGTTGCTTTGGCAAAGCTGGTGGAGCACTGCTTTTCGTTGTTAGGCATGTAAATATCTGGGAGAGCTGTTCCTAAGTGGTTTGCCTGGTGTCGGAGGAACCATTGTGTAGCAGCTGGACCCAACTTATGCCCCAATGATACTATGGTCCCACAAGGCAGGTACTGTATGCCAGCATGCTACCTGCTGTACCTAAGGGAAAGGAGGAGCACAAATGTGATTGAAAGCTGAGCAGACAATTGCTCCCTTCGAGCTACACCATAAGAGTTTTACACAGTAACCGAAGCTGCAATTTGTGCATTTAACAGAGTCTTCCTTGCTGGATACATGGATCTTGTCGATGCTAATATCTTCATTTTCTTGTTTCTTTTAGCACTACCGAATGTTCATGGCTGTTCCAGTGCTGGAATTCCAAGCATTTTGGGCCTTAAAATCTGTGAAAAAATCAATTAGGCTGGATCTTGAAAATCCTGCAGCATGGAAATGGCTTCTTTCTTTGCATGCTTTTGTGACGGTGGCCATGTTGTCCAGGTGGAACCAAACTCCGTTTAGACTCAGCTTGCCTATCCTAAGCTTTGAGTGCAACAAAGCTATGATATACAAATAAAGATAATGGAGTAATAATTAAAATACTTTGTCTTTTTCCTTCATCTGAAAATAGAACGGAAATAATGTGGACCTTGCTGGTTTTCCTACAGAAGAGATATGTTTCCCTGTGGTGCCTTCCTGTGCTCAGGCTGCAATGTGACCGAGGCATCGGTATATGCTTCTGTTACGGTTTCCTCTCTAGCATGAATAGTTTTTCCCAGTGGAGAACTTGCCCTTGGCATGAGCAGCCGGCCTCCTTGGGTGCTGACTCAGCCTATGTATGATTGCTGGAGGGAGGGAGCAAAGAGGTGAATACAGAGATAAAGGGAGGGAGCAGATCTATGTTAGCAACACATGCAAAGAGGCTTGAATTCTGCAAGGCCCCTGAAAAAGGGCAGTAATTTGAATAGGTGCGATGGGTCAGAGATCTTCGTGTTCTGGGTGTCTTTCAAACCCGCGTAAAGGAGACACTCCCAGTCCTAAAAAGTTCGTAACATGGAATAAAACGATCCTTTCACACAGTGCCAGTATAAGAAGAGCTGTGCCCACTTGCTGAGTGTTGCGTATATGCTGGAGAGTAGTTTGTGTCAGGAGCTGATTAAAATACAAGATGAGGCAGCATTGGTGCTGCCTGCCTGCTCTTCTGGTAGATCTGAGTGAATGGTTGAAGTCACACGTCCTTTCCACCAGTGTTTGGAAGTAGTGTATATTTTGGAGCTGAAGACTAACTGTTTACTGGAGCCGTGATTGGCTGCCCGAGGGCAAGGCATTCCTTTGGAGTCCAGGAAACTGGCCCCAGGTCTGCAATTTGTTATGTTCAAATCAGGCTCCTGGTGAAACCATCTGCTATTTATTGAAAGAGCATTTTATCATATGGTGAAAATGTTCTTTTAGATTAACGGTATTCAGAAGAGGCTGCAGGTACTTGGAGATCCAAAGAATGTTTCTGGAGGGTCAAACTTGGGTAACCAAATCCAGTAATAGTTCTGTGTATCTGCGAGATGCAGAGTAGCCTGTTTAGCTGTATTTTGAAGTGGAGCTCAGTGATGGGATGTGAAACTGGGAGTTGTAGTTCTGATGTTTGTTTGGCTGATGCACGCGGGGGTGTGAGACACCTCAAAGCACCCTTTGAGAGCCCTGCTTGGCAAGAGGACTCATGTGGGTTGTGACTTTGAAAGCTTTTGTGATTGCAGTATCCAGAGAGGCTGTTGTTTCAAGACCTTCAAAACTCAGTGGAAGCCCTAATCCAGTTTCCAAGTGACAGCTGTCATGTCTCAACCCTTTCTTTGTGTATTGTTGTGTTAGGGGGCATGGAAGTCATGGCAAGCCCTCCCATTGCCCCAGATGAGGCAATCTCTTCAACATGTAGAAAATAACTGCCTTAATTGTCTCAGGCTTTATTTATCTTTGGATTAGTTCTTTAGGGCTGCTGACCTGACATCGACTCGCCGGTGACAGTTTGAAGACCAGAGGTTGAAGTAGATGCCAATGGAACAGACTGGTCGAGCTTCCAGAGAGGCAGACTAGATGTACGAACAAAGCTGAGTCTGACTATTCTCAGATCATGATTTAATTTGAAGTTATTTAAAGTGATTAGTCAATACAATCTGGTTTTCTGTCTAATTGTCGTATAGAAGAATCTGAACCAGTACTCTGTGTGCCGTGTAATAGTGGTCCTTTGACTTTCCCCATCCTCTTGCTCCTAGTTTAATCAGGACTAGTTACTGTAAAGGAACCCTCTGTGTACTACCTTCATTTATTAATGGAACAGTGTTCTGAGACATGAGTGAAAGAGCGTCCTCTTCTCCTCTTGCACAGCTGCTTACAGATCACGAGGACTGATCTGAATGGACAAAGTGAGGGCTGCATGGCTGCCGTGATACTATCAATGGAAACTGGAGCACAATCTACACTCTATAGTTTGACTGCTATCATGGAAATTGTCCGTGGGTAAGGCAGGATCTCAATCTGGCTCTTCAGTCTTCACCGATGGCTTAAAAACATCCCTCTCTCTGGTTTGAGGGAATTTCATTTAAATTTCAAGGATATTTGAGGTCTTACATTTTTTGTTTAGAAAATGTAAAACGTAAAAACGTAATTTTGCATATATATCTGAAAAGCTTACCAATAAGCTTTTAGTCTTTACTGCCTACTAATTTTGAAGGCAGCATTACAAGCTCAGTAGATTTGTACTCAATACTAGAGCAAATAGCTCTACAAAGAACACTGAAACAAACCTCAATACTTCTTATCTGCCCTTTAATTTTGTTTGACCAGGGAGGTTGCCTTTCTGCCCTTCATGTACTCAAACATGAAAGAAGATTGTTTCTAGCTTTGGTTTTAGTTCACAGTCTCATTGTATCAGCCAGTCCTGTTACGGCTATATTTGCATTTTGACTGCTGTGTTTATTGTTTCATAAATCATGCTTCAGCTATCCATCTACTCTCACAGCGCCTCCAGTGCCAAGGTGCACGGCTTAGAGGAACCTGTTCTGGATGGAGCGCCCAGGAGGCAAATCTATTGTGACATTTCTGTACCTTTTAGGGTGCAGCTCACAACAAAGAGAAAAGGAAGCACAGGAAGAATCATATAGCACGCGAGCCATATGCCACCTTCTCTTGCCCATGTTTTTCAGAGGATGGTTTGTTTTCATATGAGCACATCCATGAGCTTGTTACAGCTCTGAATTTACAGAGCTGGAGCCTAGGCCTCTTTGCATCCCCAACATATCACTGATTTCAAACATCATGCTAGAAACAGCTGCAGGGCAAAAGAAAGTGATTGTGGATTTAGTAACTAACTGCAGGACAAACAGGAATGTGCACCCAGCTCTGAACAAAAGCAGAGAAAAGGACCTATGCAGGAGAAAGAATTTTGATATTGTATCTCTTTGATACTGTACTTGGCCCGTGCTATTTCCTTCTTTGCTGTCGATGCTACAGTTTACCATGTGTTTTACGTACATGTCTTAGACTATAATTAATCTATTTTTCTTACCTTGCAAGGTGATGGATGTTATTACTAGAGTACAGGGAAAGACCAAGGAAGTAAAAAGCAGCAAGAACAGGTGAAATGTCCCTGAACATATGGTCCATCTGTTGCCTTAAATAACAAGTTTCAATCATTTTTAAAATGTTTTCAATCGTGAAATCCACAAGCTGTGAGCAAAGGGTCTGGACAGAATGTTCACAATCTGAAGGAAACATATATCTTTCCCTTTATTGATCACTTAGCTTAGACGTGCGTTTTGTATAATATGGAGCATCTGTGGTCACAGAGCTTGTTTAGGTGTCAGTAGCTTTACGGGTTGCCTGTCAGTAAGGATCTTTTAACATTGTGATCCGTGAGATTTCCCACTGGAAAATTCCCACCGACTTCCACGGGAGGGACCCACAGAGGACTGCAGCCGCTTCCGAAGTGGAGAGCAGCCAGCAACGGTTCTCAGAAACAATGGGAGAGAGAGTTATGTTCACAGTCAACAAAGCAGCTGCTTATCCTAGTAACAAGTGCCTACGGTTAATGTGCCGAGTGGGTTGTCCATGAGGCTTAAGCATAAGATGAGCACCTTGAAAACAGCACAGGCAATGCTATATCTGCCTGAGGAGAGCGGCAGGGCTGTGGTGATCCTACCAGGACTGGAACGCAGATCTATCACAACAATGAAGAAAGGAGCCAGTGCACGAGCTTAGATCCTGCAGAGGGATTGGCAGAAGGAGCATAGAGAGGAGGAGAGTATGAGGCTGTGACTCTCAGTATCTTGAAAGTTACCTGATCTTTCCAAGAGCTTCTCTCCATCCAAGTAATATACGTGTTTTGGAAGTTTAGCTCGCTTCTCAGCTCGGCTTGTTCTATAAAAGGTGGGGAATTTGATGTATGTGGAAGAGAGCCCACTGGGAGGGTGTCTGGGTGTGAGTGTGTGCGTGTGCATTGGCAGCTTTTGTAAGTTAAAAGAATAGGCATCCTAGGCTGGGCTATCGGAATAACGCTGATTATTTGCTCCCAGCTTTTTTAAAAAGCCTGAAAGGTGTTTAAGGGCATGCCTGGAATCCAGGCAATGGTATCATTGGATGCACACTGACAGGCAGCTAAGCTATGTCAAGCATTTGGGGAGGGCAGAATTAGCACACATTCCAGTCCCACCTCCAACTCTGCTGCAGTTAACCTTTCAGGATCCTTATACATATCAGTGGGCAGGAAGCCTCGGTGGTCCCTCCCTGCCAAGGACACCAATTTATCTAGTCACCTGCGCTGCACAGTAATTCAAGATCTTCTCACCGCTGAACGCATTCCCCTGAGAACCTCTCCCCCACCTCCCCAAATTTGCCGGTGTACGAGACTGTTTACCAAGGTGGAGGTGTGACACCTTTGCCAGATCATGCCTTAATTGTAGAAGGCAAAAGCTTGCCTCTTGAGCGTGTCTCTAGAACCATTAACCACTTGGGAGCAA
Organism: Charadrius vociferus; assembly: GCF_000708025.1. Taxonomy (NCBI): domain Eukaryota; kingdom Metazoa; phylum Chordata; class Aves; order Charadriiformes; family Charadriidae; genus Charadrius; species Charadrius vociferus. Next base: position 247,391 of record NW_009647344.1, on the reverse strand, counting down.
ATTGCTGTGGTCGAGCACTGCACAACATGGCCAGATCCACGTGCAACAAGAGAAGAGGGTGTCCCAGTGAAGGGAAAGCCTGTGCTCAGTTTCAATCAAGGTGCCTAATCTTAAATAAGTTTTTAAGCTTTTAAGTTATTGTCCGGAGAGGTGGTGAGCTGGGTTTTGCACGGTTACTTGTTTAAAAGGAGTAAATGTTTTGGCCGATGAGCCACACCACATTTTCCAAGGCATGTGATCCGATCCTGGTGGCACATGTCTGCTTTCTGCTTGAGCTGAGCACCGAGTGTGACTTCACTTGACCACCAGATGGCAAATTGTTCCAGTAACCTCAACGTTTACAGGTTTTTTATTGCTATCTGAATCCAGGGTTGTTCCCCAAGAAGTAAAACCTGTGTCAGCATGCAGAGGATTTGAATCCTTTCATATTTCCAAACCAGTTGGAGATATATGTATATAAACCATTGTCTAAGGAGGCATTGCATTTGTGCAAGGTTTATTCCTCAAACCTTTCAAAACGTTCTAGAAACAGCAGTAGCAAAGATTCACAGGAAATGTTTTCTCTTTCAGAAAAGGAGTGCAGTAACGGAGGAAAGAGAAATCGGCCAAAGGCCCATCACACACTCACCATGAGCACAGGTAAGGGAGCAAGCCCCAACACTCCTGCGTTCTTCTTATCTCCCCCTCTTTATCACAGCCCTGTTGCCACCAAGTGAAATCTAACCTGTCTCATCTGCCTGTGCCCCTGTCCAATCCTGCTTAGCTGGGCTCCTCCCTCAGAGGGGAAGAACTCACAGTGGCATTACGTGCTCTTGGCTCCTTGTTTGATTTGTTGTGGGGTTTTTTGTTGGGGGGACCAGGGTCGAAAGCAGGCTGGGAGTCCGGCTGGAGTTTTGTAGCCGCGTCTGTGTTCCTTGCAGGCAGGTCCTGCCGTTCGTCACTCTTGTCGTGGCTGTATCGTCTGCTTGTTTTAGCATCCTTCTTCGTATTCTGCAAGTTCTTTTCTTTGCCTTTTTTCTCAGCTCATTAAGAGGCAGGCAGAGTCATGTGACTTAGCAATTCCCACTCTATTTAATTTTCTGAGTATAAAGCGTGTAGAGAGGGGAAGGTGATTCAGACCTCTGGAATGGGGTCCTCAAGTTGTTGCAGCCATTTCTTGTTGGCCAGAAAAGTGGATGTAGCTTAAAGTAGGCCCTGTTGTGGCCTTGCCCAGAATTGCAAGAAGAGAACTGGTCCCGTAAGGATTGTGAAGCGTTTAGATGTGTGTTTAAATTGAGACATAAGGATATTAAGGCTCGAGCCAACAGCGGTAGCCAATAACCTTTTCCATCCCCGTGATGGGAAGCAGGGGCTGTTTTCACCTAAAGAAGCTCCCTGATTCCGAAGTTTGCCCTGAGCACACTGGGAGGTGTTTGACAGCAGCACATTAAGCAATGTCCCTGGGTGCAATACACTGAGAGCTGAGCCAGGGCACTCTGCCACTCGTTCCAGATAAGTCGAGCCCTTTAACACCAGGGACTGCGAGGGGCTTGTTCCATGCTCTCAATGAGATAAGCTGCCATCCGCGCTTCACAAGACACTCCTATCTGCCAAGCGGCTCTGAGAAAACCTGGGAGATGTGCAGCATGATTTAAAGCACGGTAGAGACTCCCCCAAGCTACAATCCTAACCGAGGGGGTGTCTTGCTAATGAAAGGTGAAGGACTACCGGGGGGATGGGATGCTTCAGGTAGGGGAGCGTTTATGCACAGCTTACAGGTGCTGAGCAGCTGTGAAGGAGCTAACTACAGCCCAACAAGAATGATAGAGCTAGCAGTACTAGAGTCTAAAAAGTGGGAGACTGATTAAAAATTCTCCAATTAAACTGTATTTTCACGATCCTGAGCCTCACAAATGTTTAATACAGTGTAAACAGTAGCTGAAAGAATGTCTCTGCATGCATATGCTACCACTAAAATGGTCTCAAAACTGATGTGAGAGCTAATCTGAAAACAATCTCTATACTGATGAGGTGAGTTTCCTGGCTGTAAAGATATTTGCATACAACTATGATGCATGCGTTCTTTTCCCTGCTTGTGATTATTATTTTTTTGAAAGCTGTCAAGATGAAGTCACATTTTTGACGTGCTAGTTAAATTTGGAGAGTGATTAGTCCTTTGGTTTGTTGGTCTTGGATATATGTAAGACTTTTAAGTGAGGCGAATTCAGCGGTTGCCTTGCGAAGTGAGCTATTAACAGCATTTGATCAAATTCCTCCGTAACACTAACCAGTATGTCAGTATTCTGAACAACCTAAATAACAAAGTTACAGAAGCCAGACTAAGAGGGGCAGACTGTATTTGGAATTTTTGCTGCAATCAAAGCCAAAATTAATGAGTTGTTTCCCTTAAAAAAAAAAAAAGATAAAAAAGACAAAAATTGATATTCAGTTGCATGGCAAACAAAATGAGAGAGGCAGCTGACAACCCTAATTTATCCAGTATAATTCCAATCATCAAGCTAAACTGAAATGTAATACATTTTAATCTTTGAATTGTTAAGGATATACTTACAGAATATTTTTAACTGAATCAGTCTCTTCTACTGCTACATACAACTTGCTTTCTCTTTTTAATCCCAACCATAACATCAAATGAACAGAGCAGTTATTAGTCATGGTTGTCTAATTTTTCCTCATGTTTTGTTGATGTGGTTACAAGCTGTTGGCTTTGTAATCACCATCTCGTGCTGAGATGCCAGAAAATATTCCATCTCTGCTTAATACTCAAGTTGTCAATTAAATAATTTCAAGCTATTAATCAAAATTTTCAACAAAATAATTTCTCGTGAACAGAGCCTATTTTCTTCCATCCCATCGTTCAAGATTAAGAATCCATAGCTCTGAAAACCAAGGACAAAATACATGTAGTAATTGTTCCCAACAACTTCATTCTTTTAGGGCTGTGAGAGTATTTAAATGGAGCTCTCATTAAAAAAAAAGAATGGTATTCCTCAAACAGCCCGCTTGGACATAGCTGACAAAGAAAGAGGAACAATTTGGGAGATTTCTGTAAAGTTTTGTTCGGGAGTCTTGCTTTTGTCAGTGTCACTGAAGCTGCTCAGAGAGCTGCCTGAAGTTTAACACCCGCATGAATACCAAAGCTCCGTAAAATAACTAGCTGATGAGAGAAGGAATTTAAAAAATGTAAAATTAAAACTTTCTCTTGACCTTTTTCTGTTAAACTGTTCTGTGAAGCAAGTATGATAAGAAGCCTGCAGAGTCAAAACTCCTGGTATTAAACAGAGTGCCTACTCTGCTGTTCATTAGCACTGCAGTGCAATCACTTTCTATGTGAAAATATCAAATAGTAATTGATTTATTTTTGACCATGTCCCATCAGGTTTGAATTGTCAGACTGAGTTAATAAATTGTGTGACCTTTAAGGGTACTAAATTTTAAATTATCTTTTAATATTAGTGCCTCCATCTGCATGGAGGCAAATACCAAGGTAATGGGAGTGGGGACAAATCAATAGATTTCTTGAGATATCTCCCATCCCATAAATGATACAAGCAAATATTTAGCTTACTGCAGGAGCAGTAAGGAAACACTTGTGCTAAATGTAAGTGTTTTTATTGCCTGTGTTAGTTCATTTTGAGGCCCAGCAGGAAAAAAGACAGGTTAAATGCTGGAATGTACAGAAGCAGGTGCAAAAGCAAACGCCTGCTTTGCCTTTCTCATGTAAGGATCTAAGAATTTTCTGCACATCATTCTCTGACTGCAGGACTGAGCTATGAACTTGAGTGCATGCTAGAAATTTCCCGATTGAATACGAAGCCAACCCAATCACACTAGAAAATGACAGCTCCTCCAAATAACTGCTTGGGGAACGGGCATACAGGCAGCTGGGACTCAGAGTAACATGAGCTTGCAGTGAATTTGCTGCACGTGACTGACAGGACACTGACAGGAAGGCAATGTCCAGCTATTTCCAGCTCTTTTCTTTCTGTTTCAGTTGCTCAGGCTTTGTGCTGGCTTGAAAATCTCTGCTTATCACTATTTATCTGTACTGCCACATGGCCAATGACCCGCAGCTGAGACCAGGTTGCACTAGCGCAAATGCACACTGGTGGACTCCCTTCCTAGAGCTTTTGCGCAGGAAAAAAGAAGAGAGGAAAGGGAATTGCCTGTAGTAGTGCAGGTAGTTTTTGTGCCCTGCTCGTTAGTATGTCCCCCATCCTTTTCACTTGCCTGGAAATAGCTGATGAAGACGACGTGCCACTGGCTTCCCATGTAAAGCTATTGATGCGTGTTTCAGTGTTGCCTCTGGGTCAGGAGGAGCTTGTGTTACACAGTCTAAGTAGTTCCCTGCCCTTGTGGCTGCACGGTGACTTTCCTTCTTCTCCCTGTTTCCTTTTTCTCAATCACACAGGTCGTAATGCATTGCTACACTTCTCTCTCCCCACTCTTTCATTAAGTACTATCTTTTCATTTTCCAGTGACATCTGAAATCAGAATAGAGAGCTGCTGGGAACAGCCCATTTATGGAAAGGAAATCCAGAGCAGCCATGAACCGAGGCATACAGGAATAAGGACGTAGGCAGATGCAGGAATGGAAACTAATTTTAGTTATTCCATTGCAAGCTCATCACACTGTCAGTGTCACACTCTTCTTTATCTCCCATATCACATCCGACAGTTACCTCATGCCACAGCTATCTCGTGTCGGAGACCATTGTGAGACATTTTCATAATAATTTCATCCCTTTATTTTGGAAAACTTCAAATCACATGCTGTGATGGTTGCTAGAGTGCATTAGCTTGTATCACTCTCCTGCTTCCCTGAAATGACATATACGTCTGTTGTGTCCTGATTAGAGAGCAGCCTTGAACTGCAATCCCTGCATTTACACGGCTTTTGAAAAGGATTTCAGGTTTACCCACTATGAATTTTAAAAATTTGTCAGCAAGATATCTTGTTGTTGACTCAGTCTGAATGTTGAGATTTGATCCAAGTGCTGTGATAGATGTGTCTTATAACTCCTTACGCTGTGCAGTGGAAAAATATGTGAGGTTTTTTCTGACTGATCTCAGTGGTTTTTAGTGCTGGTTAACATCACCAAAGGCACTCCTTCCATTAAAACACACCCTTTTCTTCTTTATTAATGCTATATTAGTTGTAGGCAAAAGCAGTCGTGTGGCTGAGAGTGACAGCTCTCTGTGTCATGCAGAAAATACTCCCAGGCTTGACATCAGTTTTTTCTCTAGGATTTTAACACAAAAACAAAGGTTCCCTTGTGCTATAATGCAAATCCTTTGCTGAAGCAGGATGGGATGGGATATTTTCTTGTGGTGAAGCAGGACGTTGCACTTTGAGTTCTGGAAATTGAGACGTGATTGCTGCCTATGTCCTCTGCTTCCTTGGGCAAGTCATCTGCTAAATTTTCTTCTATGAAACAGGGATGCTTCCCTTTGCTACCCTGTGTCTCTTTACATACACTGTATGTTTTTGGGGGACAGGATTTGTTTCTTATCTATTGCAGATGCAAGCGTCTAACTGTGCTACTGACAAATAAGCGTAAAATTTAAATGAAAATTGTAAAGCTCTTTTTGAAATCATAGGATACTGGAAATGTTTGATGCTTGTTAGCTTTTCTGTCTCACCTGCCCTAAATATGGGGATTTGGAATTGCAGTTTGAAGATCTATATGAAACGTCCCCAAAAGCTCATAGTGGATGCCAGGCCTTCCCTTGTGAAATCTGAAGGGAAATGCTCTTACCTCCATATCCCAGCCACAGTTTTACCTGTGATATTTATATTCATATAAATGCAGGGCAGGCATATGAATTTGCAGGGCAGGCAAAATTTTAATATCCTCTCCCACTCCAGTAGATGATTTAATTGAATATTTTTTCATCAAGTATCTCTCTTCAAAGATTTAAAAAAAAAAACCAAAAAAAAACCCCAACAGAACTCTAAGGAGTATTTGCTTTTCAGTGATGCTTCTGTATTTAAACCAAGGACAATTCTGTTTTCCTCTACTGAAACCTTAATCTCTTTGGTTTTGCTTGGTGGTGTTTTCTGAGAGTCTCTTTCAATAGAATAAATTAACCTTCAGTGAAAAAGGAAAAAAAAATAGAAATAAGGAAACAGGTTTTTTCATGTTTTTAAAAAACCTCTAGTATGTAATAACAATCTAATTTTAAAATCTTAATTAAATTTGTTAAGGTATGGACTACTGAACTAAAATCCACATGAGTTTGCACGTGGAGAAATTACATGTGACGTTGTAACTAACTGGCAAACTTTCTTTTTATTCACCAAGGAACAGTTATTCATGTCCAGAAAGCCCAGGACACAGAAGCAAATATTAAACACTTTCTCCTGGGAAAGGTTCCACATCCCAGTCTGCTCTGAGTGTGTTAGTGAGAGCAGGTGTTCCTCCGTTCCAAAAAATCAGACTAAGGAAGGGTGAGGATACTTCAAAAACACTTCACGTTCTTTTTCCCCACTTCCTCTTACCCAGAGAAGCATCACACCCTTTCGATCTTGTATATCGTCGACCTTGACACTTCGTAAAGCCTCGCTTCACTTTCTAGCCTTTCAGCACGGAGCTTGCTTCACACATTCCTACTCAAACCCGTGCTCTTCTGCTGCCTCTTGACAGAAGAAGCCGTGGAGGCATCAGCTTGGAGGAAGTTGGGGGGTGCCTGAGATTAGAGTCTATTTTGGAGCCCCGCAATCTTCAGCACTGACCCTTTCGACAAGTGAGCTGTTCCCAGGAGTTGCTGCGTAGCCGTGGCTACCGCTGTGCCAATGGCACTGACGTTCGTGCCTGATCTGCTTAGTGCTGTGAGTAGGAAAGTCCTCTCTCTGCTCTCTGGGTTGAGTTTCCACTCCAGTTCTTACCATGGCATAAGAACGGAGAGTTTCCAACGCATAGTGCCAGCTCCAACAGGAAGGGCGAAACGTTAATTAAACAGTGCTGTATACACACTGAATGTTGTTCCCTGACACTGCCAGGTTCAGGCTTAGGTTTTCATTAGCTACACCTTCCCATGTACAACTGCAAATTCACTGGGGAAATGAACACAAACTTCCTAGGAGTGAGAGCCGGGAGACCTTTCTATAACTCTTGCCTGCCTGATGCACCATTAATGAAACGGGGTCATTGTTTATGCTACAGATTTAAGAATAATTAAACAGTGATGCTTAGTAATGTTCCCTCTCCTGCTACCTCAGTTAATCTATTTAGCATAGATTTTTTTGAGAACAATTTCCTTTCTAGGGTACTTATTGTGCGTGTATATTGCATTGCATGTGGAAAAAAAAAAAGGCCAAACCTCTTCATTTTAGTGACATGAAATAAAGCCCTTCTGTTAAACATTTTAATTCAGAGGGAAAAAAAAAATGCACTAAATTCATCAGCCTGCAACCCAGGGAAACAGGAAGCTGCTTTTATATCAGATATACTCTCTGGGTATTGCTCGTCTGGCAAATCCCCAGCAGGGTCTAAATTGAATAAGCTGGGAAACTCAGCAAATATATATTTTCATATAACACAGCAGGCTGCATTGCCCTTCAATATGCTATTGTTCAAGGAGTTATCAAAACGAGAGCAGAAATGCAAAGACGGTTGGAATGTCTGAGCAGTAATTATGTTCCTAATGAGCCACTGAATCAAGATGACATAGTTGTGGATTAGGAAATTTAGGTCAGATCACTGTGAGCACACTGCTTTTTACTTCGCATATTTATATCTGCAGGGTGTGAAATTACAGATTCGTAGAGAATATGTCTGGACTTAGCAGGGCTTAGAGAGGTCACTAGCCCAGCCTCTGCTCCAAGGCAGCGTCAGTGCTGCTCGTGTCACTGCCAGAGCCGTTAAAGTAATGCTGTTCAGTTTTGTCACCCGGCGACCCAGAGTTGCACAGCAGACTAAGTCTTAATTCATAAGAAAGCGGAGTGAACCCAGAAAAACTCCTCTGGCTCTAGACTTGTTCATTGGGTTAACAGAGTAACAGAGAGAAGAATTTCACTCAGTGTCTGATTAAGGGGTAGGTGCAGTCCACAAAATAGCCAGTGCGTTCGCAGCGAGAGAGGAGATTCAGCTAAAAAACTGGGAACCATACAAATGCTAAAGAAATCCTGTTAAATTCAAAACTTTCAGCTCTAAATCTCAGAGACAACCCCAAATCCTCAGAAAGGAGCCACGTAATACCATGGATCCCGGTGCTTACAAGCTCTGCAGGGCGTATCTGCGTGCTGTTGCCTGTGCAGTCAAGCCATTATTCATGCTTGTCGGAGAAGGAAACCCAGATATGAGCCAGGGCTGAGGATAAGGCCGTATGCTGTGAAGTGCTGAGAAGGTTCAGCACCTGCTGCCTTCCAGCAAGGAGTAGCTCTTACAATGTGCTTATCTCTTTCATTTCACAATATCTGCATTTTAACAAATCGGTGCATTTCTGAAATGAATATTTAAGCAGAAAAAAAAGGAAACCGCTTCTGTAGGTACTGTCGCTCTCCTGACAATTCCACTACAGCGTTCTGTCACAAGCCAGCCTCATGATTTTCCTTTACAGTAGCCAGTGTGGTGCTGCGTGAAAGAGTTAAGGCTAAGTCTATTCTCATGGTTTTTAATGTTAATCTTGCTTCCTATGGCTTAGTTCGGCATAGCCAGGTGATGAATCACAAAAAAAAAAAAAAAAGGTGATTGTGCTTTTCTTTTACAGTTAATTAACAGAAGTGACCTGAACTCAGCTCCAAAATTTCCCTAAGTTTTCTATGCTTAGCTCTGGAAAGCCACAGTATTCAGAGATGAGCCTTTGACAAGGCTGCAGAGGATTTATAGATAAACCTGCACAGATCTTCACAATGAGATGTAAATGAATCTTCCTAAGCTCAGATATCTACTTCTAATGTAGCATAGCAGTAACAGGGACCTTGATAACATACTTAGCTTTTATTGTCAAGTTCCCCGTGTTTAGAAGTAGGAAAGTTGAATAAAATGAGGTTAAAAGGCCATGCTGAGGTCTGGCTCCGTGGCATCAATACTGCATGGGATTTTCACAAAAATATTTAGGGGAAAAAAAAAGAGAATGAATTTAAAACGGGCATGGCTTGAGTATCGTTCTAATGAAGTCAGCTGGAGTTGTGGCTATTTGTGCCAGTAATAGATTTGGGCTATTGAAGAAGGAAGAAAGTTGCGGAGACAAAGTAACAAACCAATGGATGTGCTTAGCCATAATGGAAAAGCAGAGCCCAGAAAACTCAGCAGGTCAGTGGTGGTTTAATCTTTGGGTAAAGTTCTTAGTGCTTGCAAGGAGAAAATCTGCAGTAGTCCTGAGAAGAAATGCCTCTTTATCTTTAGAGCTGAACCACTCGGGCGCAGGAGCCGAGCTCGGGCCCTGTTGCCAAAACAAGGGCACTTTGAAAAAGTCTGTGAAGAACAAGGAGATTTGAGCAGAGAATGTTATATAAGAACTATTTTTGTTTTAGAAGAAATATATATATTTTTGTTATATAAGAAATTTTTGCATGCACAATGCTCACATTTTGTTGAACTTTGCACACTAAAGCAAAAAGGGCCACTAAATAGTTTTAGCACATGTTTTTGGCAAAAACGTTGACACATTCCCCACATTGTGCCTCTGAGCTATTTGTATTGATGTGAAGGTGAAGTCAGAGTAGTCTGTTGGCCTTTTTGGGTTTTCAATAATTTTTAGACAGCCTCTTGGCAGTTCTGTGACTAAATTGAGAATAACTGTCCCCTGCCAAGTCACATATATAACATAAAGAAGGAAGGAAAGATTTTCTGAACCATTTGCAAATATTCCAGTCCTCTCTCTATTTCTGTGCATTTATCTGGCATGCAGCACCGGGTGCTGGCGTTCAACTACTGTTAACATCTAGATCGGGAGAGTGGTTTATAGTGAAAATAAGCACTGGGGGGTGGGAGGGGAAATCCTTTATTACAAACTGTGTGGTGCCAATGCAGGTGTATGACGCCTGCATAAAAACAAATGGAGGCCCAGCTTTACAAGCCACACTCTCTGGCTCACATTTGATCTCTCTTCGAAGCGCTCCTTCCAGCAGAGCCCTCGCAAAGTACAGCTTTATAGTTGCACTGGGAGAAATTCTCCTCACTCATCTTGAGCTCCTCTGCTCCTCTGCATTCAGGGCTTTGCGACTCCAGTATTGTGGCCGTACCCAGAGCTCCTCTCCCACGCTTTGAGCTGTGCGAGCACAGAAGAATGAACCTTTTCCCAAAGAAGCTCCTTTGTAAGAGTAATGGAAAGACTTAGCTCTAAAATAGTTTTGCAAAAGGCAGAGTTGTTACCTTACGGAAGCTATTCCTTGCCCTTGGTGTGAAATTGATAGGTTTGGATAAAGGCTCTGTAGAATTTAAATGTCAGCTTGAAATCTGCGTGGATGAAAGTTGTTCGCACACGGCAAAGGAAGTCAGCTACCAGGAGGCAGAAAGAAAGGGCAGTTCCTCTCTGAGGAGAAACTTGTCCTATCTCCAAGTGTCCTAGCGCAGAATGTTTACAAAACGCTCATTAAGGGAAAGGGGATTGCGAGATAGCAACAAATCTGGTGAACAGCTTACACTACACGAGATAAGAGAGGCAAGGCGACCATAGAAGAGAGCGAGCCATATCCAATTACTGAGACCTGGTTTTGGGGAGGGGGAAGGGGGAGACAGACAGGACGGATCACAAGTTTCTAGACAAGAGCTTCCAAACTTGTCATCTCTCTGTGACACAAGCCGCGTACAACCCAGGGGATAAAACCGCCACTTAGCCCACACGAGAGCTAGAGCTTGTTGAGTGCGGTTGGAGGCTAGAGCAAAGTCATGGATTCTGTAGTCATCCAGCTGTGGGCTGTCCTCTGTCTCTTAGTTCACCTTGCCACTTGCAGTCCCATCCTGAGCTTGGAGCACTCTTCCCTGGAGGAAGATGTGCCTCTTTTCGACGAGATTCTCTCCGAGCAGGATGGTGTTGATTTCAACACGCTGCTTCAGAATATGAAAAACGAGTTTTTGAAGACGTTGAACCTCTCTGACATTCCCCTGCATGAAACGGCCAAGGTGGATCCACCAGAGTACATGCTAGAGCTGTACAACAGGTTTGCCACTGATAGGACATCCATGCCGTCTGCAAATATTATTAGGAGCTTCAAAAATGAAGGTAAGATATGTGCATCTCTAGGAGAAGTAAATAGAAATGAGCGTCTTTATAGTCAGTGTGGAATGTATTTACCCGACGTGGAGCATGAACCGCACTAGGGTTAAAAAGGGCCTTTCAGCGAGGATGGCGTTGGAAATAGGCAGCTAACACTGTACGAGTGTTACCCAGATCCCGCTTCTCGTGGGAGAGATCCCATGACCTTTGCTTTTGAGACTGTAAGGTTTGGGGGAAAGATGTTTCTTTAATGTTTGGACAGCACCGAGTATAATTTGGGTGCATCATTTTCATTGTCCCATAATGACACGCATCATTTGCAATTACCTGAATGATTTTTCAAATGGATACCTTAAGCAATATTTGAAATTAATGCAAGAAACGTTTTTACACACTGTTCAAAGGTGCAATATTTTCCTGTTACGGGGTTAACCAAATATGTCTTTCTGTTATATCCTCTCACTATTGGTCCTCATGGGATTTGTAATGTTTTCTTCCTTTGGGATCTGAGCATAGTCCAGGAAATACAGAGAAATGTGTGAAGCAGAATTTTGGATAACCCTTAGGTTCTACTTTGGAGGACTAAAATGTTTCCTATTTAAGAAAAGAAAAAAAAGCTGAAGAAGCCTGATTGTGACCGTAGCTGGTTTCTCTGTAAGTTTCTGCTTCAGCATTTCCTCTCCGTTCTACAAGGAGAAGATAATGTTTCAGTGCCAACATTCAACAGTTTCTCAATACCTGTTTGTGCCAATACAGGTTTTATGATAAAAATGGTTCTCAACTAATCATTTCCAAATACCGATTCCTCGACTTGGCAAATACAAGTGCTTTGATTTGTTTTAACTGCTCAGGAGTACATGCAACTATTCAAACTGCCATAGGGATCCCCTTATCCTATGCTAGTCTAATTAAAGTATAGAAGTCACTATTACTTTTTTCTAACATTTGCAATTTCAAAGTGATGAACTACAAGGAGAGGCTCCGTGCAACTCATTTCAGTTCTGCAACGCAGTGAGATTCAAGGAGAGAATCTGAAAGCTGTTTTGCTCTGCCCTTCTGCCGGGCCTGGACACTCTTCACCAGCAACGTGTTTCTGGTTTGAAGAGGCACTAAATTGGGTTTAAATCTTCTTTATATATTCCTTTCTCCAGAGTGGAGGAATTTATGGAAGGATTGATGGCAAACCAGTCGCACCCACTGGTGAACAGTCACTCATCTGAACAGCAGTGCCTGTCACTGCTCATCAGCGTAAATGAAGACATATGCAGCAACGCGTGTTGTTCTTTTCTCATTTTAAACTATTCAGACAAAACGTAAATGGGATAAAAATTACCAAGTACAAGGCGCTAAAGAATAAAATACACAGTGTAGTTTAGTGATGTAAATCTGAAGTCATTCCACTGGCAAACCCAAAATTCTTTCAGGTTTGCAGCACTGCAGATGGTGCAGACCGAGCTTTTGCCAGTGATACATGCGGTTGGCTGTTCTGTGCCTTTCTGTAAGCATGACGTTCGATGCCTGTTTCACTGCTGCTGAAGTTCTGCCCCAGTTGGGGCAAACTTGGCTTAACATTCCGTTGTTTCAGTATTTCTCTCACCTCTTCCAATCTAAAACAGTAAGATGCGAAGTGAGACTGCTGATGTTAAGACAGCTTCATAAACACATGCAGTTAGAGGGACTATGCAATTAATGTTTGTTATGTGTCTTGAAAGCCTATAACTAAGAACCATCCATTGCATGCTAAAGAGCTCTTTCGATAGAGCTTTGGTGCATTAAGAGTCATTACTTGCAATGACCAGGACAGTGGAAACAGGTCATACCATGCAATTTTTTTGTTCACCTCCCTACTGAAAATTGGCAGTAGTGGTAGTTTCATTATTATCCGTTAAATCCTTTATTAAATTTGTCATCAGAACATTATAGAAATAAAACATGTCGTACGGCTGGAATTAGCTCTTTGTTTTAACCCACGGACTGCAATGTCGCTATTGTAAATGGGACTGTAATTAGTTCTTAAATCTTGAAGAAATGTCTTAGGGGAAATTTTTCTTTTCCTCTTGATTCAAGATCTCCCTTCCTGACCCAGCTAGGGACGTAGTGGTAACCTACAGACTTTCTAGCTGAAGAGCAAAGTCACATCCTGACTTGGAAATGAACACTTCTCATGCCCTGCTAGTGCTCACCCGGCTTCTTACATGTGGTGTGGCCTTCCTCTGCCTCCTGGTGAATTACTTGTGCTCATCTTCTGTATGGTCAGGTGGCATTTCTTCATCCTGTCATTATATGTTATCACTGCAGGCTTGCTTTAGCATGTCAAGGTCTAGGAAATCCCAAAGATTACTTCCAGTGTGGAGATTATAGCTCAGCTTGAATAGCATTGTCTTTCAGCTCACAGGCTGCTCCTACCCTGGCACTGCCCAGACAGAGCGTATTCAGCTCCCCCCTTTTTCAGTTGACTGGTAGGGAAATGCAAGCAGAATCACCCTTTGCTTTTTTCTTTTTTATTTATGGACAGATGAAAGCGTAAAATGAAAAAAAAAAAAAAAGAAAAAAGAAAAAGAAGGCGGCAGGGGTATCTCCAAACCAAAATTAAGTAAGACAAGTCACGTGCTTGAGTGAACTGCTTGCTTAAGTGCACTGATGGAGCATGGCCAATACTTGCAACTTTTTCAGTGTCATTTTTCGACAAACATATCAAAATTGGAGAAGTCAGAGATGAAGATAGTAGTAGGTCGCAAGTAGTTTGCCTTTGCAGAAGTGTTACCCGTAGTCCCTATGTCCTAATCTGTCTTCTGAGTTCCAAGTGGACAGCACAGTAATTCAGCAACAAATACACAATCATTAGCTAAGAATCCTGCATTGTGTGAAGAAATGCATATTGCCTATGTATAAACAAACAATGCAGATAGGACAGACAGTCTGACTGACAAGCAGATATTATGTACTTCTTATATGTTTTATTAACTAAAGCTGCCAAAAGTGCCTGGCTGAGTACAGCTGTTTGGCTGCTCACTTGAAGCCCATTGAGTCTGTGGCAGGATTTCTGTTGACTGACGGTTCACGCTGGATGTTCACTGCCTGCTCTTCCTAACCAGCAGTCTTTACACCTTCTGAAGCAACTTTTCCTCCCTTAGTGCTTGGCCCTTTCAGTTTCTGAGGGATGTTTCAGCAGAAGGGAATACTTGCTAGCACAGAAACACTCAGCAGACACAGACACAGCCTGCTGTTCTTGCATATGCAGCTTCTATATCATCTTCCCATGTTCACACCAGTGCTATATCCTCCTTCCCTTCCTTTCCTGCACTGATGAATGTTTTCCCTCATTTCTTAAATAGTTGCTGTGCAGCCACCTAGAAGTGATTTCATTTCAGTATTAGGTAACGCATTTTTAATGTGTAATCCTTCCAGGTGACAAGGGAGTCCCTGGAAGGCACGGGGATAGAAGGAGAATCTATAAATCCAGGTTCCTGGTCTTTATCATGTCTGGGATCTTGCTGTCTTTAGACATCTAAAATAAACTCAGCCTTTTCTACAAGTAAGGTTTTGGGAAATGATGAAAAAACAGTCTGCTGGAACTTCTCAATTGAATCCAAGTAATGCAAAACATGTCAGATGAGCTTTGGTGCATGTGTTGCCAGATGTATTGACCCTTCTAAAATATTTGATCTTTGTCATTTCCAGACTTGGCTTCCCACCCTATTGGTGTAACAGGAATTCGGAAATACCCTCTCCTATTCAATGTTTCCATCCCTCACCATGAAGAAATCACCATGGCAGAGCTGAGGCTCTACACCTTGGTGGAGCGGGACCAAATGCTCTACGATGGGCTTGACCGGAAGGTCACCATTTTTGAAGTGCTGGAAAATGACCATATGGGGGTAGGAGAAGAGAGAAAGACAGTGGCACTGGCATCCAGGCACATCTATGGCACGAGCAGTGAGTGGGAGAGCTTTGAGGTCACCGAAGCCATCAGGCGTTGGCGAAGGGCAGGGCTGACCACGCACCGGCTGGAAGTTCATATAGAGAGCAGGGAAGGGGAGGAGCAGAACGGAGAGGGGAAACTCGATATCGACATCAACTCTGAGGCTAAGCACGTGCCCCTGTTGATTGTGTTCTCTGATGACCAAAGCAATGACAAAAAAGAGGAGAAGCAAGAGCTGAACGAAATGATAGACCATGAGCAGCTCCTGGACTTGGAGAACCTGGAGGTTGGCAATTTCCACGGCCAGCCTGGTGAGGAGGCACTGCTCCAGATGCGCTCTAACATAATTTATGACTCTACTGCCCGAATCCGGAGGAACGCAAAAGGCAACTACTGCAAAAAGACTCCACTCTACATAGATTTCAAGGAGATTGGCTGGGATTCCTGGATCATCGCGCCAGCGGGATACGAAGCTTACGAGTGCCATGGAGTGTGCGCCTACCCCTTAACAGAGCATGTCACACCAACGAAACATGCCATTGTCCAGACTCTGGTTCACCTGAAGAATCCCCAGAAAGCCTCCAAGGCCTGCTGTGTGCCCACCAAACTCGATCCCATCTCTATTCTCTACTTAGATGCGGGGGTGGTCACCTACAAGTTCAAATACGAAGGCATGGTGGTATCAGAGTGTGGCTGCAGATAGTAGGGGGGAATGCATGCGCAGGGGAGTGCACAGGGGAAGTATTTAATGATTCAGTCTGTAAATTTGTACATTTCGGATTTCCTATTTAATAAGGTTATTTAATGAGGCATGTACAGATAATTGTATGTTTCCTGTTACGGGGAATGGGCAAGTCATACGACTGTAGGGAATGTATATTTTGTTCCATTGCTTGCTTCTTGCTGTTCTTCGCTGTCCAAATTATGACCGAGTCTCTCTTCCTAACAGGGCATAGAGCAGATCACTGGATTGTTTGGGAGGGCTCTTCGTGCTAACGGCGCACAATCAAATTCACAGAAATAAAGGTGTATTTTTGTACTTTATAAATGCTGATTGGCATCTATAGGGATTTCCAGAGCTACTAAAGATAGGTGAACTATGGGCAATACGCACCTAGATTGTTTAGTTTTGTGTAAAATCTTTATAAAGATCTTTATGCGCTCAGATTATTATTCTTTTTAAATTTATCTCTGTAGATCTGAGTTCTTGATAATTCTCAAGCTCCCAAATCACTAAGGCACAACAAGGTGTTGGACTTTTTTCCGTTTTTCTTAACCCTATCTTTAATCTTTCCCTGTCTCAGTTGAAGGTAACTGGCCGGGATGATTTGGCACCTGGAGCGGAAGGGAACCATTCCCTTTCCCGTCTTTCTTAGTAAAGCAATGGGCCCAGGAGCAATGCCAGGCTTGGGCAGCGCTCTGATGCGCAATGGCAACAAATTCCCCCTGTGCATGTTTATTACAAAAGCACCCTGTGTAAAGCAGCACTGGCTTTGTTGTGTTGGCCGTCTGTTGTCTCTCAAGGGCCAGAGCTTTAGGTGGCAGAAATAAGTGCAGTAAATTTCCTGAATCCTTGAAATTGTACCAGTCTATACCAGCTAAGAAACTAGTCCCCTTACCCACTCCAGTAAGTTACATACAATACAGCTGTGTAATCCAATTCAAATGGCCGAGTTGTAGTGTTGCATTTAGTCTGCATAGAGCTAGACAGAAAAGGAGACCGCTTCGTGCCAGCTAGATAGAAAGAATCTCTCCGTTATGTATGTGCTGAAGTTGTCAATTCATAAAGATCTCCCCCACACACCTTAAACTATATATGATGGAGTCACATGCCATGTTTCCACCACTCTTCTGCAACAAATCATGGTGATAAGAAGGTGTCGGAGCTGAGAAACAATAGACCCGTCACTTTATTTATACTAAGCTGCAAATTTGTCAGATTCTTGGGAAAGTGTAAGTGACGTTGACTCTTTTAGTCTGTACCAGAGCCTACTGTACTGTCCCTGCATCTGTTTTACACTTTTAAGGGAAAGTTATCTTCCCTGGAAGTGATAAGGGTCTTTGAAAGAATCACTCTAACACTTCGTGGGAAAGAACACAAAAGACTATCATGCACCAACTAAAACCAGTTTCACCTATTTTCACACATATTCTTCTGTGCTTCCCATAATTTATTGACCTATTTATTGACTGCCTGCCTTTGTAATATAATGTAGAATACAGAATGTTTTATTTTTGTGCTTGTGTGTAATCCCACTTGGATAAAACCTTGTACCGATCCTATTTTACGTGGAATCTTTCTGTTGAGTTGTGCTGCACGGAGACTGGAGTTGCTGATTTTTTTTTCTCCTCTGGATATTTGTAAATAGCATATCCCACAGTTATCTCCTTTGCTTACAGAACTGTTCACTCACTGCAGTGATTTAAATAGCATTCTGGAGCACGTATGGTCTTGTCCGATGTATAACTACTCTTGCAGGGGTATCATTGCTTTAAGTGCTCAGCTGTGTAGTTTATTGTAGAGTTATGCAGTCTCTGCTCGTGCTGTGTGTTTCCAGATAGTGCGCTGTGCCATGGGCCTATCTTGCTGTATGCCTGCTGCAGACCTCACCCTGTGAGTGACTGACACCGCTCGCGGCCCTTTCCCCTGAGCTACACTGCAATCTCAGTCTGCAGTTAATGGCATGTTAAAAGAATTCCTAAGAGGTGTGATATTTTGCTCTGCTGACATGAACTGCAGCAGCCAACGGTTGAAGTGTGACCGCACAGATCCTTTCAAAACTATCCACAATTCTTATGAAGCCATTTGCCAAGACAAACCATTCACCTTGTTAGGAGTGATAATCCAGCATTAGGGAGATAATCCGACATTTGCTTTTATCATCTCTTTTCTGCGACTGTTCCCGTGGCAGTGATCTGACCAGCGTGCTTTTTGCACCGCGGTCCTTTACTGAACAGTACCAATGTTTCTGAACAGCATGTAGGAGGACCTCTGCCTTAAAAATAATAAGTAACCCACTGTAATCACCCATAGTCACTATAAATTTTCAAGTGACCACATAGCAAAACAGAGTAGCTCCCTTCACACTCTCTTATTGCTGGAGATTTGTTGTAATAGCACAGATAGTATACAGTGTATTACAGTACAATGCGATGCGAGTAGGCATGTAATCTTATCAGTAAGTAAACCTGCACGTGTGAATTTTTACAAGATCAGTAAAAATATCAATGATAGTTTTTTAGAATTAGGGGCTAGCCAGTCTTTTGATGTTAGTAACTGTACTAATTTACTGTACTGCTGATGGAAGAGGATTTCAGCCAGAGCTTGTGCTGAAAAACTGTGAAGCATGAGATGTATGAGATGTGTGTCCTGTTGCGCTATTTTGGGAGAAACTGGGCATCTCTTGAATCGGTCAGCTGCACCAATGCGGTTCATAACCCGAGATTAGAACTATTGAGAATGGTATTTCATTTATTAATGTGTGTCTGTCGGGACTGCATGCCTGCTTTATGAGCAAAACCTTACCTTACTTTTACCTTATCTTTGAATATAATTATGCAAAGACATTTGCTGGATGTTCATGCAGTTAGATGGCAGCAATCAGGCAAAGTACCACCAAAAAAACCCAGTGACAGTTATTTTATAAAGAGCTTTCTCTAAGTAGCAAATTAACGTTGTTTCTGCAAACTCGGAAGTGCATGGCTTTAAATGCACCTGTCCATACAGATATGACACTCACAAATAATATGGTGAGTGCATGACAAGAGCCGGTGCTACCAAGCTGTACGTGCTGGTAATGTCAGCGACACGTCCCTGAAAAAATATTCCACTGCATGTTTTCATTTTCTTTGTGTCTTTACTCCTTCCTTCCTTACTTATACCGTCCTTCCATCCATCCACATTAGTACTGTGAGTTCTTCTGTTTCTAAAAGAATTTATTTTTCACATTAAATAGTAGTGTGCATTGATTTTCCTTTCATTTCTGATCTATTTTATATCAATATGCTACCAGATGCTTGACTTAAATCTTAAAAGCACAAAAACCTTTTAGAAAGGTTTGGAAAAATATGGCTTCGGTATAGAAGTATTTATCTTTCTATCCATCCATCTTTGAATTATCGCATGCTTGTCTCACCGAAATCATCCATATCAGTTGGATTTTTGCTTTCCTCTGTTTCTAACTGAATAAGAAAGCATAAGCAGATGTGAAGCCCCTTTTTTGCTGGACGCTGTATGAAATGCCAGGCAGTGCTTCCAGTCTAACTAGACAGGACAGGCAAAGGGGTGGGAGCAGAAACAAACTATAGAAAGAGAGGAAGAACCTGGATAACATATCGGTGAGGGATTTGAGGGAAGAGCTTTGGTCTTGGATTGCTGCTCTTAAATCAACACACGATACCTCCAGAAGAGCATGAACTTCAAGACGTCTTACTCATTTCTTGGCCTTTGAAGAAATCATGACAGCTGTGTGTCCTGCGCAAACACTCAGCACCAATGCCAGATATCACAAATCACTTGGAAATTTGAGGTTCCCTTAAATGATCCCTATCTCTTAGCTCTCTGCTCATGGACTAAAATTCCTTACATAGATTTCTCCCCAAAGCTTTCTTACGTCACCCCTTGTTTGGGTGTGATCCCTATCACCCAGGCTCACTCCGCAATGCCCCGTGTAGCTGATTGAAGATACAGAATCATGGCTTTTTCAGCATTAAAGCTTGACAGCTCAGCACGGCTTTTTCCGCCACCGCTGCCCCAGCCCTGCCAGCCCCCTCACTTGGGGCAGCCTGGCTGTTTGGGGCGGTCTGTGGAGCCTGGGGAGAAGGGGCAGAGCCCCACGCTGTTCTGGCAGGACAGCAGGGCACCCCCTCTCCCTAGCAGCACCTGGTGCTGGCTCCTGCTGCTCCCATTTGGAGGTGCCCAAATGTCACTCTTTGGGGAAAAAAAAATATTCCTGAATATTGCGGACGCATACCTCTTTCCAAAGGCAGTGGGGCTTGCCAGGGGAGCAGCGACTCTGGAGCTAAAGGCATGAGGATCAGCCTCTCCAAAACTGAGGTCACTTAGGAAAAATCATTGTCCAAAGCAGCAGCCAAAACCTATGCCCACCTTCTTCCAAGATCCAACTACTGCACTGCTCTTCTTACACTGCTCAGAGAGCACACCAAACCAGACTCTCCTGCAGTCTAGAAATATCAAAGCATCCTGTGGTTTTTAACAGCCACGGGCAGTTTGGTGCCTGGCTTACCTACAGCACAGTGGGAGAGGTTCAGTAAAGTACTTTCTGTGAAACACACTGGGGCAAACCCCGGCAAAATCTATAATTTTGGGGGAAAAAAAAAAAGACAGGAAGATTTCCTGGCACTTGAACATCTGCTTCAAGTATTTGAAAAACTACAGCCCAGTGTTAATTTAAACTTCCTTATAACCCAGTTCAACATTTGGAGTGCAAACACTGTTAATAGGATGGGAACTGGGGTGGTGGTGGTTTGCTTACTATATTGGGAAACAAAGCCAGAACAAAACTAGCTTGAGATAGAGTTTTTGTTTATACTGCTGACCCATCTGTCTTCATTAATGCACTATTTACAGGAAAAGTTTAAAAATTAGCTTCTGCTCCTTCTTCAATTGCAACAGCAACAAATAAAGGCTGAATGGTTCATTTGCCCTTGACTAAAAATGGAAATTCTTATCAGCACCCCTTGGAAGAAGAGGTTTATTATATGGAGTGTATTATTGTTGAATATGAGTGCTGGGACTAGGCATTTTTGGCCAGAGCTGTGTATTTCTAGCACAGGCAGCATCGGGAGTGAAGAGTGGTCAGCGAGGTGCCTACGCCACAGAAAGCCGAAACCAGCCACAAAACGTGACCCATGTCTTACTGTAAACTCCAGCTTGAAGTCTAAGGGAGAAAGAATGTGTTGGTTGGGTTTTTTCTCCT
Organism: Charadrius vociferus; assembly: GCF_000708025.1. Classification (NCBI taxonomy): domain Eukaryota; kingdom Metazoa; phylum Chordata; class Aves; order Charadriiformes; family Charadriidae; genus Charadrius; species Charadrius vociferus. The sequence continues at coordinate 226,367 of NW_009647344.1, read as the reverse complement.
GTATTGACCCCCACAGGGTAATGGCGCAATTTCCCTGGGTGTGAAAAGGGACACGTTTGAGGCCAAAGCTTGACACGGTGTAGAAACCACGCAAGCTGTCTCTGCCACCGACGCCGGATAAGGAGAGGCAGTGCAGGGTGATACCCCTTTCTCTTACCTGCAAGTAAAGGGACAACACATGTGCGCTGGAATTTCTAGAGTTTAGATGCCTAAAAGGGAACAGATGAAAGCTGTCCCAAATGTGTCTGCCCTGAACGTCCTCCAGACAAAATGAGGCAGGTTTGTGACAACCTGTTATTAAGCCGGTTTAGGTGGCCAGATCTGGTCACACATTTAGCTGGCACAGCTGTAACCCAAAAAGGACCTGAGTTTATGGCCTAGTGCCCCTGGACATTTCCTAATGAAAACAGACTGTTAAACCTACTGCTGTGTGCATGAACTTCTTTAAAAGCATCTTCTCAGTAAGAAGAAAAAGCAAAGTTTTGCATTACAAGGCCACTGAAATAGAGACATCCATTAGAAAAACAAAGCCAGACTCTCTTTCTGTAAACCATAAAGCCAGTAAGCTCAAAAGGGCAGGCAGGTTTATCAGAGTTACCATCTCATTTCCACAGCCCACTACAGAACCCTGGGCACATTTGGGGAACAAATCTGGCTGCTAGGCATCTTGTCACGCTCTCCTTCACCCTTTCGTCCCTGCCCTGCTCTCTTTCACCCCTCTATCACTCTCCATCCGCTTTCGCTCAGGCGAGACACGCTTTTTGTCATGCCACGTCTCTGCAAGCCGTTCCCTGGGGAGCGGGACTCGAGGCACGTAGCGTGGCTGCCCCTGTCACAGCGGAGCGGCTTGCGGTGGAAATGCAAGGCTCTTGAAAGCAGTAGAAGGAGCAGCCGCTAGAATTACTGCTTCTTTTCCAAGATAAAACTGGAAGGAGAAGTCCACCTTTTGGTGCCCTTGTCAAGAAGATGAATAGTGGAAGGGGGTCCAGCTCTCCCTGCTGAGGTCTTGGTAACATCTCCTGCAGCAACCAAGTGCGTTTGCTTTCAGATGCAGGCTCGTAAATGCCAATTTACTCTACTGCCTCTCAAGTCACTTCAGATGTCAATAAGAGCAGAATTGGAGCTAGTGATTAGCTGGGAAAATTTCTGCTTCCAACCCCATCTCACTGCACGGCATTGCTGGCAAAACTCATTAGGATATGGCTGCATTATGCCAGCAAACTGAGTTACTTTTTAGAGCAGATAATGCCAGAAAATATAGAAGAGTGTTTGTAACATACGTACTGCAATATATCCAGCTGAGGGCAAATGAGCTTGCCCTGGAAGTAGGGAGTTTGCTGACTTGTTTTACGCTGTTGGATACGTGCCCAATGTGATTCTGTTCACAATGCAAATTGATCAAGCCCCTGCTCAGCATTTCAAGGGCTTAGCAGGACCTTTGATTGCATTTTTTATGTAAACAAAGGAAATATGAGGGATAAAAGCAATCGACATGGCTGCAATAAAGGAAATGATATGAGAGGAATGGATTTCCGTGACATAGAGCGGTGCTTCCTGAAAAGAGGGTGGGTTTTTTCGTAGCTCCAAATACTACATTTTTTCTGTGGTGGCCCAAGATATGGCCAACAAAGACAATACGCAGTATTTTATTTTAAATGGGCAGCTGCAGTACCATTAACTCAATATTAGCATAACTGTGTTTCACAGAAGCTGCTGCCTATCGTTATCTGCAGTGACTTTAGTATGAGGGGATGCTCGCTGCAGCACTAGAGCTCCCCAAACAATGTCCCCCCGCTCCGTGCGGCTGAGGCTGTCCAGGATGTGAGCTTCAGATGGTGTTGAAAAGATATGTGTCGAGTTAAGTGAGAAGGTTTAAATACAGGGTGGCCTCTGAAATCAAGTACAGTAGCTAACTAGCAACAACGGCTAAACAACAGTCCAACCTTCCATAGCACTCAGGTTTATGTTGCCTTTGCTGTAGCAACTCCTTATCTTTCCAGAGATTAGAGCATTTTAGATCAGTTGTTGTGAGATTTGGTGGAATCCATTTCCTGAGCTGTCACCGCTGGCTAATCAGGCAAAGTCGAAATGCAAAGCTTTGGGAGAGTGGGAAAGTAAAATCCGTTGCCCTACAATACTGAACGTGCTCCATTTGCTTTTATCATACCAGATTTTAGATGCCCGGCTCAGGGTACTGATACAGAGAAGCCTACAGCCTGGAACATAAGCCAGCTGAACTGTAAGCAGAGCAAACATCTTATTGTAGGAAAAATGAGCCCTTTCACCATTTCCACAAGTACTGGTAGCTGGCATAATTGTTCACCACTTATTGCTTACTGTGCTTGCTCTTCACCAGATCTGCACTATGAAATCCCAACCTGAATTCCCCCCTGGGTTAAACTGAGAGTGAGGATCCCCGGGAAACTGAGACCCACACAGATGGGAAACTAATGGGCTCATCCAGGCGTTGAAGCAGTTTATGTGATTTGATTTTGGCTTACAGTAGTTGGCTGCTGCTGACACAAACACAAAATAGCATGACACCATGCAAATACAACCTGCTATCCAAAATTGCACTTATAGCTTTCTACCAATTTTGAAGTCATTCTTGCAGGGAAAGCAGGGATGGACTCAACCACCATTTCTTTCCTTGCTGAACTCCCTCCTTTTCCTTTAGGATTTCTCTGTCGTTTCTCATTCCTTTGCACTCCTCTGCCAATCGGCAACTTACACCAGCTGCAAATTTGGCCCAATAATATTGATTGCACGTCTTGTGCTTCCTCTGTCCACCCTAATTAGTGCATTAGAGATAAGCAACATGCACTGAGCAGCGAGCTAATGGCAGAGGGAGCAGGCCACGCTTTGTGGGGCATGCGTCCTTCCTGACGGGGGCTGCCACACACGTTCCTCCATGACACTGTTCAGGGACTGCATGCAACACTAATGAGCTCCAGGACAGGCAAACAATTTAGACAAGGGCCTCAGTGAGCTCCCCAGAGTTGCATTAACCCCTGCACTTACTGCAAGAGAAAGGAGTAAGTTTTAAGACTAAACCAGACCCTGCTGCACTCTGCGGTCGGCATACACACGGGAGCGCAGCAGCCTTCGAGGGACTGGGTAGCCACTGGGAAACAGTGGTACCTCTGTGAACAAATGAACTACACCTCTGTATCCGCGCTCAGCTGTTCTTCTATCAGTAACCGTCCTGCTTTTGCATCATTCTCTCATTCTTGTGTCATTCTTCTCAGGGAAGAAACCAGTGTCCTCACCGCTGTTGTCAAAACTTCTGGCCCAGAATCTCTAGCCTAAAGTTAATAAACGGAAGGGTCATCTGGCAAGCCGGGCAATCTAGTTGTTATCACCAATATTTATAGCGAAGATCGGGATTCAGGACTCCCAGGTCTTCATCTGGATCTGTTTCATATGTGCTCTGCAAACATTTTCAAAGGCTTCATTACTTTTGTGTTGAGTTTTGGAGAGCAAAAATCTGTGACCTCGATGGCTTGACTTTCACAGGGATGGAAGACCTAATTAGTTTGCCTTGACTGGTGAGTGCTGAGCACTCTGCTGCAAACTCCTTTGCCTTGACTGGCCAAGGCACAGCAGGGCTTACGCTGCTGCAGGCTCACCTTCCTGGGCAATGGGCTCCTGGCTTGCTGGTATTGAAAGTAAAAGAGGATGGGGAGCTAAGACATGGGGCAGGTCAAGCAAAAAGCAGTCTAACTGTCTGAGCCCTACACCAGTGTCCTAAAAAGCCACTATAGACGCAAATCACATTAAAGCTCCATCTCCACATTGTGGTGGCATGCCAGGGTGCTTGGCTGGTTTTCCTGCATGTGGTTTCTTAACAGCCTTACAAAATGGAAGAAGGACTCTGCTACAATTTTATTTTTAAAAGCCATCCGGCTTGCCATTATCAGTGAGGCTTTATATTTGACTGAGCAGAAGCGGGTCAGAGTGGATGACAGCAATTTAATCTGCTGTTGCTTTTCCATAACTTCTTGTGCTATCCTTGACCCTAAGCCAATGCCCTTCCACTGCCAGCTAGGGGAAAGATCCAGTCTCTTGGAGCTAATGAGCTTCTAAACCTGTATCCCAGGTCTTCTGCAAACTGTAAATGTGATTCATCCCCATTTCAGACTTCTTTACACAGCCTTCTTTACACTGGACTGGAGGAAGGTAGCGAGGGAGTGGGATGTCCCAATTCCCCCAGTGGAAACATCCCTTCCCAGGGTGTGACAACACTCCAGTTTCCAGCGGACATTTGACCTCTCAGTCCCCGCTGCTGCCTGTAGCTGTTGTGTTGGGAACAACTGTCCTTTTGGGGTGCTTGGTGACTTCCTGACTCCTGGATTGGGGTTTCCATAGACTTCAGCACTTAACATGAGCATCGGACCTTTAGTGGCATCAGAAAGGCGTACGCGTACAAAGGGAACACTTGGCAGCATTAGAAAATCCATCCTCTGAGCCCCAGGAAGGGACACGCAGGGTAAAGGTGTCAAGGAGAAGACTCAAAGCTGCTCTGGCCCTAGCGATCGAGCGTGGACCTCATCCAGAGCATGTGGAGCGCAAGGGGAGCCGCTACAGCTGGATGGCAGCCTATGCTGGTCCTTATTGGGGAGCTCAGGAAGGAAACAAGGCAACGCTGCCAGGGAAAGGAAAAATTTACCTCTCACATGCTCAGAAAGCAGTTGCCAAGCTGATGCTTATCCTTATTTCTTTAATAAGAGGTCAAAGCCTGGTTTTAAAATGCGCTCACTTGGAAATAGCTCCCTGGATGCAGCAAACAGCATTTTGGCCAGCTGATGAGATTAAAGGAACGTTCCCCTGTTCCCAGTTCCTGTTATCGGTACATTGTGTTAAGAGGGCCGAAATATCACATCGTGTTTTTACACGTGATAAAGCAAATTTTCACAAGCCACACCAGTGGCCGCTGACGGCGCTGGAAGTGTCGTTCCCCCCGCCGCGCAGGGCTCACCAGGGTCGGCTGGGCATGGGGGAACAGCGGGACCTTCCGGACAGGGTTATACATGAAAAGTGAATGGCTTTATTGGAAGCTTCCTTACGTGATGGACTCAAGGGGTAAACAGGATGTTTCCTTCTCGCTGAGCTCTCTGCTTGTTGGATTTTTCAGCTTGGTAAATTCTCTGGTGTTTGCTAAAGGTTGAGCACACCCTGGAGTCTTGCAGTGGCAGCACCACTGAGGTCTCTCTGCTGTGCCCCACAGCCTTACAGTTAGAAAAATTGCACCCAAATTCATATCACTCGCTTTCTGTATTTGGCTGAACTTAGAAGCCTTATTTCTTTAGACACCAGGTTCCCAATTAACTGCTGAGCACTTCTGTTTATGGGAATTACCTACTGAGAAAATTCTTGTACAGGAGAAGAGCTAGAGGGGTGAACTATTCTCGGTGGAGACCGTGCATGCGGGGAGCTGTTGGCAATGGGAATTGTCCAAGGAAGTAGTTGTACCCGCTGCAGCCTCTGCGTAGTAATCCCCATGCGTGCTCAGGGCATTTACCTGCTTGAATAACTCGCAATTCCTAAACTTGTGGGGTATTTTGTGCTGGAATAGACGAGCCTTTTCTCCAAAGGAGTGCTTATTCAAGCAACTCCTGTCCCTGCTACCCTGGCTGCTCTCTCCTGCCCCCATGCTGGCCCTTGCTTTATCAGGATGCTCCTTTTTTCCCAGGTTATTTTTCCTCCAGGCCAGTTTGACAGTCTGGCTTCGTAACATCCCTGTGCTGCAGCAAGGTGGCAGGAAAACACAGAGAAAGCGAGACAGTGGGACTGCTTCCAGGGAGGGTTTGGCTGGAAGGCTGAGGACTTTTTTTTTCTCCCCACCTTGGTGAACAGTTATTCATACACGGTCTCAATTTGGCAGCCTTTTCTTCTTAAAAGCAGCCTGTTTGGGGGGTATCTTTCAGCTCTCATGTAAAAAAAGGACAGATTGCATTACTCTCTCATTCCTGGGGAGAACAACATGTTCTCGCTGCTTTTCTTTCGTCTGCATGAGCCATCCTAAATAATAGCTGGACTCTTTTCCCGCACGTCCATCTCGCCTCCCACAGCAACTTGCTATTTTATGCAGTAGCCAAACTAAAAAAGGAAAGTTACTATCATGCCAAAAATGCAACTTTGATAAAATATGAGGGGATAAGTCAGCCTAAATATGACTGGCTTGGGATCCAAAGAGAATAATGTGGGAAGGAGAATTTTACTTTCTTGCCTCTCACGCCTACCAAACGCCTGGATACAATGAAGTGAATTCCTAAATGAATGCATTAAATACCTAAGAAAAGCAAAACAGATTTTTTGCTCTAATGCAAAGAATGCTAGACGGTGAGGGCAGGACTGAAATTATATCCTAAAAGATGTCATATTTTCACCCTATAATGCATGGTTTAACAGTTTTAGATGCGTTCAGACCTGTGCTTTTAATTGCTCTAATTTGGAAAGCCATATCACACTTAAAAGGAGAGGAAAACCCTCAGTATGTTTTGTGGGTTATCCTACACACTCTTCCATCGCCTCGAAGGGGATGTTCTCGTGTCCTCTGGCTGTCCAGTGTGAGTGTTAAGGGATGTGAAAAACTGCCTTTTGGGCAGTTCCCAAGCCTACAGTGCCCAGGAGAGGGTTGAAAAGGATCTTTCTACAGGGTTTATTCTTTACTCTCTATGATAGACAGTCTGTTGTACTTTTATACGATAGTAGTAGTTTCACACTTTCTAGGATATCCAGAATCAACGCTTAAAGCCTTCCGAACTGAAAAGCAGCCACCAGACATCCTTCCATGAGTTTGTAATGCCCCTTGCCGCACAGAGGAGCAGCACCCCCTGCTTCAGGAACAGGAAACTCTCTCTGCTACTCCTTCCCCAAAAAGCTTCATGGCTTGGCTGCAAAAAGAGAGGGAGGAAGGAAATTTAGGTCGTGCATCGGTCAGTTCTTGGAGTTCTCATGTTCTGGTGTCTCCAACAGAAGATCTGAAAGTGCATTAAATCCAGAGTAGGATTTGGGCATTGCCAGCAATTAGGTGCGGCTCTGCACGTTGCGTGGCTGAGCTGAGAGGATATACCCTCGGGGCTGAAAAGGATGCAAGGTTTCCACACGTCTGGGCAGATCCATGCTTTTCTGTGTCTGGAAAATGTTCACTTTTAAAAAAAGGAAAACCCTCCTTATCTTACAGTGCCCAACAGCAATACCAGCTCATAAGATGCCCATGTCACTCCCTGAGCCTGTTCACTCCCCCCATGCACTTAAAAATTTCCAGCCCACCTGACCTCTATTGGAAAGTCTTATCTTTTAAATATGACCACTGTAAACACTCCAAATTTTAATGGGCAGAATATCTTCAAAGAAGTTACTCTGATCTTCAGAAACTGTCATGGTTTGATAGAGGTCGTTTTGCCTATCTCCAGCGGAAGTGGAGGAATGCACAGTTTATACTAAAATAACGTGCACTTGTCCTCATCGCGGAGACTTCTGAGCCTCAGCCAAGCCTTTTCACGTCATTACAGTCTACTGTGGGCTGTGAAGAAATTATTTGCCTCTTCACACTTTTGATCTTTGCAGAAAGGAGTGCGTGGCATTTCCAGCCCAGATGTTCACGATGTTTCTCCTAGGCCCGATGGAGAAATTTCTCCCTAAACGACTCCTGAGCCTCATGCCCAGATTAGTAACGAGTTCCTTGTAAAGGTAAAAAGTTAAATAAACACTGAAGCAGCTCTGTCAAGGTCATCTGAAATCACAGAAAAGAATTGTGAATGGGAACAGCTGCTATGAAATGATGGCAGGCAAAACACATATTGTGGGCACTTTGGAAACGTCTTGATTTGAGTGTTGGGAAGATGTGGGTCCTGTAGATGCATGGTGGGAACTTTGACTTGCAGCACCAATGGTGTTAATGGTGCTTGAAAGAGACTTTGGAGACAAGAAATGTGTCGTCTCAGGATGCCCTAGTGTTTGGGACACGCAGGTGATGGGGAAGGTGAGGTTTGGATAGCTCAGCTTTGAAGGTGTCTAAGCCTGATGGAGGCCACACTGTCCTCCTTGGAGGTCTTCTCTGTGATGCCAACCCGTCTGCAAAGCTGTGGGCTGTGGAGCTCTGCACCAGGAGTTCCAGCCCCACTGATCCAATCCAAAGGGGTTATGTGAGCCTCACTGAGATTTTAAATTACCAAATTTCAGGTTTGAAACATTTTAGTCAGATTTGATCATTGCAAGAGCAGAGGACCTCGGCTGTGGGTCCCCTGGAAGGCACTGTGGTTTTGCAGCAGCCCCATGCAGTAACCCCACACAGGTCTCCAGAAAAAAATAATTCCCTGGTGTGGAGGTTTGTGGGCAGGACAGTGAGGAGCTGTGTATCTCTGGGGATGCTACGGAAACGAAAACCACCTGCAGTCAGAGTCTATAGGGCCAATGAGCTATTTATGGATCAGATTCTTAACTGCAGCTCAACTTTCACAAACCTCTCTTTACCCGTACTTTATATCCACAGCTGAGCGAAAGGGGATTCAATACACCAAATTGAATCCAAGTTTGAGACTAAGGAGTCTGGTATCAGCTTTAGGGCTAGACAAGTCCTCCCCCAGCAAGGCTGATAGCAGCAAATGCTGTATACCCAATAGGTTTTATTCTCCAATAACATTTTCCTGCTCCCATCTCCCCCTTTTTTACATAGTTTCCTCGGTGTCCCATTCTCTCACCGGTTCATTTTTCTTCACAGGCTCTGCCAAGCAGGTCTGCAGCCTGTCTCGAGCTGAACATTTGTATCACCAAAGCCAAGTCCTCAGCAGCAGTCCAGTGTTGTTGCATTAACTTCACCATGCTTGGCACAGAGGTCCTAGACATCTTGCTTGAAAACCCCTGCAGTTCTCGGTGGTTTTCCATTTTCTGTTCCCATGAAGGCTGTAGGCTGGGCTGAGCGTGTGTGGTGTTGTTTCCCCTTCTCAACGTAAATGAGGAGTGCAAGGTTTTCTTGCAGAGTCCTGTTATTTTCTTTCCTACACCAAAAACTTCAGCAGCATCGTGGTACTGCTGGAAGGGCGACTTGCTGGCAGGTGGTGGGAAAACAAGCAGACAAGTTTACAAATAGACATGCTGGTGCCATGAGACCTTCACGTCCAGTTAGTCCTTACGCTGATGGCAGTGTAAGTATCGTTGTTGGGGTGTAAACCCAGGCTTCCACCAAGGTGGCTGAGGAAATCCTGTTCTACACTGACAAAATGATGAAAACCAAAAGCAAAGGCGGTAAACAAGTCCAGATCTGTTGTTCTTTGAAAACTGTCCATCAGGGAAAATGCAGAAGCCCAATTTTCTGTACAGGGTAAAGCTGCTGACAAACTGCCTCTGCACAAAGAGCTCCCTGTATGGGTGCGTGAAAGCGCTCTCCAAAGCCTCAGCAGCAGCTGTGCTGGATTTATATACACATGGCTATAAGGAACAGTGATTTAAAATAACTGAACAGCCTCTTAACCAAAGAGGTTTTTATGATACTGTGATTTTACGCCTGGAGCCTTGATATCGATGGGTCTGGCGCAGCACACAGCGCATGATGCTGTTTGACACCTCTTCTCAGTGGACCCAACGGTCTGTCTGGGCCTCTCTTGCTCTATAAGAGCAATAATCAACTGTGTGTGTTAATATGATCGTCTCAGCCATGGCGCTGACAGCATTTGCAGCCCACCATCCAGGCACACTGCGTGGCAGGCTGTGCCATCCCAGGCCTCAGGGAGTTTCTGTCTCCCCAGACCCAGGATTTAAGGACTTTTTGTTCTACTCGGAAGCACTGTGGGTATCTCCAGCAAGGAGCCAGCTGGCTGGCAGGAGGGATGCTTGCTGGTTTATTTTGTGTCCTTAACCTGAACTCCTGAGTGCAAGATATTCTGATTGAGCAGCAAGAGGTATTGGCCTGTTCGACAGGTAACTTGAGCAGCTGAAAGAGGAGTTGAAAAAAACACCCAAAAAAAAGCTAAAGAATATTTTTGAAATTTCCTGTTTCAGAGCATAAACCAGCCTCTAACTTCTGGGCTCCTTCCTCCGAACTAGCCCGCGGTCAGCAGCAGAACACCGGGCGATGCAAGTCCCTGGCTCTGAACCTGCTTGGCAATTCCTGTGGATACATGCAGCTGCATTTTATGTCTGTGCACAGCTGGGTGTCTTCTCCTAGTTGGTTTTGGCATCAGTTTTGCTCGTGGATTTAGCTAAGTTTTTTATTTCCTCCTCAAGCATCTTGTTTTTCTTCTCCATGTCCTCCCGTAAGCGCTCCATGTTCATCAGCTTCACCTCCAGTTCCTCAGACTTCTTCTTCTCCTTCTCAATGTCCTGATTTAGCCTCACCACTTTGGCCCAGACCTCATAGTTTTCCTTCTCGAGACTGCAAAGAGAAATGGAGCGTGAAAGGATTGGATCGGAAGCGTGCTGGGAAGTCATCATTTGGCTCTTAAGGACTCTGCCCTCTGCGTCATTAAGCAATAAAATGAGCCAGAGGCTCTGTCCTGATCCCCTGACCCTCAATGGCCACATAACACGATGCAATGAATCAATACACACGATATATAATAATATGATAACAATATGTGAAGCTATAGTAACACTGATGGTTGCCACTCATAATGTTAGTTAATAGATAATTAGTTCGTTAATGTTAGTAATGTTAGTTAATGCTAATACTGAATTCTGGATAGTATAATAGTACAATATTGTAGTAATATCAAGACTTATGACAGTGTGATTATTGCAGAACCATTATAGTTAATACTCTATAGTCCTTATTACAATGATGTAATAAGGACTATAGAGTATTAATATTGCAGTAATATAACATTGGTAACTATGTCAGGAGAGTACAGCACATGAGCATTGACTTTTAGATAGCCTACTATAATACTATAGTTTATCGTTAGTCATTATGATTATACACTCTATAGTATAACTGGTAAAAAAATCTGTGCAATACTGGTGTTGTAATAACATGATCTGAAGCCTTCATACGCTCCAGAAAGCAGCACTCTGCAGTGTGTTACCTTTTAATTTGTTCCTCGTAGTCATTTTTCTGTGCCTCCATTGCTTTTTCCAGCTTCAAGATCACGTTTTGCAAGAACTCCCTGCTCTCCTGATCAGGCGTGGAGACCTCGGCAGGGCTGCTGATGGGGCTGGCCGTTTCCTTTGGCTGATGGCTGGGGCTGTGGCAGGGTAGAAATTCCTTATCAGAGCCGCTGCTGGAAGGGCTGGGGCTGGAGCCGCTGCCTTCCCCACTTTCCGCCTGGGAGGTAGGAACATTATCGTAGGTCGAAGCCCGGTGAAGGTCGAGCAGCTTAAAGAGATCATGAGACAACGTTCTCTTATGTCCCTCGGGGGCCGCGGAGCGCATGCTGCTCCCGGGGGAGCTTCTCCAAAAATCACTGGCAAATATGTCATTTTTGTCATTGCTGCCTTTCTCCCCCAGAGAAGCAGCTGTCAGGAAAGACTTCCTGTTAGGTAAAGTCTGAGTTCTTTTCCTTGATTGCATTTTCCACATTCCCAGTGTATCTTTGGACCCATTATCTTCTCTGGCTGCACTTGAGCTCGCAGCTGGTCCGGGGGCACTGCTGGAATTCAGGTCATCTCTCTGTAAGATAGACCCGTGGCATTAGGACAGGCTCGTGCTGCTTTGCGAGCAGAGACAGGTCGCAGCGACTGCTGTGACTGTGTTACTTACAAAAGGCACATTTTAACATGCTAACAGGAATGGCCACAAGTTTTCCATTAGAAAGAACTTTTTGCAGAGATTCTTCCCTTCTGAGAAAAGTCTTTAATCCTCAATGTTTTCATTTCACCAGCATGAACTGCCTTTTAGCTAAAAAACTTCAGGAGTTTTCATTTTTCCCAGAATAGTAGATTTTCCACAGGAAAGTGGAAAGTTTATCTACATCATTTTCCTGATGTAGATATTCCAGAGATGACAGTTACATCTCTTTACCCTATAAATAGCAAGTGCTCTTAGTGGCTCGCTGACCTGTTAAATCCCATAATAATTAATCACATATTTATTAAATGCACGTTTTATTATTTCTCTGAGGATCTAGCGTTACCATTGGCCTTTGGATCACGCTCTCCGCCCTGGGCACGGCAGGGTCTTCTGCAGTGTCCCAGCCCACGGAGCTGCGCGGGATGGGGGCTTTCTTGTCATTTTTGTGGGCAGGTGGGGAAGGCGGCACATCCTTGGATGGGGGAAAGAGGTCTGCGTGGTCACTTATCAGCACAGTCATCACTTTCTGGATTTGTGGTGTGCCTGGAAGAAATTAGAGATCTGTCAGTGGCAACTCCAATGCAACGGGCTTTCATCCACCCACACTTGCATTTTCTGGTTGGTCTTTCTGGTGTCCAAAATAGAGATGCACATAGAAATGCTGGTGAGACAAGGACCACGATCATAAAACCAAATAAAGGAAGGGATTGTTATATCACCCCAGAATAGCAGGAGTAGACTATGGAGCAATGAAAACAGGAGTCTGCTCAGCTGCACCAAGCCACAAATTGTGCTGCTTTGGCTCGACAAGCAAACTCCAGGTATCAGTTATACGAACAGGCATATGAATATCTGGACCATTTACATGTGATGTCTGTAGAGCAGAGCAGACTTTGGCCTTAAAATATTTCTTGTATTAGTTCTGCTGCATCTGTCCTTGCCCACGGGATTACAGATTGGCTCAGCTAAACAGTAATTTCTTTGAGTTTCCTTTGTTTCTCTAAAAAGAATTTTACACCTTCCTGCTCAAAGCAAAAGAAAGATGACGTCACCAAATTCCTGAATTGTTTGAAATCTACAGAAGGAACATACAGTGCTCCTAATGGGGTTTTGTCACTATAAACACACTTACAGCCTAACTAACATGTGGCTTTACTCTACTCTGCTGTACTTACTGTGCCCAGGCATGTGTCTGGCTTATATCCATGGGTCTACTGTAGAAAATTTTTAATTTCAAGATTGTGGATGCAACTGAGTATTTCAGCATATCAGGTGCTCCAATGCCAATTATTCCAGGAGTCCCTTTTACCTCTCATAATAATTGCAGGATCCTCTATCTTGGGTCTGATGAGGTTCACTCCAATCACTGTTGCCAGGTTATCCACACTCATCTTGTTGATGCTAGAGTTCAATTGTATTTCGTGTAGAAACCTGCCAGAATCCAAGGGCAAATATTTCAAGTCAGAGAAAGAAGACTGCAAAAAGCCTTACACACCCACTGGAATAAAATCCTGATTAATCCATCCAGCTCTTCCTCTAAATACCAAGGACAGAAACATATAGTTGCCTTATAACTGCGAACTGGAGTTATAAAAAACTGGAGTCTTATTGGTGTCAGTAGAAAAACCACCATGTGATGAGCTGCTCAACCAAAAAAAAAAAAAAAATCAAAAAGGAAGGGCAAAAACCCATCTAATATTTAATAACCAGAGGAAAATCACCCAGGCTGTGTGAAACCCAACAGTTTTGTTGCACGAAGCTTTTTCTGGAAAAACTACACTTGATTTTAATTCTCAGGGATTCATAAGTGAGTTTTAGGGTAGGCACTTATGCTCAGACGTTGTCAAGGTGTTTATCCCCATGGCTGAAATTCTGCCTTTACAAAAGTCAGGATCTGGTGCCTTGGGAGGGAACCAAAATACGGCTTAAGAGGGCTCTCTCTAGAGGAGTCAGCCTTAGCCTTTGGGACGTTTTTTCTGCTCACCTACACCAAATCTGAGCTGTTCATACCTTGTGCAGCGAACTGACCTGCAGATATAGCTGAGGAGGTTGTAGTTGTCTCTGGGAAGGAGGGACAGTTGCTTCAGGAGTTCCTGATGGCCCTAAATGCAAGTTGAGAAATACCTCTATGAAGATTCACAGATGTATACAGACTCAAGAGTGCCTCTTGGTCGCTCCATCCACCCCTGTATGGTCTCACCTCTTGTCATTTGCTCATCTTGAAGATTACATTTCTCCAGCAGACCAAGCATGGACAGGAAGTTTTTGTACAGTGCTCAGCAAGAAGAGGCAGCCCGGTGCCCAGCACTGCCACCGCAGCACAGAGCAGGGTCCTCTCCGCCCAGCACGTGTGTGATGAGCTCTTCGGAAAGAGCTGCTCGTGCCTAAACGCCTTCCATTTCTTGAATATCAACATTTAGGGCATTTTTAACCCCAAAGATCCTGAAGTGAAACAACCTACAAGAAGCATTTGCCTCTGAAATATTGGGCTGAACACTGCAGTTCACAGAGCTCATACTACTGAGGATATCTGCCTTATTTTTCTGTGTGTAGGAGCAGCCTCTATGAGTGGGGTTTTTTTGCAGTGGGGGAGCTTCTTTTCCACCAAAATACATAGTTAGGAAAAGACAGATCCCATCTGTTTCTCACTTCTCCCTCTCCCAAATCCCCACTTCCTTCCTTGCTCTCAGCCAGAGCCCTTCGCCAGCTCTGCTCTCAGCTCGGGCTGGTGGAGGCTGCAGGAGGTTGTGTTTCCTTCCTCTCTTGGTTTTCACACTTGCTGTTTGCTGCAAGGGCTCAACGAAAAGAGGTGCTGAGCAGCTCTTAGATCTGCTCCAGAAATTTAAGCTTTAAAATTGGTAAAGTCCTGTTGTCAAGATGGGAAGCCCTACTGGCTTTGGGAGATTTTTCTCTTTTTAATTTTTTTCTTCTTTCCCCTCCCCCCAGATTTCAAAGCTCAGTAATTACTCAGCTTGTAATGCACAGCTACGTATGCACCCGGCATCTCCAGCTCGCAAAGCCCTGGCACTGAAACACAGCTAATTTTAAGGCCAGAAGGAGAGAAATGAATGCATCTCTACCTTTCTCTCATCCGCATCCAGCGCCTGACCGCACAGCAGAAAATCCTCGTACTGCATCCAGGGTACCACTGGCTCGGGGAGCTCCCGCAGGTAGAGTTTGAACAGAGAGGCCACAGTGTGCACATCCGTATCCCTACAACGCGCAAAGAGGCACTCACGTGAAACTCACACCCAGCTGGTGAGCAAACCCTACCCCGCTCCGGGGCCATGAAGTTATATTTATGCTCTGTGTATAGATGCAGGAGACAGAAAGAGATAAATAGGGAGTCCAAACCAAGCTGGGGGGACTCCATAGGGCACCCCAAGCCGGGGAACGGCCCCAGCTGGCAGGAAAATAAATGCTTGGCGGAGATTTTCCCTCTGTTGAGCTGGCAGGTCCCCCGTGTTCCTACCCGGGCTGAGCCTTCCGAGCCTGCGTTTGACTCATGAGGGTTTGCATGCAAATATTGTCTGGTGTTCACATGTTTGGCACGCACTCCCCACTCTGTGCGGAGCTGGCGAAGCTTGTCTGGGGTTTTTAAGATTAACAGCAATTACTGAAGATGTTCTGCCGGGACAGATGTTTGCAGCTTTGCATACCATATAGTTTACATTATGTCAAAAGGACACTGTCAAGATCGTAAGCCTCTAATTTGACCTACCTTGAAGTTGCTAAACTGTTATAAACTTCTAGCAGAAATCCCCCAGGTCATTTATTTTTAGGATTGGTTGGGGTTTTTAGAATTGTATTATTTTTAACAAACGCACATAACCATAGAGGAATTTTTTCAGAGCTGTATTTTTGTAGGGCCTATCAATACACACCATGAGGCATCTTGGATGCCTGGGCTGCAATGGCAGCTTTCTAACGCTCCCCACTCAGTCCTGCCAAGCTTCTGCACGCAAGTGTGCCTGTGCAAACCCAAACAGGCTGCAAAGATGGCACTGAAGGTCGAGCCAGCATCTTGTAGCATTCAGGTCACTGGAAACCCCACTATTTGCCTTCCTCCTCGCTAAGAAAATCTTTTGGTTGAAGTGCATGGGGGTTGCAGTCACCCTGAGCTCTCCGCAGCAGTGCTCGTACCAAACCCTTCAGCACAGGGTTAACATCGCAGGGTGCTGGGAAAAGGGCCAAACTCCCTCCCCATGCCCCACTGCAAAATACACTTCTGAAAATAAAAACAAGAAAGAAAAAAAGGCTTCACCTTCCTATGACCCCCATACAGGTTGCAACAGGAAAGCTCTCAGCAGGACTCTGGCACCCAGAAAGCAAGAAATATTCAGCTGCAAAACCAACAGCCGTGATGGTTACGCTTCCAGAGCAGCCGTGGCTCTACCTTGCACCTTGGTATTATTTAGGTAAAAACGCTGTGGTTTTTTCCTAACAAAGCTGCGTAAAGCTAGGTAAAAATAAGAAAAGTTTTGTGGTTAGGATCAGGCCTGCAAATACCGAGATGAGGCCTCTGCACTCTGCTTAGGCAAACTGTTTTGCACAAAAGTCCAGGGCAGCTCCTGGTGTTACGTGCTCCCCTCCCACAAGCACCCCAGATTTGGCTGGTGGCTCATGGAGCTCAGGTGATGCCATATGGGGCAGCTCCCTGGGTCTGCAGAGATGGAGCATCACCACGACCAGTATCGAGCACCTTCATACGTATGCAGCAGCCTGGGCACTCCTTGTCTCCATTATGGTGGACAGGGCAGGGATTAAACCAAAAAGCCTCGCTCTAGGTGCCGTGGAAAGGCGGGACCCGCTTTCCTTTATCCCAGCACAGGGGTCATTGCTTTCACCAGGGCAAACTGTCGCGTAAAGCCCCAGGGCAGCCTGCACGAGTGAGCAGGAGATACTGGGCAATGCTTTATGCAACCGGGGCCAAAAGCAAGGGGTTAAATCTGACTTGGGGATGGGGAGAGGTGGGAAACCTCTTTATAGAGATAGTGAGGTGCCTGCAGGGGCAGCTGGTCTGTGAGCTGTCACGGGAGGACTTGATAAAGAGATGCACCAGGGGTTTTACCTTTTTTCTCCCATTTTGCATAGGGCATGGCAGAGGTAGCAGTAGCAAATGTCTCTCTCCAAAGCCTCTCTGAGACCTACAGGTGGCTCTCTCGGCTCTAGGGAGTTTGCCATTTCCTCTTATTCCTGCAGAGGAAGGGGGTCAGGAGGACACAGCCTTGCAGCAGCCAAAATCTCTCTCTCATTGCTATATGGTGTTGTAAGGAAAAGCAACAGGAGGAAAATATCCTGGCTGTGGGCTGGCAGGGAAAGAAATAACTTCTACTGTGTGCATTAGGGTGTTCTCAGAGCTTATTTGTGACCCTCTACTTGCTCTCCTTTCTCTAAACCTCTACCCTTGGCTGATGGGCCGTGCAGGCTCTTCCCTTTGCCTCCTTCCTTGGCAGCTCCTGTGCGGGACTAATCTCTGCGTGGGGCCAGGATTTTCCTAAATGCTTTCCTTTATTTCCATGAATCTCATCTCAGCAACCTCTGATTCTGTTTTTGCCTCCATTTGGGTTTTCTGCTCTCTCCTTTTTAAACCCTTTTGGGGGTTTAAAAGTGCAGGGCACTGCTGTGGTCTCTGGGGCGTTAGACAGGCTGCTTTTCCCCAGATTTTGGGGTGTATGAATGAGACATAGTTGAGTAGGAGAGGGGCAATCCGGCATTACCTGTCAAATGATGGCCTTTCTCCAGCATCGAACGCATCCCTGAGCTGTTTCACCAGGTTGTCTTGGCCAGGGAGGCGGAAGATGCCCTCCTCGCTCACACCGTGCTCCCGGATGAACTCGGCACACTTCTGCACCAGGATGGGCACCTGGTGCTGCCCAAATTTCTGCTCATAGGCCATGGTCTCCGCCAAGCGCTGGCCAAACACCGCTAAGGAAAGGACAGAGAGGTTAGAGGACCCCAAAATCTTTGCTAAAGACACAATGCCTGCCAAAGTGCATCAGGTGCAAATGTGGCAGCAGTACCTGCTGCATAGGAGCTACAAGAAGTCTGCAAACTGGGAGAAAGCAGAACTTCTTGCAAAGAAATAATAGTAAGATGGGACCTTGTTCCTCCTCCAAATAATTAACGGTTCTCAAAATTATTAAAACCAAACAGTGAACTTTGTTTTTTGCCATGCCGCTTGCCTGCCCTGCTCCAAGGTGCTGATGCAGAGACAGGAACAGCAAAAAGGCTGATGTGAGGGCACAGGGAGAGAAGACAAGCTCATCAGACAAACCTGAAGGATACAGAAAGCACAGGAGACCACCAAGAAATAAGTAAAGCAGCCTTGCAGAGATTTGAGGCTGGAAGTCTTACTGATTTAGTTGCTTTTCTCTCCCCTCCCCTCTCCTCTCACCCTCCAGAAACTCCCCTGTGCAAAAAGAAGCAATATTTTGCACCGAGCGGTACCTTTGCTTCGGAGCAATGGCTTTTTCCTCCTGAACTCGCAGCAAAAGAAGACCTCAAAGGTGGGAAGGCAGCAGCCTGCATCCCAGCTCTTCCTCCTCGAAGCCTGGGGCATGGTAAGAGCAGACAAATCCCAACTCAAACTGGCTCTGGGATATTAATGGCAAAGGGTCTTATGGTCCTCTACCATATTTTTGCCCTGGTAATACCTGCGATGTGTTCACCTCGTGCTCTGAAGGCTGAAATAATTCCTGTGCATCTTCCAGACCAGGAAAATGCAAGTAAACACTCTCATCTGGAACCACAGGGCTTGTCGGCACCTGCCTGATCATAGGGGTTTTTCATTTATGACTCACACTTTTAAATAATGAATATAAGCCTGTCATTGTGCACAGTAAAAGCAAATAGCTCCCCCCCCCCCCCCCCCCCTCCTGTGCGAGACTAAA
>NW_009647344.1:178723-207617 GCF_000708025.1 Charadrius vociferus | reverse complement strand
CCCCCCCCCCCCCCAGGGCTTTGCTGGCTGATAATTAATTGCTTATTTAACTGCAAGCTGGCAGATTTTTTAATCTGGGTATACCTCCCCAAGGGCCAATGCGATGCCCATGCAAGCCCACCCGGCAGGCGGCTGTCGTTCTAGGGTGGCAGCCAACCCTGCAAAACCCCTCTGAGATTTTGGAGATGCTTTTGCTGTTGCTTCACACTTTGCAACTGCTCTTCTTTTTGGTGTGCAACAAGCTCACAACTAGCTGGGTCACACAGGGCTCCTTCCAGGTGGGCTCCTGCCAAAACCTCAACTGTGCAGTGGGCTGCTTTAAAAGGACCCATTGCCTCAGGTTGCATTGAGGCCAAAAAGCCTAAAGCCTGAAGTTTTGGGGTCTGTTAACCTGTGTAGTGACATAAAATGCAGTTCCATGGTATCTGACTTCTCCACTATCCTCAGGGCTCTCTGTACTACTATAAATTTACATTTTCTATCATATAAGGTCACTGTATCTAGCTGGAAGAAACTGGCAGCCTCTTAAGTTTAAGCAAGGATCAGACGCAGAGTTGTTATTAAATATTAGAGCCAGGTGGGGCAATGCCCTGAAAATTTCTGGCTCATGCAATCCTAGCTTCAGATGAGGAATGCTGCCTCCCCCAGGGCAGAGCGTGTTACAGTTTAGAGGCAGAAAACACCAGTGCTGCAGACAAAAAAACAGCTGGGTGGTTGTTTAGGTGAAGCTTATCTGTGCCTATGGCAGGGTCACGATGAAAGAGCTCAAATTGGCAGCATCTGCTTGCCTCTGAACTGCTGGGATTCATATTAACACAGGAGCTATGGGAGACCAGAGCTCCATCATGCTTGTCTTATACAGCTGAAGGGCTTGGACTCTATAAAAATCATATAAATAGTGAGGGCAAAGCACAGAGAGAGGGAGGAGAGGCTTGGGATGACCATCCAGGTTAGTGCTTTTTTGGAAGAGAGCTATAGAGACTCACAGCCGTGTTTCATTGCTTACAGAAGTTCATCATTATAGGAAAAGTCTGGATAGCTCATCCCTATAGGAAAAGTGGCTGGAGTGACCTTTGCTGCTTCCTTTGTGGGTTTCGCCTGTGGTGGCAAATTTACGGTGTGCTTCTCTCTGATCAATTCATGTTTTGTACTTCCCTGCCCACAATTTTGTAATGGCATAAATGCATGCCCGAGGGGGCTGGAAGCAAGGATCCTGTCACCGCAAGCCTTGCCTGCACGTGCGGAGGGCGATTGCGTGGCCAGAGTCAGGCTCTGCAGAGAAAACAGGGGAGAGAGACTGGACTGACCAAGAAAAGCTGGAAGAAAAGCAAAGCAGGGAAATTAGCAGGTGAAAGGCAAGATTTTTCAATGCTTTATCCCCAAATATGAGTTGTTTTCAAGAACAACATTTTCTGGGGTCAGTAAGTCAATGAGGAAGTTTGCAGAAGAGCTTGAAACCAGCCCGGAAACCTTCATTCATGCTTCGTTGCCAATTCTTTAACGCTGCCCATGTTTGCAGCAGACCCACCACTGCAGGGTCTGGCCTAGGAGTAGGTGTCTGAGGCATTACAAGTTACAGTCGCATTACAGCTCCCTTTTCCAGTTTCGATGATTTGTGAGTCCAGCTTTGAAATCCTCACACAAAAGTACTGCAGGCTGTGAGACGGTAGGAAACTGCTTCTCCAAGAGCTGTCCCTGCTCCCCTTTACCTCCTGATGCCGACCCCAGCACTCGTCGGATGGATTTAACCCATTCCTCCATCTCAGACTGGGAATTAGCCATGAGCACGCAGGTGTCCTGCCCTGTCCGGTTCTGGTCTCCAGAGACTCCTGAAAAAAAAACGTTTATGCGTCGTTTATAGAGAGGATTGGAGGAGTAAAGACACATTCTTCTTGTTTGCTTTGCTAAATGCTTTTGGCTCCATATTTCCCTGTTAATCTCTGTTTGGCTGTGAAATGAAGCAACGCTCTTTATGTTTCACCCTTGCTGAAGGGCTGCAAGAAAGGAACAGAAACTGCTTAACGTTGCAGCTTGGGAAGGCTTCTCAGCATGGGACGTGGGCACTGACACAGGGTACTCCTCCAGCCCTAACGAGAATGTCAAAAGCAAGATGTTCGTTTTCATGTGCACCGCAGCCCTGTGGGGACCTTGAAAAGTAATGGGAGCAAAAGGGATGGCAAAATGACTTGCCCAGATGATTTGGGGTGAACAGCCCAGCCCAAAAGTGTGCAACGAAGAGGAGTGAAGCATCCTCACCTGGGATGATTTCGAAGATAAATTTCCCTCCTTCCTCTGGGTTGCTGGCCACCTCCTTGATGGTGCTTCCCTGGAGAGACAGGCAGCCCTAGGACAAAGCAGAGCAGGAGCTGCAAATAGCCGTGTCGCATCTCTGCGAGGCTGACACTACCATGTGTCAGCACTGAGGATCGAAGTCCTTCTTTCAAACAGATTGCAGGAGCTGGTGGCCTATATATACATATATATGCTAAAAACGACTTTTCAAACAATAACGGACACTTCTTAAATGCCATTTTTTTCTGATGAAGTGATTCTCAGAATGAGAAAACTGGTCATTTTGTTGTTTCCTTTTTTTCTTCCCTTCTCATGTTTTTTTTAACCCCCAGTGGTAGTGGAAGAACAAAGTATAAAGGAGAAAGGACTTGGCAAAACATTGGAGCATCCTGTTTCTGCTGCAGCAGAGCAGGAAAACTGTTCCTTTAGCACAGCATCACTTAAAACCAAAAAAAAAAAACCCAAAGTTTGCAGGAGAGGAGTAGAGAAAAAGAAGAAAAAGGGAGGGAAAATAAAGAAGCAAAGTGGAAATGAGCCATTTCTTTTGTATCTTCCTTTCCCCAACTGTCGTGGTGAACACGGGCAGCTCTGTCCCCGCTGGAGAGGATGGGTGGGGAGCGGCCGAGGCATTGGGGCTGAGCAGGCATGTGAGTCAGCACCGGAGGCCTCCCAGGGCAGGAAATGAGGCTGCGCCACTGAAATAACATTTCTCGGCAATTTCAGCCTCCTGAAAGCCATTGGGCTCCTGCGAGCAGTGAGGACTCTCAGCGCTCCGAAAGCCTGAATGGCAGCTGTATCAGTCAGAATCATTGATGGGATCAGAGGGGTTTGAAATGACCCGGGATGGTGCATCAGGGTCATGGTGAGAGCTGCCAAAAGCGCCATGAATGGCAATAAGCTTTTTGCAGCAGTTTCTGTTTCTACATCCCGTTTACAACCAGGGAGACCATTCTTCCCAGTCATCCCTGAAACGGGGCAAAGCCAGAAATAGGACCTGGACCCCACCAGGCTCAGCCCTGTGCTTTCACCCCAAGGATCTACTGATCGCCTTCCCCTTAAAAGCATTTTCTATCTTGAGTTTAGTTTTGCTACCAGTAAGAATTTGTAGAGACTGGCTTTTCCTGCAAAGGGGAGGACCTTTCCCTGAAGTTTCTCAAAACAAGGACAGGATGGCGGATATTCAAAAGTAAGTTACGGTATGGAGAAAGTGGTTGAAAAACTAAGAAGTTATCCATATAAATTGGAAAAACAATCTGATATCTTCCTGGCAAGTGTACTACAATGTGTACCCTGCGAAATGGTTTATACATGTGAGACAGAGGGCTTGTTACGACCTGGAGGGGCTGAAGATGTGATGATGCTGCCAGAGGGCTGCAGACCCTGATGTCGGCACTGGTGCAGATGTTTAAGTCATGCCCAAGTGGGTGATCACACTCCTGTTTTGTGCAAAGGGCTGGGTACACACTGTGTTCTCCTGGGGATCTCAAAACCATCAAAACTGACACGCACCAGTGCGTTCGGTGGACTTCAAGCCTTCTCCCTTAGAGCAAAAGGCAGTGGGGCAAGTTTCCTCTGGCTGCAGGGGGTGGACCAGGGCAGCAGCCAAATAACACAAACTGCATCTGCACCACTGAGCCTTCTGCAAAGGATGAGGCTGGGCCGAGGTGGGATACAAATCCCGAGGCTGGAGAGAGAGAGATTTCCTTTCCTTATCCCTCCAGCTGCCCTCTCCCACAGCAAGAGGTCCGAAGGCAGCTGCCCTTTGTCATCATCTTTCCAGCCCACAGCCCTGCCATGAGCTCTGTCTTGGGCAGATCCTCACACTCAGGCTATGCTGAAAGTCCTACTTGTTTCTTCCTAAAAGCATCCTGCAAGATGCCTTTCCTGCCAAGTGCGTGGCTGAAACTTCTCTCAAAGCTCCCATCATCTTCTGCACCCATCGCTGCGCCTGCCATCACAAAAATGGTGGTGTACCGAGCTCTTTTTCTCCCCAGGCTTTTTCTGTTGTCTTGGAGAATGATAGCAACTTTCTAGTTGGTAACTGTTTGGTCTTTTCCAGTACCCCGTTGCTTTGGCACAGAGGGACCAAGCCCCCAGCAGGGCTTGCAGGCACTTTAAGAATTTAAGTGCATAGATGATCCTGATCAGGATATCTCATCTCTGCTAATGCCCAGAGGCAGAAAACCTCTTTAATACCCTACTCCAGACCCATCCCAAACCATTTCCCTACGAGCCAAGTTGCAAGAAGGGGGAGACTGAGGACACGCAAAGCCCAACGGCCTCGTCCTACCTGTGGTTTGACATCATCCTCGTCCTTGTAGTAGTAAAGCTGCTGGCCCTTAAGCACGAAGTACCGCTGCTGCCAGTTCTTGACGATGGAGCGCTGCTTTTTCAGCCAGCCGATCTTCAGAGGCCGCTCCAGCGGGTTGGGGGAGGCCGGCCGGGCACCCGCCGGCTCGCCGCTCATCACGCTCTTGGAGCGGGCTGCCAAGGAAAGAGAGGGACGGGCTGGCGGGGACCCACGGGGTCGAGCCGCCAGCAGACCCGCGTCCCCAGGGCCGATTTAAGCTACAACAGCGAGAGCGGCTCTCTGCCCCTCTGCCTGTGCTGAGCAAACTGGCTAGAGTTTTTAAAGGAAGTGGCTGCAGTATCTGTCAGTATGTGCTTCCTTTTTCCTGCGTGGGAGTAATTGTCTTGCAAGTGAGAAGAAAATCATTAGCTTTTTTTTTTTTTAATGGGAGTGTGTGTTTTTTTTATACCCACCCCAAACAGCCTGCAGCAGCGATAGCAGAATGACCCAGCCCGGCTTGAAATAAAACTGTTTGGAAATGGCAGTTTTGCTCCAGGAGAGCGTTGCCTGATGTTTCCAATGGGGCAGTTCTCACACAATGAAACTGGAAAGTCTTCAAGGAGGGGGAAAGTGCCAGTGTGGATTTACCGGCCGGGCAGAGCAGTGTCCCATGTCTCCTCTTTGCATCGAATAGATGAGTCCTGTGCTGGGGACCAGCAGCATGGCCCTATGGCATCTCTAAATGCTTCTGTGATAGTAAACGCCTTGGGAGGGATCGTTTCCAGAAAGGATTTTTGCCCCTGGACGGGGCACTGCAGGACCCCAGTGCCAACCCAGCTGGGCAGAGTTAGCATTTATGGCCACAGGGCAAAAATAATTATATGACTCCAGGGGAATTCAGCTTCACTGGTCTCTGCAGATGGTGATTTCCTGAGGTCTAAGATCTCCCCTGCTAAAACAGAACTGATGGCACCTGGCTGGGTCCTGCGGGTGAGGGCAGTGCAGGATTTGGGCCCGTGAGCCCAGCAGCGTTTGCTGGCAGAGGGCATTCTGGCTGAGCCATGACTGTGAGGGAGGTGTTGTGCAATGCCGTGGGATGGTGGAAGCTGTGACAGCCCTGTATCTCTGCCCCCAGATGCCCTCTTTTCCCCCGAGCTGTTCAGCGAAGCAGAGAGCTGCAAAAGCTGCCTTAGATATGAGTGTCGATGAATCCAGGCGTAGACCTGAGTGCAAAGGACAAGCTTAAAAAATCAGAAAATTAAAAATGACCCGCCACTGCCTTGTGATGTTTGGGGCTGGGGACATCTCACACCTGAGCAGGTGCTCCCATTGCACAGACACCCACAGGGAGCACGAGCCTACAAAACATTCGGCACTCAGTGCCGAGCAGTGAGCAGTTGTTCAGAGGTCGGGCGTGCTGCAGTTCAAGAATGTGCCCGGCTTCCCCTTCTGAAATCCCCTGGAGCGAGAAACCCCACTGCGTTTTGCCTTTGTCCTTTGGAGCCGGGCTTGGATAGGGTGCTCTAAGCTCACCTCTCCATCCTTTCATGGGATTGCAAATCACTTCCCCAAAAAATCAAATAGGATTGTGAATCCAAAAATCAGCCTTCGGAGTGTGGTGAGGATGCTGCTTGTATCTCAGGATGTGCTGATGTGGGATGCCCCCTGCAGAGGATGTGGTTGTAAGCAAGGACCTTCGAAAGGGATTTGCCAGCCAGCTCCCCTGAAAAATGCTGGTACTGGGGATTACCCTGATGCAAAAACAAAAATGGGGTTTCCAAATTGCACCTCGCGCTCCAGGCAGCTTCTTTGCTCTTTGCCAAAACATCTGCATTACTCAAATCTCATCAATATTAATGAATCTCAGCAAACTGCTCAGGAGCAGCATCGTTCCTCTCTGTAAATCATGTTCCTTCATGTCTTGCAGCTGCCGCCAACTCCTTGGGGGCGAGGGTTTTTGGGGAATGATCTGCAGGGGAGGAGCAGCCACCGGGAGCATGGAGGCTACTGGGTGCAGGGTGCTGCCTGCTCCCACGAACGCTTCGCTCTGCAGAAACCACAGCCCATTGCCAAAGAGCAAAGCCCGAGTGGGCTGCTTCCTAACTAGCCTCACTCTGCAGAAAGCAGCACTCCCACGAGCCGCACTCCGATGCCTTTCCAAATTTTGCTGCATGTTCTCCTATCCGATCATAGGACCTCATCTCCCCCTCCATCAAAGATGCTGCTGTTTGCTCTGTTTAACTAGCACTAACATTTGCAGAGTGATGTCTCCCTACCAAGCACCGATGACCACAAGGGCTTAATTTGAAGTGAAGCTGTTGCGACGCAGCTCACAGGGTCCATACTCACACCCAAATGGGTGAGAAATCAGGGATGTGTCTCCATCCACTCCGTGTTCAGCCTTCCCCAAAGAGCTCAGCTCAGCCCAGCAGCACTGATACTCCAGCACCACAAGACTTGGAAGGAGAAATTGCGTCTTTTATGAAAAATGCAACATTATACTATCTTCTATTGGAGATATTAATCTCCCTCTAAGGCCATCACGGCTCCATCAGGGCTCTGCACTATGGAAAGGAAGCGGTGTGGCAGGCACTGCTACCCAGGGGTTCCTCCTGCTCTCAGCCTTGAGCTTAAATTTCCTGGTCCTTGCTGGAAATAAGGTTTATTCTCTCCCTCTTTGCAGCTTTTCCCAGATCTATAAGGAATGTGCATTCAGAGGGGTACACTTGGGTCCCCTTTCTTTAGCATTGGCCCTTCTGAAACGCCAGACTCAAGGTGCAACCGAAGGTCTGTGCTTTGCCGTGGCTTAGCCCTGTTCATACTTATGCACCGGTGTCAACATGTATTTTCCCTCTGCATGATACAGCTCTGCCTATACTATGGGCTTATTTAAGGCCAAAATAACAGTTTGTAGGATCCTTCTTACCCACAATGCGAGCACTCCCCAACCGCTGGCCCCACCACGGGGCTCTTGCGGAGGCGTGGGGAGGGAGCTGCTGTGGGGAGCTTGGCGTTGCAGACAGCGAGGCTGTTTTTGCCCAGTGGAAAGTTTTCTGCGTTCACAAAACCAGAATGACCGAGGCTGCGGCTCCCTCCCTCACCGCTTTTCCAGGTTTCTATCTTTTGTGGCCAATGTGATGCCCAGCTCTCGTGCGATGACCAGCTGAAAATTTTATGCAGGGCTGGGGTGGAGCCTTTTTCCTGGTCCTCACCAGGCTGGCCCAGCACTTGCCATCATCCTTCAAAACATCCCTGCCACACTTAGCCCCGCTCCTCCTTGCCACTCTCGCAAGGAAAGAGCCACTAAGAGCAAATGTGGTGCCCCCTGAAGCGTTTCCTGCAGTAACCGCCTCTGAGGCTGAATATTTCCTCCAAAACATCCTCGCTCTTCCTCCAGCCCTGGGGACGGGCTGTAGCAGGGTGCCTGCGTCCTGCTGCCTGCTTCCCCAAAAGAGGAGCTCTGCCAAAGCGTGACTTGCAGGAGAAATTGCATTGGGTGTCACCGTGGTGTCCACATCGACACTGGCTCCTGCCCCAAATCCTTGTCCTGGGCAGGAGCCCTCCCTGCCATCCCCTTTGCTCCTGCCCTGCAGGAGGGATGTCGGGTACTTGCAATAAAAACCAGTAAAAGCAAAAGTGCTACAGTAGGTTTTGCAATGAAAATTGCAAAGGCAGTTTTTCATTGAAATAAATAGCTTTGCATTTTTCTCAGCATGAGGAAGCACACGGGAGCCGTCGCGCTGTCCTGAGGCTTACAAAAGCTGCTTGTGCCACGGCCACGGCTGGGGATGAGGAGGGGGAAGTGTCCCGAAGCTGGGAGGAGCCAGCGAGGGCAGCGGTGACTAATTTGCAACTAATTTCCACAAGCAAGTCACATCCCTGCTGCACCCCTGACGACGGCAGCGGCTGGTGCCTGCAGCCAGAAACCCCGAAGCATGAGAAGAGTCGAATCACCGAGCTGTGCCCCAACGCTCAGGTCTCTGCACACACACACAACCCTCGTCTCAGGGGCTCGCTCACTCGCAGCAGCTGCAAGCTGCAAAAAGCACCCAGAATTTCATGATAAGCAGATTTTTCTTGAAAAAAAAAAAGCAATACCTGGTAACAACCCAGGTTCAAGCCTGTGTCCCACCTCCACCCTCTCTGCTTCCCAGCAGCCAGCAGGCTCAATGTCCCCTGGCCTTTTTTTCTGAGCTACTGAATTTGACCCCTGCTCCGCAGCCTCTGCAAAAAAAAAAAATACTAATTTTGCTAAGAACGGGCAATGCAGAAATCCAGAATGCTTCTGTGATAACTACGTGAGGATTTTTCCACTGTTGTCCTGCAAACTGATGAGTTGAGGTGATGGCACCGCTTCCTCTGCCCACCTGCAAGCTTCTGGGTCGCCTGGGGTCTCATCCTGCACATCGCTGTGCATCGCTGAGCCAGCCACAGCCACTGGGGACCAGCGGTGCTTCATCTGGGGCCTTGTATGAAGTCCAAATTGCCTTTGCAAGAAAATCCAGCCAAGACGACCTTGCAAGCTGATGCAAGGCGTGGGGAGGAAGAGCTCAGCACCGCAGAGACTGGTTTGGGCAAATCTCTCTGCTGCAGGGAGAAATCAAGTTGCCAATGTGTACCTTGACCAGTGCCAGGACCATGGAGGGCCTTTGCCTCAGTGCGCACACAACCTTGGGCTTGTGCACCCCTTCCTTGACTGCAGCATCCTCACCCCCAAATCCCCTCCCTGCTTGCGTGACCCAAAAGCAGGCGTTGGCTCCGCCGTGGTATTTTGGACACAGAGCCCACTGTAGGGATCCCTCACTCCTTCCCAAAGGCGTTCTCAAGTGGTTTTCATGCTGGAGATGGATCCCATGGCAGAGGAGAGCCGCGCAAAGCCTGGGCAGAGGCAGGAGATAGGTCAGGAAATCAGACAGTGAAGCCGTCCCGTGGCACAGAGCCCGGCGCAGGCATCAGAGGGCTCTTTACCACCGGTGAGAGGAAACCAATGACGCTGGGGTGGGCGAAGAAACCTGAGCAAGAACAAGATTGCTTCCTCCAGCTTTCACCGCTCCGTCCGCCTCTTGGCCTGCACTTCACCTCCTGCAAGGCTTACGCCAGCAGAATGACCCCATGTGGTTTAAATTCCCCCCAAACCTGGGGTTTGGGTGGGCAGCAGCCCCACGCTGCCAGGTCCCCCCGTTCCCCACCCTACAGAGACAGCCGCTGCTCCGGCCCCAGAGCCACAGCCCCGGCCGTGCTCCCACAGCATCCCTCGGTGACAACTTTGCAAATCACTTCTTGCAAATTATTTGCAAACCATCTGCTGTTTCGAAAGCGGTAGCCAGGTCCCCCCACCAAGGCCAGAAGCGGGTTCGGGTCTGGGCCGTAGCCAAAATCGCTGCTGGGCTTGGCCACAGGCACCCCGGCAGACCCCAGTATGCACCTGAAAGGCTGAAGCAGAAACAGAAGGGCATAAAGAAACAGTCACAGTACCTATTTTTGCAGCATCCATTTTCAGGTTGAAATCCCAGTTCCGTGGCAACTTGAGGGACATTTTGCATCAGGAGGGGCTTTTTTTTTTTTTTTTTTTTTTTTTTTTTGAAGAGGGCTTCCTTAGGAGACAGGCTGAAATGAAGCTCTGATAGTCCCGTGGGGATCCTGCGCCCGGGGTGCGATCCCCCACACGAAGAGCGACAGCTCGGCAAGGGTTGATTTGCCAACGTACTTCCTCCTCCCTCCTCTGAGAGCGGCCGTGAACAACCCCATAAAAGTACTTCCCTGCCCTGCTTTCCTGCAAAGCTCTTGTCTTGCTTCCCCGACGCCGCCAAGGTGATGCTGCCTTTTTATTTCTCCCCTTTTTGCTCCCCCCTTCACCTGATGCGGAGATGCAGCAGCCCGGCCCCAGCCGGCACCGAAACGTGGCTGCCCGGGGTTGCTCTCTGCACGCTGCTCGTTGCATTTGAGGAAGTGGGTGTCCTTCTCGGCGCCGTTGGTGCGCTAGAAGATTGCTCGCTGAAGGACACGGCCCAGCACAGGGTTTTGGGAACTGCTGTGCTCAGCAGCAAAGCAGAGCAGGCTGTGGCTCAGGTGGCCACGGCCAAACGCCACAGGACGGCGTCTCTGAATGTCCTACTGCGTCCCCATGCGCACAGCCCGGATGACATGGGTGTCTTTTGCATTTTCTTATATATATATATAGTCCCAACAGCTGATTTAGGGGTTTTGCGCCTACTTTGTAACAGTGGTATGAGCAAAATGGGGATGAAATGAGACTGCTCTTGGAGGAAAGGCTGTGGGTACCAGAGCAGTGAGGGCCAGGGGATGTGGGCGCAGACCCCACCAAGACCACCGGATCAAGCAGAGCCCCTTTCCCTGCTCACAACAGCGAGTGTATCCTGTTTCATGTCATTTAATGCTGGTTTTCCACCAAAGAAATGGCTGTGCACCTGCAAAGCAGACTGCAATGCAATTAGACTGAGATACAGCTCTTACGATGCGGGAGAAATGCGAGGAAGGGTTGTTGCATTCACAAACACTCAAACGGAGCAAAAAGCAGCGAGGGCGGCTGCAAGACATGGCAGTGTGTCCCGAGAGGCTCACGGGAGGCTCCAGCCCCGTTTCCCCTCCATACTGGGAAAGCCCAGGCATTGCGGAGAGGGAAGTTGCCCTGAGCAGAAGCAGAAACAGCGATGTGGGGAGTGCAGGGGGCTGAAAGAGGACGCGGCCACTGGTTCCCGTTCCGATTTGCAGCCCAGCCAGCTTGCATGGGATGCACCCAGCCACTTGCCATAGCTTTTTTTTCAGTCCCGTAGCATAAATTGAGGATGTGCCTCTCAGGGAAGGAGCTGGAGCCTACTCTGACTGCCCAGGGTGGACCCTGGTGGGCTAATTTGGGTTAATCGCAGCTGCAAACATGAATTTGTTGCTTTGAGCAGCGATTGGAGCCAGCTCGGAGATCCCCAGCTCACATATTCCACCGCCGAAAGCCCAGGGAACGTGACAGCGTGGAAAGCAGTTCTGTCACAACAGAGCAGCCCGGCACTTACCCAAGCCTGAACTACATTAACCCCAATATCCTGCTTTGGACCCAAACTGCCTGAATTAACTGTTTCTGCTGTACCCTGAGCAGAGGGCCCTGAATGAGCCCTGAATTAAGCATCATTTTTTCCTCTTTTTTCATAATATCTGCAGAAAGCTCTCGGAGCTCTAAGGGGTCATGCATTTTGATCCTTTTTTTCTCTTCAACCTGTTTTGGTTTTTGCGAAAGCCTGGCAGCAGCTGCTGAACAGCCGCCTTTCCCCACCTGCCTGTGCGAACAGGATGTCACGCAGCACTTTCCCCTCCTCGAGAAAGGAAACAAGCAAGCCTTTTAGCCCAAAATCGTGCAATTCAGCCCAACGCTGTGTGGCTCCACTGCAGCGGCTCAGCCCTCCCTGGCCCCCCGAAACAGCCCTTCGCAAGCGCCCCGAGAGCAGTTTCGGCTGCCTCCTGCTTGCTCCCGTCGGGTACCTGGTGGCTGCGCACAGGTTTGGGAAAGGACATCACAAGATTGTCCGAGGGTTTTTTAGCAATCAAGCTGGGCAGCGTGTTCCTGCACCGAATGCCCCAGGGGAACTTAAAAAGGGCAAATCTCAGCCCATAGAGTTGTTTGTTTTGGTTTTACATCCCTTTTCTATCAGGATCTCATGGAAAATGCGTCTGGACCGAGGGTTGCACGAGACCTGCTCGCCTTGGTTTGAGCCTTACTGTCTTTCCGGGTATGGAGCACAGCTAGCACCAGGATTTCCACTGGGAATTTGCTGGTTTGGATGTTTGGTTTGATTTAAATTAATTGGCATGGGATGGGGAGAAAAAAGGAGGAATCTTCAGCAGAAGGGCTGAAATGCGAGCAGCGACGCAGCCGCGCCGGCCGCAGAGGCTGTCAGATGATGTGCCTGAGTCACTGCAAGGCACGGGCACGCACACTGCCCTGCCGCCGGCCGCCTCGGCCGCTCGCCGAGAGGCTTCAGAATCTGTTTTCCAAAGGATTTAACACTGAGGGATCTTTCAAGACCTCTCAGTAATGGCATCTAATTGCTTCGTAGGACTGCTGAATATTGCACGGTGCTGCTCAGCCATTTTCTGCTTAACTGGCCGACTCCTCTGAGGGCGAAGTGTTGCAACGGGAGATTTCGGGCTTTAGAGTAATCTTGCAAGGTTGCTATGAAGAGAGGGCATCATATTCTGTTGCTGCTGGAACTGAAAATGCCCACACAGTGTGACAGGAAGCAAAAAGAGGGCTGCTGATGGGTTGGTTTGGCTTAGCTGATAAGTCAAAAACAGACAAAATAACACAAGAGCTAAAAATAGTATGTTTTGCCGGGTAAACAGAAGGATTTTGCTCTCCTAACCCCATGCAAGTCAGGAGAAACAGCTGAAATGAAGCAATAATTTACGCTAAGTGAAATCCCGACACTTTTCCACATTCCCAGTGAAATCTTTAGGGTAAAATGAGCCGATTTGCAGGGGGCAGCAGTGCCAACACTTCCCTCATCTTCGATCAAGCTGGGCCTGTACGATCTGATCACAGCTTCCGCTACAAACCGCCCTGGAAACGCGGCTGTTTGCGTCCCTCGTGCAGGACAAGGATGGCCCGATCCTGCCTGCACGCTCAGCCCCTCTGCAGCCCCCACGTGCGTCTTTGCCGCATCCGAGTCCGCTCTTAGGAAGATCCCCGAGGAAGGAGAGCTACGGGGCAAGGAATGGGAGAATCTGAGTTTAAAACAGACCAATCTGCTTTAAAGAGGACAGAAAGGAGGGTTTCAGCATCTCCCCCATCTGCCGACAGCGCTGAATAAAACTCCACTACAGATAATGGAACTTATATTTATTTAACAGTAACATATAGTATATAAATAGGGTAAATACTTTAAAATATACAATATATCACATTCGGACATTCGGTCAAAGAAAGGCAACTCTACATGTGTATCTAAAACATTAATCAAAAGACCAATGCACAGAGAAAGAAGCAGATGGTAGAAACACATCAGGTCTGGAGAACAGGAGCAGACAAAGAATACAGTAGTACAAAATGCAACTCCGGGGCTGGTTGAGAGGGCAGGAACCATGGGAGCTTTCACGCGATGCTTTTTGTGACAAATGCCTGTCCCCAGGAGGGTCTGGATGGGCCGTACGGACACTTTCCACACAGCTTTGCCCTCCTCCTACCACACAGAGCCGCTTCGGGGAGGCGGGGGAAGGAGAGACGCCGGGATCCAACCGCAGCCGTGCTCGGGGAACCCACTGCACGCACCAGAAACAGGAGACACACCTCGGAATATACAACACCAGCATTTTGCAACCTGGTGCCACGTGGTAGCTGATGCTACGGGATTTTCAGCTTCATGAGCTGCACAGCGTACCATAAACCCCAGGCAATGGCTGCCCCTTCAGATCAGCGTCAGCATCAGCAGACTTCTGAGCCTGTCACCCCAAAGAATACCTAAATCATACACGCTGAATGGCACAGGACATGGGACTGTACGCAGAAACTAGGTTTTGATGTTTCGCTGAGCACTGCAGGCCACGGTCTGGCCGTTCACCCAATTTGCAAACTAATTTGTCTACAACCAGCCTTGGAGAAGCGGATTCCTGTCACAGCATGCCATCATCTACACGGACGTAGCCCAGCCGTGCCTGC
Organism: Charadrius vociferus; assembly: GCF_000708025.1. Taxonomy (NCBI): domain Eukaryota; kingdom Metazoa; phylum Chordata; class Aves; order Charadriiformes; family Charadriidae; genus Charadrius; species Charadrius vociferus. The sequence continues at coordinate 193,371 of NW_009647344.1, read as the reverse complement.
TCCGGCTGTGCATCAAACCAGTGTCCGACCCATATCGCTAAATGACCCACCAGCAAACAAACGTCACGAACGTTCAGTCACCTCACCAGGACAGCCAGCTTCTCACGCTATGCTACAGCAGCTTTCTAGCCACGTGCCATCCCCTTGCTCGTTAAATATGCTCATGTCCTTCTCTGTCCGCTCCAACTGGAAAAGCAGCGACTGCTCGTTTCCAAACCAGCCTGTCCCCTGCCAGGCAGCAGTAATACCCTCGTAGGCTTCACACTGGCCAAATCCTACCTTTCTCTTCCTCCCGATCCAAGCACACGCGCCGGCTGATTCGGTATCTCCCCCCTTGCTGGCCTGCTCTCACACTTATTTCCCTCTTGCTGGGCACAAGCAGGAGGAACTTCTCCAGTCGTGGAGCCCACTGTGAACAAAAACTACTGTGCAATGCCGAGCTTGAGCCCTGCAGCTGGAGAAACTTCAGGGCAGCATCCCCGCATCACCTTACCTAGACATCCCTGCTGTCAGTGGGGCCTCTCCCGCAGCACCAGCTACGTCAGCCTCCCTCCAAACCCAAAATCCTGTGAGAGCTGCGGCGTGACCAGGGTCCTGCAGGGCTTAATGCAATGAAAAGAGGTGCGACGCGTCTTGCTACACGACATCACAGTTAACTCCTTTAGGGACAGCCAGAGCCAGTACCATCAGCTCTTCATTTCCTCTAACTTTCTGAAGTCTACCTTGAAATATCTACGGCAATCGAAAGCGACTGATGAGCTGGGCTGATGGGGACACCCACCCAACGCTCCCCCAGAGAGCACGCTGTCGCTGAGCTGAGTAGTACTATGACATATATTCCCACCAGCGGTGTAGAAGTGGGTTTGCCAACCACAGCTCTCAGCCCGACAGAAGACACGCTACAGCGCTCACCAGTATTTCCCAGCGAGATCAGCCTGCAAATAACCTGAACGACGCCCCGTCTCCCTCCCTTCCTCCTCCGTTTCCCAAATGGATGCACTGTTCCCATCCAGTTTACTGAGCTTCAGTGCGGGATGCTAAACCCTTTTTACGTAGCTTTACCCTTCAGCATCAAAGCAGGCTTGGAAGTCCACCCTTCAACTGCACTGCTGGGAAGGAAGCAAGGAAAAACTGGCAGCTAAGCAGAAAAGCCACCCACACGCATTATTGCTGCTGCTTCTCTCCCAGCCCTGGGAAACCTCTAAATGCAACTGCTTTGCCCTCCAGTGTCCACAGCCAGCACTGCACCCTGCAAAAAGGCCCAACGGCGACTTCAAATCAAAAGCATGCAGAAAAAGCTTTGCGTTCGATTTTTGCCCCACTAATTACAACTAAAGGTTTAAAGCAAGACGAGCAGGAGGCTAAAGACCCATAGGAAAATTTTCTTAATATATAAGAGCAGTACAGTTTTGTAATATTTATCAACACTAGAGCTTCTTCTGATGACTGACTTATGACCCAAGAGTGCACTACAAGGGGGTTTGGCAGATGTTGGCGACGGGCAGGGAGAATCCAGAAAAGCACCAGCTCGTCTGACCCCACAGGACAAACCACTTCTCAGGGACCACACAAAACCCTCTCACTTCCACACCTCTCCGCAGCCCGGCTACGCCTTGCAGGTGCCCCCACTTTGCCAAGCTAAACTCAGCCGCATTGTCATGAAACACAGACCAAAAGTTCTCCAGGGCAAAGCAAGATGGAAGCACCTTAATTCTCCCCTCCAATTTTCAAATTAGGGGTTTGCACCAATATCCTCTAAATCGACAGAAAATAAATCCCTGCCTAATTCACGCTGGAAGAGAAGTGTCTCCTCAACTAGTCCAGGAAAGTCCCTACGATCACCACTGCATTAACCATTGCATTAACCAAACGCAAACCTGAGCTGGCTCCATCGTAGCAGTCCTGACTCCGGCCAGAAGCCAGCAACTTTGCCAGCGCCCTGCTGAAAGCACTGTGTGGAAACGGACCCTTCTCCTCCACGATCTGTGCTTTCGATCAGGCACCTGTATTTGCAGTACAACGGGCACAAACTTCTGCCCTGGGGTTCCTCTTTAGGGAGAGGAAGCGGAGCTTATGACACAGAAAGAGTCCTATAGAAGTGTAAGGGAGAGGTTGGTATCTATTAATGTATTTACACACGTGCGCTCTCGCTCACTCAGGGTAAATGAAAGCAATGCCAGAATCAGAATATGAACTACAAAGTATTTTCAGGTGTTTTATTTTCCATCGATACTTAGGTAGCTTGCAGCGTGTACGGGTCTCCATGGGGGTGGGGGGGTGGGGGGGAGATGTGTATAAGGTTTATGTCAGCAACTGTTTGAAAACAGCAATGTACTTCTGTATTATCTTTCCCTGTCACTCGTTCCCCAGGTTAAAAAAAGGTAAAGTTTCTCTCTCCCATGCACAAACTATACAAAGAAGTAAAATCAGAGTCACCTTGTATTTGGGAACATTGCATAAGGTATAAATCGGGGCTATTTTCACTATCTGATCACAAAAAAAGGAAAAGTTTTATAATCTTTAGGGCTCTCATTTTTAAATAATAAAAAAGTATGACAAAACAAAGGAAAGTACTTAGATAAAACTTGCGACTACTAAGTACAAACTATTGATGACGAGATTTAGTAAGCGAAGCAGGACAGAAACCTGCAGGTAAATGAACTGAAATGCGACACAGACCGTGATAAACTCAGCAGCACGACATCTAGAACTCAAGTAACAAACAGGTGATAGACATGATCCCTGAAAGAAAAACAGAATACCCGGCTGGCAGCACCAGCAGGGTGCTGGAGCCCCAACCAGCCAACTTCTGAAAAAAAAAACCCAACCCAAGTTGGAAACTGCTCTCCAAATTAGTTAAAATATCCCAGTGCGGGGTTTCCAACCATCAAGAAATGAAAAAGTGTGGTTCAAAGTTTCTTAAAGGTTATTTGAGAGGGGAAAAAAGAACTAAGTTATTTAAAGGGTTGTTCTTACTTGGCAGGAATTACTCAATGAAACTTCAACATTCTTTAAAACCTATTTACTTGATTCAGTTTTGAAGCAATTTGAACCTCCCACATTCCCACAAGCAACCACCACTTTCTTGACTCCTCATCCCCAATCTATTTATGGTTTAATTGATTATAAAAGACTTATTTGCCAAAATATCAGCCATAAGGGAGGAATGTGAGAGGCACTGCAAAAAACAGCAAGTGAAAAATAGATACACGTGCCTGTCTGGGCAGAGGAAATGCGGCTGGATTAGTACGAGATCCTCTTCCAATTAATTGAGCCTTGTGCTCACCGCGCAGTCTGCAGGGAGACCGCACGCAGGCACGAATGGGGCTTTCTGGGAAAATTCACATTGCATTCACCGTTACCACCGGAGAAGATGATGGTCCCCAGAGTTGCCATCGTGAACGCAGCCTCGCGCCGCGGCCGGGGGAGCGGCACGGCTTCACCTTCCCCGCTGGCTCCCACGCACAGAGGCAGTTGTACGGACAGCGCTGTGTGTGTACCCTGCGTAAACGCACTCACGGGAGAAGGTCGGCTCTGCCCACCTGCATCGAAGGTTAAGAACAGACCACGAGGACAGTCGTACCCTCCTACTTCACCCAACAGTCCTTCCAAGCTTTAACTCCTTTTCAGCTACAAACCCAAGATTTGCTCGTTTGAACCAAAGCTATATAAATACATTATTTAAAAAACCCACAAATGCAAACATTTACCGAGAAAGGAAGAAAAGTTACAGTGAAATGAGGCCTTGTTATTGTCTTAAATCAGGCAAGCCAGGAATTTCCTCAAAGAGGCTTGTCTGGTTTCAGTCCCGTTCCAATCGCCCGCTGTCTATGCGTCCTCCAAACTACCTAACATCCCCTTGTCAACAAGGTGTGCTTTTAGCGTGTTGAAGATGTGGAGCTGCTGGTCCGGCCGCAAAGTTAAGAACTGCTGGATCAGTTTGCTTGGGTTGGGACCTCTGAAACACAAAAGCGTCATTTATCAATGAGTCACATTGCTAAGTCTTAATGCTGTGGCAACCCAAGTGCAATTTCTTCAAACTAAATAGGCTTAAAGTAAGAGCCGTGTCGCCCATTCCTTCACCAGCTCTACCCAGGGAGCTTCGCTCCAGTTGAGACGTGGAAATGGATTCAAAAGGCACAGGATGCTGAACTGCAAACAAAAAAACCCACCCCAAACCCAATCCTTTTCAACAGGGTTGTGCATCTTCACTTATCAGCAGGTGCTCCCCCTATCAAAGCAGCCACAAAAAGACAGTTCCTCAGCTCCTTCAGTACATCTTTTACGCACCTACAGGTTTTCTTCTACGCTCGGCTACAGAATCCTCGTTAATGCTACAAAATTAGATTTTTCTGCTCGTTCCACTCTGGACACCCTGCTCAAGGCTCACAGGGATGCAGAAGGGACATGGAGGAGCTTCAGAGGGCCTGGAATAACAGACCTTGGGAAATGGGCGTTGTGTTTCCAGCTCTGCATGACCCCGCTAAAAGATGCTTCCCTTCTTCGAGCCTCCATTTCCTCTCTTTCTTTGCCTTGTATTTTTAGATGTTAATCTAACGGAGATAACAACTGTCTCTTCTTACAAGCCTGTGTGTCAGTTGAGTTTGACAGGGCCCCCAGACTTCACCGCAAAGCAATAAATACCTGATAAAGCTTGCGATGTACACGTTTACGAAGGTGGCCATCAGGTACTGACAGTCGAAGCGGTCCATGATACCTCCGTGCCCCGGGATTGTGTTGGCGAAGTCCTGTGGAAAGCAGAAGGGATTGTACTGAGCAGTCCGGTGCCTGGATGTGCTGTGTGCCTCTACGCACGACACTCGCACCCTTGCTCTAATTCTTCCCAGAAGGCAAAAGTCAGGCTAAGAAGACGTTTTGTTTAATCTCTCCCTGGTTTTAAAAGCTTCTTCTTTATGAAGACTACCAGTGCCTGAGGGACATCAAGGCTTAACTCAGATCTGTCACTCGCAGGCCAAGGAAGGCTCATGTTTCTCTCTTGCAACCCTGTCTTGCCTTTCAAGGCATCTTAACCCAACACGGACTGTTTATACGTAAAACCAGCCTACAAGACATCAAGGGAAGCCTCAGATTGCAAAATTTCCTGACTGGGTCTTTCTTCCTCTACCTCAAGTTCTGCACCAAAGTGGGGTTTAGAATATGACAGCTGAAATGTTAAGGTCTCTCCCCATTCAGACAAAAAAAACTAGATCCTGCTCCAGCATTTTATCTGTGACCAACCAAACCTCCCCTCCCTTCCCAAAGCTCCCAGCCCGCTGCTCCTTAGAGCACAGGGGCTGTTTAGAGTGGGAGCGACCATGTAGTCTTTCCTTTCTAAAATGTAAATTACCTCCACCATCCTCACCTTGATTTTGAAGGCCCTCTTAAATCCACTAGCGAAGAAGCCCCCGAACGGCCCAATGAGGGAGGCGAAAGTAGACAGCGCAATGCTGTGGATTTGGAAGGGGTACATCCGGACTGTCTTCTGCAAGAAGAAAAATAGGTCAGAGAAGGATTTTCAACGAGAATAGCACTGTCCACCGCTTCCCCTCTTTCTGTGCTCTCCAGGCTTTAGACCAGTTAGTTTTCAAGTGGGTTAATGTCCCACTGGACTCGGGACAATTCCTTTGAGCCTTCAACCAATGCCGAACACCACCATATTCCCCTTTTTTCTGGATGCACCATCATCCCTGGTCATGTTCCTTCGAAGATCATCAAAATAAAGCCCTGATCTCTTTTCTTAGTGTTCCTACCCCAACAAATAAGACCCAGTAAACAGAGCCCTACCCAGCCCACCACGGACTGCAGCACCAAGGGGATGTTGTACTCCTGAAGCTGGAACAGCTCGGACGGCTCACAGTCCACTGTGAAGCTGTTGGTATCGTTGTTGAACTCCACCGGACAGGTGAAGCACCGGTACCCAGACATCACGTAGGACAGCTTCAAAGAGAGAGAAAAAGAGAAAACCGGATTACTATTTTCCTGAGCAATGCGGCAGAGCTGATCTCAAGGGAAAAGGCCACTCAAGGGGACAAGGCGAGGAGGCAGCCACACTCCCATCTTCATTAAGGAGATTACTCTCCTGAGAAGCAGTAATTGGCTAAAGGCAGAGTAAGCAATTTCGTTTAGTAAGTGCATCTGTTCAGCAAGCAGTGCCCAGAGCGCCGTACGAACAGGCTGAGACAGGACACACCACTTGGCTGAGAGGACAGAAACGGGCAGACACAGAGATCGGCATAAAAAGCAGATGAGAATATTCCAAGAGTGCTGCATTCCCCCCCACAGCCCTTGAAATGATGCACAGAATTCATCCAACACCAGCAGAGAGAAAATCCCAAGGATAATTATTGTCATGAACGTGTCACAGGGTCTAACAGGGACCAAAAAATTCCTCCAGTACTCTGCTCTGCCTGCAGTACCTGCACACAAAACACAGCCTGGGACCAGTTCAAATCCTGGTCAGTACGGAAAATGTGAAGTTGCTGACAAGAGCTTAAAGCCTGACTGCGTTTTTTAGACAAAACCCTGTCACTCTACGAAGGGAAAAGACCACTGAAATAAGCACCATGACTGCTACTTACCAGCAATCCAAACAGAACGGTGGCAAAAAATCCTCCAATAAAACCCTCCCAGGTCTTCTTTGGGGAGAGCTGCCAGAGAGAGAGAGAAGGGGGTAATTACCGACTGTACATCTCCACACACCACCGCACACCTACGCAGCCCTTCCTCACTTGTGGATTGCTGAGGCAAATACAAATTGGTGCCAACAACCAACAAATAAGAGTTTGGTCAGAAGCTGACACTAGCGTCTCGGTCTGAAACGGTTCATTTAACGTTTACAGCCTCAAAGAGTGGGATGCACACCAAGGTCAGGCTGGAGATTCAGACCCACAACAAGCCACAAAACTGGAGATGGGCGAACACAGGACTAAGACCCAAAGAAGGCAAAATGAGTGGTTCATCCACCAAAGCGTTACAAACCTTGATAAGCGGTGTGCGGCCGAAGAAGAACCCGAACATGTACGCCATGATGTCATTGCAGATCACGCAGGAAATTGGGACGATGAACCTAGATGGGAGAAGAATCAAACCATTGGGAAGTGCCAAGGTCAGACAACTCCAAGACTTAAATAAATGAGCAGCTGCTTCAGAAGATGCTTAGCAGTGCCATCACATCAACGTCTCCCCCTCTGATGCAATGCAAGGAGCGACCACTGTGAACCTCCTAGGGAAATCTGGGGGGGTACTCGAGCGCTCTGGACTAAAAAGCAGGTCAGGTACCAGAATGGCCTGTTTTAAGCACTTTTTCTTTTGCCGCACGTGACACGCTGTTAGGCAGTCGCCTCCTTTCCCCCAGGAGAGGTTGCCTTTTAGCTGTAAGCATGCGGCTCCCAAAGCACCCCGGGCTGGCTGCAGCCCGCAGAGGAACATGCAGTCTTAAAGCGGCCAAAGTTAGTTCCCGGCCCTGCTAGTTTTGGGAGGAACCTCTGCACAGCCGCTGGAGTAAGGTGGCAGGTTGCAATCTCCCTCCTTTCACAGTGCTGCTTTTCCCATTATGCTGTAACAGCACTGCCCCAGATCAAGTGCCGAGCAGCACTTTCCCGCCCATTTGCTAGATGGGGGTATAAAAAGAAAGCATCTACACAGGCCTGACACTGCCTGAAAGGTCCCTGCAGCCCACAACAACCTTCAGATTCTTCTTTACAACAACTCTCTATACTACTCAAGTAGAGCAAAGCAAGTTCTGAGTCGCTGAGGCATCACTCAAGCTTTTGCTTTTCTATTCTGAACAGGTTGAGCCCTCACAGGAGGCACCTTCTCTTGGCCATTTGTTTTTTAGAAGAACAGTTTTAACTCAAAACACGGTCAGTCGTTTCAGGCTGCAGAAATTAAAGCAACTCAGAACACAGAGCAACTCACCATATCATTCCTTCAAACAGGTTGTGAATGATGAGGTGCGACTGGGTAACAACAATTAGCAACGTCACATGGGTCCATCCAAACTGGAAGAGAAGACAGCATGCAGTCCAGCCTGCCCAGAGACACTGCCCGTACGCATCGCTGGCAGAAATCAGATGCGGGTAGCTACCTCTCAGACAGAGAATGGCTCATGCAAATGTGCAATTCTACCATGCACCTTCACCACGCCAAACACCGAGAGTCACGAAGAGCAGAGAACAGTCACCCGTAGTAATTTATGGGCATGTTCTTCAGCTCAAGCCCAGAGGTGACCTTCATTGGGAAGACTTCTGCTGGACCAAATGCTCTCTAGCCCACCCCTATCCCATACATCTCACTCAGCCTTCGGATTATATACGAGGAGAAGACTGACAGACGTCCGAGCCATATCCCTGTGTGCTGAACATACTGGAAAGCAAAACCAGCTGCGTCGACGGTCAAACACAGAATCACAGAATGGTTTCGGTTGGAAGAGACCTTAAAGATCATCAAGTCCAACCCCCCTGCCCTGGGTGGGGACACCTCCCCCCAGCCCAGGTTGCTCCAAGCCCCGTCCAACCTGGCCTTGAACACCTCCAGGGATGGGGCAGCCACAGCTTCTCGGGGCAACCAGGACCACGGTCTCACCACCCTCAGAGTGAAAAATTTCTTCCTAAATCTCACCTAAATCTACCTTCTTCCAGCCTTACTGATATTTGGGAAAAGGGCGACATAGCCAATTAACCCCGGTGACGATCTACCCTCAGTACAAGAGTCAAGTAGCCTTGTGCAGTCCTCTCAACTTGCAGAAAGTTTCTTAATAGTATCCACAAGTGCAGAGAGAAGAGAATACACGTTTGCAGGGAAATTCGGTCAGAGCCAGCTTCCTAAAAATACAGTCTGCTCACAGTAACTTGTCTTCCAGGCAGCGTTACAATGCCCAACCAGCACAGAAGCATCTACTGACACATATTCCTCTACGCAACATTTTCAAGCAGCCTACACTATTCATTCCTCTGCCTCCAACTGGGGGCAGCCGAGCCCTGCGTTTAACCTTACCATGTAGAACTGGAGGCGATAGTGTTTCTTCGAGAAGAGAATACACGTTTGCAGGGAAATTCGGTCAGACCCAGCTTCCTAAAATACAGTCTGCTCACAGTAACTTGTCTTCCAGGCAGCGTTACAATGCCCAACCAGCACAGAAGCATCTACTGACACATATTCCTCTACGCAACATTTTCAAGCAGCCTACACTATTCATTCCTCTGCCTCCAACTGGGGGCAGCCGAGCCCTGCGTTTAACCTTACCATGTAGAACTGGAGGCGATAGTGTTTCTTCACCAGACTCAAGACAAACATGCAGAAACCTGATGAGGGACAGAAGAAAAGTAAATGGCGGGAAGGTATCTTCAACAGTAAGAATACCTTTTTACCATGACATTACACAGCTCCTTAGGAGTTTACTCGAGTAAAGCAGCAATGCAGAGTGGGAAAACGCACTACTTAGGAAGTCACAGAAAAACAGGACACCTACAAGTAACACTTGGACAGATGAACAATCAAGGCTGGCTGTCCCATACAGATCACGGAGTTTTCTTCTACAGAGCCTCATGTAAGAGATTTGCCACCACTACCTTAACAGCCAAGGGCAGCCAAGTTACAGCATCACTGAGGAGCAGAGATAATTTGCTATTGGGCACAACACTCAGGACAAGAGTAGTTCAAGGAGACTTCCCTCCAGCCCAGATGAGATTAACCAACAGAAAATGTGGTCTCTACCTGTTAAGTAGAGGGCGAAAGAAATGAAGCGGTGGTATTTGCTGAGAATTCGCAGGGGCTCCTCTCTCTGAACCAGGGTGAAGAAATAGTCTGTCACAGTCTCACCATAGAAAAAGTAGTTGACGCAGAGCAGGAAGTACCTGGGAAGGACACAGAACCTCGTTAGCAGGAACCCTAAGAGGCTTCTGGACAAACACAGAACGTGACTGATCCCAAAGGTCTTTACACTGCTGTAGTACGCCGCAAACAGGCTATCTTCAAGTGACGGCCAGAAACTTTATTTCCCCCAGTTTAGGAATGTCACCTTCGTTTAAAGAGGTGGCTCCATCACTCAGCGCCTCGCCTCATTGCGATGGATCACACCGTTGGGGTTTGGTTTTGGCCTTCTGATGCAGAAAGACTTTCTGCCTTTAGGTGGCACTCCTCAAAAGGCCTCTGCAAGCGTGTGCATCCTAAAAGCACCTGCTCTGTGCCTTCTGAAAGCCCTGCTCCTGCCCCCTCCCGGGCCCTTACATCCCAATGTTCGGCCCTGTTTCACAACCACCTAAAATCTCCCCTCCCACCCAAGCAACCATGTCCATCTCTAAGTGGTGACGCCTGTCAATGCTGTCCCTTGCACAGGTCATGGGACTCAGATCTCTGCACTTCATTAACAACAGGATAAACTTTTTCAATATGTGTTCTTTCAAGATACCGATCTATCAAGATTTGTGGGAGCTTTTCCTTTACAAGACCTGCTAACACACGACACTGGTCAACACACAGCAATCCCAGGATCTCTGGTTTGGAGGTAGCCAGATGATTCCCGTGCTGCTGTCTGCAGTGAGATGAAGCAGTGCTGCTGCGCACACGCCTGGGGAGGGGAGCAGCCCCCTTGCTCACCAGCTGAGCGTCCTGAACCACGGCAGGTCGTACGAGTGGTACACATTATAGCCGATCGTGATAATCTCGTGGAAACATTTGATCTGGACACACATCACCTGCACAAAAAGACATGTTGGCTAAACATCTCTTTCCTCAAGGAGATAAAAAACACGCATGTGCATAACAAAACGCACTTTAGCAGTCGCTATCAGTCTGGCAGGAGTCTCCCAATCCAACATGGGAAGCTCACCATGTTGTTTCTCCCTCTCCTTTCCTCTGCAGGAGGTTTCTAACAACCCCTTGTATCGGTTTCAGTTGCAGCCAAATGCTGACTGCCAGGGCAGGCGGTCATAGATTCCTTCCAGGTTTCCTCCATGGAGAGAGAAATCCAGCAAGCTGAATAAGGACCTCTAAAATGTGAGGCTCTGAGCTGCCCACCCCAGCGATGGTCCCAGCAACCTTCCCACCTATCGCTGTGAACGTCAGGACATCTCTCTGGAGCACTTACTATTGTCATTAAGACCATGGGTCCCAAGTAGATGATGATGAAGAAGAAGGTGATCATTGCCAGCGTGAGGATGCCTCTTACCCACCAATTCTTCCATCTAGATCATAGAGAAGGAAAGATGTTAGAGAAAGCCAAAACAAAGCAAGGAAGCAGGAGAGCACTTCTGCTCTCTGCACATCACAGGAAGGCAACTGACCCTGGAAACCCAAAGTTTCCTTTCCGTGCTGCAGAGAGACCCCGATCCGCTGATGAAGCCTGGTCGCAGCAGCTGCAAGGCTACGGCTCAGCTCAGTCTTCCCTATGAACCTCACTAAATGCAGACGGCATTACCCAGGTGCAGAGCACCTCCAAAGGGCACTGAAACGGGACAGGAAAGCGTCTGCTCCTGCTACAGCTTTCCCACACCTTGGACAAGCTGCAGGATAAGTTCAAATAAAACGGGGACCGTTACCCCTCTCTGCACTCCTTTACCAGAGGAGACACGGGCCGTGGTGTCCCGTACCCTCGCTGCCCTCCAACACATCCTGCCTTGGGCCTCTCCCATCCTCGCAACACATCCAAGAGAGACACTTTGTCCCGTGACAGGAACAAGATGTTTTTTCCCCAAAGCAGTCTGTAGAAAACATTCCCAGTTTGTTCTTGGTCCTTATCAGCATCCTTTTCCCATGCATCCCTGCAGAAGCAGGTCACATCAGTGGTTAAAAACAACTGCAGGAAGACTTTGCTGAGAGTGCTGAGTCAAAGCAAAACGCAGTGTTTTCTGCCTCACCCAGGCAGAAAACCTCTTTTCACCTGCCAAGATGAAGCACGCAGCGAGGCAGCCCTCCCGCCGCCCTCCTCTGCCACGGGTCCTCTCCCACTGAGCCCTGAGCGCTGTGCTCTGCTCTCCCCACTAGCGGCACCCTCATCATGTTTCCTGTAGCCTCAGGGGCACCTTCCTGCTTGCACGTCAGGGAGGGGGGCACCGCGCTTCCAAGAGCTGCTTATTCAGCTTCCAGCAGCCACTGCCACACTGCCGGGGCTGGGAAAGCCGCAGTGGAGATGGAGGGACCCTGGCAGCAGAGGGGAACGGCGCTCAGTGAGTGGTACCTTGAGGACAGGTTGGAGAGAGCTCTGTTCAGGACCTCTGGAGTGTCATCAGATGTCGGCACTGGGGGCGATCCTCCAAATTCAGATTTGCTTTCGCTGTCTGATGCGGTCTCTCCATCCAGCTTGTTCTCAGACTCTGACTCCTGCAAGTCAAAGAGACACAAAGAGCTTTACTGCACGCAGTGCCGGCACTCTCCAAAGAAACTCAGACCGTCCCACTGGATGTACCACTTACCACCACTCTGTGTCTGCCTGAAAGAAAGAGAAGAAAATATTCTGGGTATTATATGGGGTTATAGCCATGAGAAACAACAGCGAGTGTTCTGGGTGACATACATGATGGGGTTTACTCTCCATCAGTCTCCGCAGCAGCTACAGAAAAGGATCTGTTCCCTCCGAACAGTTAAAGACGCAGTTGATTAATAAGTATCTCTGAGTGCAGCAAGTGCTTAAGGGACACAGGCTTGTTAGCAGGAATTTTTACAAGGTCTCCCAATCCCCAGGCAGATCTCCAAGTATGCAACACTGCCCAAATTAGACAGAAAGAAAGGCTTTCCTCCAAGCGGACAGGCTCAAGGCTTCCAGACAGACTTTTCAAGGGCTGACTTTACACACGGGCACTAAAAATAACACCGAGCCCATCCTCAAATAGCCGAAGAGGAAGAACATGGCTTATCGCTCAGGCCCCACCATCCTCTCCGGCCACAGAAGAAACCTGATGCACTGGCAGTACCTCCACGTGCTCTCCCCGGCCCCTGTACTGCTCCAGCACTTAGCTCAGAGCAAAGTCCTGTATTTAGGGGGTAAATAAGTACAGGCGAGGCAGGAGGTTACTGAAGGCTCTGCAACAGGCCAGTGGGGGAAAAAGGATTACAAACGACCTCCTGGCTCCCAGGCAGTCCCATGCCTTCTCCCCAGTGGCAGTTTTCCCTCTGGTCCAGCTCCTGAATAGAGAACGAACACAAATTTCCACGTTTGGCCCCTCATTTCAGCCGCAGAGCTTCATCCTGCTCCTCAGTCCTTGAAGCAAGGAAGCAAAACGCCGTTCCCTGGGGAGCGCTCGTGCATCGGGCAAGGCAGAGCCCATGCATTTGGCCTCAGACCATGGGCTATTTTCAAACTCCCGGAAAAGAGAGCGTGTTTGCAGGAAAAGCAAGGAGGGAGCCAAGCTGACAGACGCTGGGAGCTCTGCAAACAAAGCGACTTCAGCCCTTTGGGCTCCCGGGCAGCGCTGCCCCACGCTTGGAGAGGGGGGGACTCCCACCAAAACGAGCATCCACTGGGGCTGCTTTGGTGTAACCCAATCCAGGGGTATCTGTAGTTCACTGGAGCAGTAAGACTTGAGTAGCTCCCTTATTTAAGGCAGGAAAAGATAATTACTCCCCAAGCTGCAATGTATCAGTGGCTGCAGGCCAGGTTCCTACAACAGACAAGGACAGCTACACACCGTCAGGTGGAGGCAGCTAAAAATACGATGGTGTTGTCAGAGAGGACTTCCGCGGATGAGCGAAGCACCGGCCATCGCACCAGTTGCACCCCTGTGTCACCTCTTCCTCGCCTTGCTCCACGCTCACGTCCTTCCATTCCCGTCAACTGGGAGGGAAGAGGAAAGCAAAACGGAACGCCTCTGCCAGCGCTCCCGTGGGTGTGGAGAGCTCGCAAAGAAACGCAACTTGGCTTTTTCTTCAGCTGGTTTTTAACTGACCTGTACAATCCACTTGTCCCTCTGACTTCAGAGAGATTTACTGCCATTTAGCTGGGAACACACAAAAGATCAACTCCATAAGGCAGCTGCAAAGGGCAGCACGCAAAAAGACTGGAAATGATAAAACTCCCTGAAGACCATGAGTTTGGCATCCCATAGCACAGCACAGGTCAGGGGCCCGGTTCCTGGGCAGGTTTTGGGAAATCAGTCTGCTGTATTACAGTCGATGTTTCCCATTGCAATGCTTTCTCTGTGCTTTCTCCAAGAAAAGGACTCTCTGAAGAATTTCCCCGAGAGCAATCTAAATAACAGAGAAAAGCTTCAGCTCCAGCCTGACCAAGCTCCGTTTCTGCTTCTGCCCTTCTAGATTACATTTAGGATACAGGGGCTTTGCTCCTCTTGTTGCACATTTCTAAAAAAGAAAAATTAATGTGACTGATTCAAATGTAATGGGCAAGGAAGTGCTTAGGTACTTAAGGGCAACCACCATCATCTCTATAGGCTAAAGCCAAAAACCTTAAGCGGAATTTGTAACGCAATCCAAGTATCCATCATCTCATGCAAGCCCCAGGCTCGCCGCTCGCCAGCCATGCGATAAAAGGAGTAAGTATGGAAACGAGGAAGCAAATCCAAGCCAGCATCCCTGCATTTTATTCCCCAGAGCACTGACATTGCAGGGCTAAGTGCAAAGCAGGCAAATTACTCCGTGCCTGTAGCCCAGGGGATCAGAAGTTTCGCAAAGTGCCCAGAGACCAAAAGAAAGGGAAA
>NW_009647344.1:173362-178537 GCF_000708025.1 Charadrius vociferus | reverse complement strand
GGAAAGAGCATTGATGCCTTCCTCCCTTCCACTCCTGGCCAAGAGCACGAAGGATGAAAGCAACTGCGTGCCTCAAGACACAGAGGAATTTGATGTTGCAACCGACTTAATCTAACAGCGGCCGGAATGGGCAATCCCGGTCTCCGCCATAGCCCGGCCGATGACTTCTTGCACCGACACCAACGGCGCAGCTGAACTGATGTAAACCGCATCACCGGTTACCCGACCCACTGCTTTCAGCGCAATGCCAAACCAAACCTTGTGCTGCAGAGTGTTTCGGTCTCCCAGAGCAGGGGCAAAGCCTCACTGGATGAGTCCAACGGCACTCGCATCTCACTGTGCCCCACTCCATCCTCAGCAGTGGGAACAGGAGAGGTTGAGCAACAGACACGCAATACCCACAGCTCCAAGAAACATCGCCGCATTATTTCCAGAGGGTACAAAGAAGGCAATCAAGACGTTTGTCAAGATAAAGGGACGTGGTTAGGGTATGACATTAAATGTAGGACTCATTCCTGCCATGTTTTGCTTGCTCAATTTAAGCCTGATGGGAGGTGGAAGCAAACATTTTCCCTGATGGAAGAAATCGCCAGTCAAAGTGAACGCTAACGTACATTTTAACACCCTCATCTTGGAAACAACTGAGCAGCATCGGGAATGAGCTCTTCTCCCTGCTTAGCTCTCTCCTTGAAGCAGGGTGTTGAGATTATATAGGACATTGTGCCAGATATAGGCTATGGAGAGGACTCAGTAATTGACACTATTTTTATACCTTTTATGCAAATTGCAACCATCAGCCCACAAATCACCAGTTTAAGCAGCTGAGCGGGGTGCTAAATAACTTGTTTAAGCCTGAGCGTGATGCACCCTGGTCTGGGCTACTTAATCCAGCTGTGGCATTGCCTTGGTAACACCCTCCCGCACGTTCCCACTGCTGTCTCGCTCGTCCTCCAGCCGAGCCAGACAGATCCCCGGCCCCGAAGGATAATCATCAGATAGCAGCGCTTTCCACAAAGCGGCTTGCAGCAGCAAGCAAAGAGCGCAAACCGGCACAGACGACAGCGAGTGATGCTCGCCGAGGGCTACTGCCGGTGAAAATTTAAGCTCATTACAGTCGGTTCCTCTGCAAAGAGCTTGTGACTGCAAGGGTTTGGGCTGTGGTGAGCCACAGACGGCAAGCGGAGTGTCCCGCAATGCCAGTACCAGCAGCGTTTCAGGGAAGCTGGGTCTAATAGATGATATTTTGTCACCAATTCTGCTGCTCCCCCAAGAAACATCACGTTTCTGATGCCTCTTCTGTGCTGTTTTCTCCTATTTCTGCCCTTGAAACAAATGCCTGGAGAGACTCAAGACTTGCAGCGAGCGAACCCAGAAATCGTGCCTTGTCTCCTCTCCCAGCCACCGGACCGTGCTCCCTCCTTCAGCTTTCAATAGACCTGTTTTCTACCTTTTTTTGGTTGTTTAGCTTCTTCCTAAAATCGAAGCTCTCTAGCCACAGGCTGATCCTCACATCCATCTCATCACGCCTGAACCAAGTATGACTTTGAGGCAGCAACTAACAGCACAACACCGGTACCCAAAAACTTCAATCTTGCACCGGGGTCTCGCTGAACCAGACGCTGCCCAGACAAATGAAAACGCGGCCCCGTCACCCTTCAGCAATCCCACCACTTCCCACTGGTGCTCCTGCACTGGCACAGAGCTGTCTCCTGCTGTATTTATTCCATATTCTCCTTCCACAGCTCTCCCTCACCAATTTTTCCTGTTATTTCAGTTGTCGATATTCCCTCTGCCTCTCTCCTCCCGGGCAGGAGGAGGGCAGAGCACTCGGTGCAAACCTGTGCCAGGACGTTACAAGTCTGCATCCATGATGCAGAGCCGGGAAACAATTAAAACCCATTAGTAAGAACAAAGCAAACTTTCCCTCTGGTTATGCTGGAAGCTGGCTTTATTTTTCAGTTTCTTTTCCAGGGTAAGCATTAAGTCCATTAAAACACAATCAGATGCAGTAGCTTTTATCGTCTTTTGTTACCAACATGGAGTTATTAAATTGAAGGGCTCTTCTTTGTGCAAATCTGCCTCTCCAGCACTGTAGGCAAGCCCAGCGCTCACTCTTCGATTTATCATCTCAGTATTGAAGGCTTCTTAAAGGAAGAAGGGAATAAGTAACGCAGGAATAAAATCAAGATAGCACCGTACGTTTTATCCCAACTCATTCATTTCCACACAGGTGATGATGAGAAGAAAGAGTAAAACCCGCAGATCTCAGTGAGATCTGTTTCTCCTGACTGATGAACCAGAGCAGACGGAGGTAAAAAGCATCGTGAAGAAATATTTTATCACCCTAAAGAAAGATACACGGAGAAAAGAGTTGTCTTAGCTTTCTTTAAACAACTTCACTCCCGCAAGCGTGCGGTAAGAAATTTGTGCTCACATTTTAAATGCCTTTCTCGCAGCGGAAGCTGTGAGCGCTCAGGTTTTTTGCCCCAGTATCCATGACATGATCTCAGTTGTCATAGAAACAAGTCAGCTATCTCCCGGCCAAAAATTTTCCACCCAATACAGAGATACAGTTAAGTATTCAATGCTGGCAGATCAAATTAGTTCAAGAAATCCCATTATTTGTGCACCTTTCTTGAAGCAAGGCGCTGTTTTATTTAGACTTCCTGCCAGATTTTAACAAAAAGCTGCGACGGCAAATGCTAATACACTGCTAACGAGAAAAACAGAGTTGCTTTTTCAGGCAATAAAACTGACAGCTAGAACAACAGGGACCAACTGTACCAAAGCCTCTCCTATTCTCACCTCTGAGCACATTTGCAGGATCGAGGCCAATGTAATTAGTCTAATGGATGCAAACCCAGTGGCCTCAGTTAGGAAAATCTCACTGCTTTTCAAAAGTGGGTTTAATTCCTACGTCCGGGAAGACCGTCTGCTCCGTTCCCCTCTCCCCTTCTTCACCGCTTTACCTACACGGCACCTGCCCACCTCCGACGGGTGCCGTGCCGCAGCCAAACCCACCTCGGCAGAGCCACCACGCTGACGTCAAGGTAACAAATCAGCCCATTACGCCCTAATTATGGGATAGTCTCTTTTAAAGGTTTACAAGCTCAGAAGGGTGAAACGAGAGAAGAGAAGTTTGGGGACCACTAACACTAGAAAGAAGAAGCAAACAAGCGTCCAGGCTTGATTTGTACTGAGGTCCCAAAAAAGCACTGGCTTTTTGCAAGTGGGCACAAAGCAGCTCGTGTCCTGGTGCTGGTCTAGGGGAAAGTGCCTGAACTTCTCGGGCTGTGAAGTTATCTGCAGGACAATTAAATACAAGTTTCTACGTCCCCCCATCAAGATATCCCCCCAAGCTGGCATCTAGTGGCACCTGCTTGATTTGCTGTCTCAAAAAAAGCAAAGGTCAGTTTTCATTTATGTTTATATGGGGCTCCCTCCCCCATCCTGAAAAAACATATTCCAGTTAAAAGCACGTACAGAAATTAGGGCATGCCTAAAAATGGAGGCCATTAGCAGATAACATCACAAAAAGCATAAATGTTTGCAGAGTGGCTGAAATAACTACGAAAACTCCCATTGCCATCTCATGTTCCCGAAGCCGCCCGCTTTGTTTTGAACACCGGCGAGCTCAGCTCGGCAGTGGGATGTGATCGGAGGTATGCACAGTTCGCGCTGCGCAGCACAACAGTCTGATACCGGAGCCTGATCTCAGTGTCAGCAAATATGATTCATGCGAAGTCGCACATCCCCGTGACTCACTCGGCACAAGCTAATCCTCTGCCTGGCCCCCAGCACAGCACCCGCTCCGGGGTCTGTTTATTCCAGGAAATCAAGAAGGTAAATGCCTCAGGCTCCAAGTCCTTTCCAGAAGCTATTGTATACAAAAGAGCACAAAAATAGGTTGCTGGTTCTGGCATTCCTCCAGAATTTCCTACTGCTGAGAAAGGAACCTGCCTCCTCCTCTGAAACACGTGATGGAGATGTTTTGGAGATAGGCTTCCGTGCTGGGTTCTCCAGGATCTCAGGGGCATCCCTCTGCTATCGTGGCATTTACCAGATGGGCAGACTTTATTGTCCCTGCAGAGACAGAAACACGGACAGGAACAAGAAAGCGAAGCTCCTTTGCACCTCTGGGAATTGGTGTCTGAAAGAGGCCGCATTTCGACATTTCGATCTGTTGTTATTTGGAAGAGCTGCGAGAAACATGAGGGAGAACAAACAGCTCTGCAGCAACGGGTACACTGTTCGCATCGGATGGTTAGTGCAGGAAAAGTCTATTTTAGTCCTCTGAAAAAAGAGCCTGCGTCATGCCAAGGCCAATGGCTTCTGACCCTCCATTCCTCTGCAGTTATACATATTTTTCCAATACCTAATCAGAAAAAAAATCTTACCAGTCTATTTAATTTGCTGACTCTAAGGTGGTACCACAATCTTGTTCACATTTCTCTACCAGTCAATCCCATTGGCTTTATTTGAGTTAATCAAGGGAAGGAGCCATGTAGGACTCGGACCAGCATGTTTCGATGTAATCCTGATGAACCCAAATCTTTCTGAAGTCACAGCTATCATCATAAACCCACAGACTATCACACCACTTGTTCTAAAGAGAAATCTATGAATCTTCATGGTCCTTTATAATCCTGGAAAACATAAATCAGAAAAAACTCAAGTGAAGCAGATCACCAGGAGGAACACGTGCTAACACAGACCGCATGTGGGGGGAAATCAGTAGAGCTATGGACAGGCACAGTAATAATTTTCTGTCCCAAAGTCCTGCAGATGTGTCATGGCCAATAAAAAGAAAAGTGGCGGTATTCTTTTCTTTCAGAAAGGACATATGGATTTACTTCTTCACGTCAGGTGGTTTCCTAAGGGTTTTATCTCCAAGGGTACTCTACCCCTGGTGCACGTCACTGCTCATGAAGAGCAGGCAGGAGGATAAAACGGTTTTCTTGCCACCTAATGTGTGGTTGATGGACAGCACAATCGGTCCTTGGTTTTTCTTCCCGCTGGGAAGAGAAACGCAAATGTCTCATCACAACTTCCCTCTCCGCAGCGCCAAACGTGCCTCCGTTCCTAAGAATCACCCCCAGATCAGTGCAAGCACACCGCTTCAGAAGTGCAGAGACACCGTTCGCGTACAGAACGGCTCAGCTGAGCGCTGAGCAA
>NW_009647344.1:168737-173304 GCF_000708025.1 Charadrius vociferus | reverse complement strand
CTGGCTGTGCCACCACCTCCCTCCATCACCCCGCGCTATACTGGCCTTATTGTACACAATTAACAAGACGCAGTTGGGAGCGAGGACAGACCGCTGGAGCGGCAAAAGGGAACTCGGTAAGAAGCTCCCAGATCCACTGAGACCCAGCGGGAACCCTTCAGAAAACAGGTCAGCCATCTGCCTGGAGGTGACGGCGACTTTCAGCTACTGCCAAGAGAGACACTCTCTCGTGTAGCCCTCCAGACCAGTGAGACATACATCAACTAGTCATTAAGCAAGGATGAGAAACAGAAGCCAGCTCTGAAGTATCCGAAGGGCTGAGTAACAGAAAAGCGCTGTGCGCTTCAGGGGGTTAACTTGAGTCTCGGTGCTCGCTCGATCATACATGAGTGCTGCACACAGCTCCACACGGACCGGGAAGGAAAGGAGCTCCTCACAGCCCGAGGCGGAGTCATCCAACCCTTAAAATGACAAAATCTTCCTGGGATCAACCTTCCCTGGCATCGCCAGGAATGAGCAAGGGATTGGGCAGTTCAAATGAGAGCCTGCGCGTTTTGCAAAAAGGGGCGGTGGTCAAATCAAACACCATCCAAAGGGCGCGATGAGCAGCCTCAGCTCTTTCGGCAGCTCCAGGGCAGGCCAGAAGCTGGCGAAGGTGTTAAATCCGACAGCCGGTTGTAATGAGCTCCATTAGAAATGCAATCGGTCCAGTTTCTCTTAACAGTAACAGGTAACGATGCACTCCTGTTGGCAGGCACACATAGAGCTGAGCATCAAAGAGCGAGGAAGGCTGAAACGTATTCTCCCATCAGACCTGAGATTGGTGGCCTCTATCAAGAACAGATGAGGCTCACGCTTCAGCAGAAGCCCAGCAAACTGATGCTTGGTATCAAGCCTAAAATAACATTCAGAGCAGACTTGTACTTCTGCCTCTCTTCGTCATGGGTGAAGACGAAGGGAGGCGTCGCTGCAGTGGTTCATCGGGTTTGGTCCTTCAAGAACCTCACCTTGTCATCACAAACTCCCAACTACTCGGAGCTCTCCTGTGACCTGGGAAGTAACAGGATTTGGAATTCCTAAACCTTCAGAGAGCCTTCACTGTTATTTCTCTATGGCCTGCACCCTCTCCCAAAGCCGAACACCAAAATGGGACGTGCTGCATCCTTTCCGGCGCATGCCAGGCAGTTCCCACCTGCCCTGCGCCCTCCCGAGCAGACCTAAGGGACAGTCAGCGCCAGCGTTCAAACGCCCTGCGTTTACTTAGCTCAGCAGCTAGATCACCAGGGAAGTCTTGCAAAATGCCTGGAAGCACAAGAAGTCACACGGCCAGGAAGCCAGTTTTTGTACCACATGATACAGATGTAGCCAGATAAACAGTCACATCATCACTGCAAAACCGGGCTGGAAAGAAGAGTCATCATCGAACCCTTCCTAAGTACAGGAACGTTTCATTCCTGCGCTCTTCACTCTTGCTCTTCAAGGCCTCGTATCAGCCATGTGATGCTCCTGCCATCACCGTCGCCCCTTTTCCCATGGGAAATGAGCACGTCCAGCTGCTGTGGGTGCAACGAGATGCCCAGTGCTGCACGGTGGAAAAACCCACCTGCACGGGCCGTCGCACAGAACCGCCTGCCCCACAGCAGCTGCAGGGACCCCTTCCATTTGCTCCTGCAGCTGCCACCTCTCTTAAAAGGGACAGTGTTTTCCTGCAAGACACTGACTGACAGTGACAAAGGGGTCGGTAAACAAAGCCACGAGCGATGTAGGGCTGTGATCTGCAGCGCAGATAGCCCTGCTGCTAAATAGACCTGCCCTCCTCCCTTCCATGGGACACAGCCGTGGGATGTCCGAGACCCCCACCCTGATTTCAGACAACGTCCTAGCAAAAGGACAGAAAAGGAAAAAACCCTCTGTCCTCACCGTCAAGTCCCATGAAGTACAAACCACTACTGCGAGATGATCTTAAAATCCCATTAAACCATTGAGAGTTCTGCACGCACCATGAAACAATTTTTTTTGTGCTTTTCCAGTTCTCTTTGGAAGCTGGAAGAGAAAATGTGATCTAATGGGATGCACACAACACGGGAGAGAAGGCATTGACCTCTGGTCTTAGATAATGAATGTGTCTATAAGGCAAAGGAACGGGCTACAAAGACCAAGGGATAATGGGATCCGTAAGGCAAAAAGAAACGAGAACTTGTTTCAATCATGTCATCTCGGATATCTACACACTAACAGCACCAGTTAACGGCATCTGAGTCCTCTGGGCTAAGAACGTGGGTACCAGGCACAAATAACATCAGGGCAAGTTTCTCTGTTTTTTCGCTGGCGAGATGGGAGGGAGGTGACTGATCAGGGCACACAGATGTTGCCTTGTTCCCTCTGAGACGAAGATTGTGTCTTGCACAACAGTTATAACAAAAAAATCGATTTTAAAATGTTCTGGCACGACGGTCTCAACCGAAGCAGCACAGTTTCAGCCACCAGCATTGCCCTGTGCCAGCGGGGAGGAAAACATCAAAGCCGCGACACTGTGCAAGGGTTACAGGAGCAGAAAGTGAAACCAGCCTCTCGCTTTCCGTTATCAAAACAGCAAAGTACAAAACACGACTTTCCGGGTCTGATCTTAAACCCAGCCTTGATGTTTACATCTCATTTGAACTCGTTTCTTTTAATATGCTGAGAGCTCTTTCCAGAAGACACGAGGGTTTCTGTAGAACACAATATTGCTAAATTATTTTTCTTGGCAAGGCTCACTGAATGACAAAGCAGAAACGGGACTCTCCCCTCTCCACAGCAATACCTGCAGGCGACGCGCTGGACAGGCTCAGACCACCGATAAAGAGGACGTGCACGAGCAATTTTGCTGCGTTGGCTTTATCCCGATGTTATTCCCAGGCTCTGCCAGGCATTGCCCGAGCGCTAAAAACACAACGGCTTCATCTCAGGGGAGGAAAGAAAAATCTGCCACTGAAGTCTGCTGCCACGGAAAGCGCGCCGCCGCAGGGTTTCACTGATGGCAGGATTACTGCTCCTGGGCAACCTCCTGCCAGGTTTGATTTTAACAGTTCTGGGGAAATTCTCTGCCTCCCGTAACTGCGTTCTGTTGTTAAAGAGACGTCGCATTCAGCACCTCGAAGGAGCTGTTCTTCACTGCTGGGAAACATCTTTTTCCTTTCGCTCTCGCGATTCATTTCAGCTGCTTTAGGACGAGCGCTATGACATAAACGTTCCCCCCCTCTAGTAAGGACACTCCAAGTCATTGTCTCCAAGGTACTACCAGAGGAGCCCTTCAGAAGGCTCACTGTATGTAAAAAGCATACTTGCCCGGAGATAACAAGATTGCACTCAAAATAGCGGCCCTCTGACCTTCTTTAGGAACGCATCACAAGGAGCTAAAGCAAGATCGCGGCTTGGCCGAGGGAGCTGGTTTGCCCGCCGGTTCAGCGGTACTCATCCTCCCCGGCTGCTGAGGGACGTCTTCCAACTCCCACCAAAGTTCTGCAATATAAAAGTCCCTCAAGATTTCCTGCTGCAAAATCAATTCCAACTGAGACAAACGTACTTATCTACGGGATAACAGCTTTGCCCTGTGCACGACGACAACAAAACAGGAGCCATCTTATTGCTCTCTTAATAGAGGTCAGTAAATCTGCGTGGCTGACAACTTCACGTCAGCTACGGAAAAGGCAGAAACCTCAGACCTATGTCCAGACAACCCATTCTCAATGCCATCCGCGCGTTCTGTCCCAGCTCCCTCCCTAATCACATCCGAACAATAAAGTGTCCTCAAACCTGACCACACACCTCCCAGCAGGTGTTAAACTGCCATTCAAAACAGCATGAAATGTGACGTTTAAATTGCAAAAGACATTCCGCCTGATGATTTCACGCTCCTCTGAATTAGGCACTTCACGCGTTGGCGGAGGAAACATCAATATGATGCTACTACGGGCAAATGCACAATTGCGGGGTTGCTCCCAAGATACGCGCGTGAAACACCCAACACAGTGAAGAACCGCTTTTCCCTCCAGTTTTTGCTCTCCGTGACCCCGCAAATATTCATTTATGAAGTTTTTCTTGACGGCTTATTCCTCTTGTTCCTCTCCTCTTTGGGGAGGGGGTGCAGGAGTACGGATGACAAGAGTGACGACACGACTCCCGGCGCAACTGCCAAGCTCGCAGCATCCAACGGGGCTCGGGGTTTGGAAAAGAAGAGACGTTACACGAAAATGGGGTCGGATTTTCTTTTCACTGCACTTTTTTGGAGAAATGCCACTGTTAAACCTCACTGAGGGACCGATGGTGCCCAGGCACCCCGCTGCCGGGGGGGCGGGGGGGTACTTAGAAGATACCAAAGTCTTCCCCAAGGGGTTTTGGAAGCCCCACTTGATACCCCATAAAACCAGTTTACGCCCAGATCCCCGCGCCCCCAGAAGGGGGATCCGCCACCGGTTGTGCAGCCACGGACACGAACGCCCCGCCGGGGCCGGGCTGTGCTCGTTCGGGGCCGCTTTTGGGGATGTCGGGAGGGGAAATAAACCAACCAACGGGCCGCCGACCGCAG
>NW_009647344.1:162079-167120 GCF_000708025.1 Charadrius vociferus | reverse complement strand
GGGGGGCGAGCGGTGCCGCCATGGCGCCGGGGGATGGCGGTCGCTCGCTCCCCGCTCTGCGCCCCGTAATAGGCGATGGGTGCGCGTCCCTGCGCCGTCCGCTTGTCCTCCTGGGAGTAACCCACCTCCTCCCCCCGCAGCATGTCCAAAATACTGAAATGCGCTGGAAACGAGGACATCATAACTCTGCGAGCAGAAGACAATGCGGACACGCTGGCTCTAGTGTTTGAAGCACCAAGTGAGTGTTACTTTTCATAGAATCATAGAATGGTTTGGGTTGGAAGGGACCTTGAAGACCACCCAGTCCCACCCCCTGCCCTGGGCAGGGACACCTCCCACCAGCCCAGGTTGCTCCAAGCTGGCTCCTCTCCCTGATCCAGAGTCCCTCCCCAGCTCTCCTGGAGCCCCTTTAGGCACTGGAAGGGCCTCTAAGGTCTCCCTGGAGCCTTCTCTTCTCCAGGCTGAACACCCCCAACTCTCCCAGCAGAGGGGGTCCTGAATCTCATCCTCTCCCGCTCCCAAAAAAACCCTTTGGAGTTCTCCCCGCTGCCCTCTTCCCAGGAAGAGATGCCAAAGCCTGAAACAGCCTTTTTACGAGCTCCAGCATACATCCTGCCCAAGCAAAGCTGAATGTGATCCTTTCCCCCCCTTTGTCTCCTCTAAATCTCCCCTCTTTCAGTGTAAAACTGTTCCTCCTCATCCCCTTTCAGATGCTGGAAGGAACAAATTCGCCACCACGGTATTTCTAGGTAGTCATAAGTCATGGAGATATAGGGGGAAGGAAATAACAATAAATAGCCCAGAAACAGGAGGGGACAGCTGGTATTTAAGTTCTTGAAACCATTCAGTCAACTTGTCCAACACTTTCTTTGTAAGAGGAAGACTTTTTTTTAGTGCCATGTACAGATATTCCTGATGTGGGTCACTGTCCTCTTACAGCCCACAAAAGGCTGTTTGGGTCACTTTCAGATCTATAGCTCTAATTAACCAAGGTGGATCTCACTGTCATGATTGAGGTGGTTTTACGTGGGAAGAGGCAAAACTTAAATTCAGGATGATGACTTCATGGAAAGACTTGGTCAAACTGTGCTTTGTTTCTTTAGATCAGGAAAAAGTTTCCGATTATGAGATGAAGCTCATGGATCTCGATGTGGAGCAGCTTGGAATTCCAGTAAGTAGTGGCTCAAAACACTGACTGTGCTGTCTCATAGAAATAGGCTTTTTCCCCGCATTTACATCAGATTTAAGAGTTTGAGCCTGTGACAGAACTTCCTTTGGAAAGACAAACTCAATCACAGTGACTGCACCACACGTCTTGGTAGGAGTTTAATTACAACACTCCCTTTGCAGGAACAAGAGTATAGCTGTGTAGTGAAGATGCCCTCTGCTGAATTCGCACGCATCTGTAGAGATCTCAGCCACATCGGTGATGCAGTTGTCA
Source organism: Charadrius vociferus (assembly GCF_000708025.1). Classification (NCBI taxonomy): domain Eukaryota; kingdom Metazoa; phylum Chordata; class Aves; order Charadriiformes; family Charadriidae; genus Charadrius; species Charadrius vociferus. The sequence continues at coordinate 165,679 of NW_009647344.1, read as the reverse complement.
TCTCCTGTGCGAAAGATGGTGTGAAATTTTCAGCAAACGGAGAACTGGGAAATGGGAACATCAAACTGTCACAGACCAGTAACGTGGATAAAGAGGAGGAAGCTGTAAGTTAAGCCGTCATGGTTACTGTGGTGTCTCCAATATTGAGGTTTCTACTAATACGACTAATTCTCTGACCTGTTGGGGACCAAAGCTGGGCGATTGGGTCATGTATTTCTCTGGTTTATAGATCAGAGTCAACAAATCGCTGCTGACTTTAGGTTCTTACCCCGGCGCCTGCGAGCAGCGCTCGGCAGATCGGGGAGAAGCACCGTGACTGCCTCGGCATCAGGTGTCTCAGTTGTGGGAGAGGCTTGAGGGAACTTGTGGCATTCACCGTGGTCTAACCTGGCTGGTGGTTTTCCAGGTGACAATAGAGATGAATGAGCCAGTCCAACTGACCTTTGCTCTGAGGTACCTCAACTTCTTCACCAAAGCCACTCCCCTGTCACCCACAGTAACGCTCAGCATGTCTGCGGATGTCCCTCTGGGTGAGTAGCAGCAGCTCTCCTTGAAAACACCCTGGGGGAATGCTGCCACCGTAGAACTGCCTTAAGAACTCTTGATTGAACCGCTTTTCTGAAGCACCTTCCCAATACCGTTTGTTTTTCTTTCTCTTTCCCAGTTGTGGAGTACAAGATTGCTGATATGGGACACTTAAAATACTACCTGGCTCCAAAGATTGAAGACCAACAAGATGGCTCTTAATTGGAGTGGGACTGAGGGGGAGATCCGGTCGGCTCTTGGGAGAGGACGGCTGCTTTGCAGAAGGCAATGATGGTGTCAGCAATTTCAGTGCATTGGAGCATCGTCTCAGCACTGTTAGGAGTTGTGTAGATATCTTTGTAAATATTTTTCAACTTACTATTTTACTACACTGATATCATTGGAAATAGGAAATTTTGCTTTTTTATAGTCTATTCCTGTACTTCCAGTAATCTTTTAGATGCTGTCTTAGGGTGAAATATGTTACTCCTCTCGCCTTAAGGTGAAATATGTTACTCCTCTTGCCTTGTGTTAGTGAAGGGGCGCAGTATTTAACTTGCATAAAGACGATGTTTCCTGGAGTTTCACCTGTGGACCTGTCGTTGACTGGGGTTGCTGTTCAATTGTGCCGCGAGTTTACTTGACCTTAACTCATCCTTTTATTTTTGAAGCTGATACTCTAACTGAAACTTGGAAAATGGAAATAAAGAATATAATTTCATGGGTTTGATCCTGTTTAAATGTGGTTGGGGTGAGTCAAAGCTTTATCACGCTGTGCTAATGCACCCCGATGCTTTTTCAAAGGAACCTCCAACAGGGGAGCTCGTGCTTTCTCTCTTCTGCACTGGAGTTACTGACTTCTGCGTTGATGGTTGAGGTGTGGTGAAATGGAGGGGTGTGGTTACAGTGGGAAGAACTAATGGCTCTGTGATGCCGTTTCCTTTAAGCAGAGGAGGTTTGTGAAGCAGGTTTGCTTTTCAAATGTGTTTGCTTCAGCTGTTGGCCAGAGCTGCCTCCGGGGCCTGTCCCTGTCGCTCTTGCTGAAGCCAGAGCTGGAGGCACGGGCTGCGGTGTTGCTGTTCCTCGGTCTGAGGGGGAGCCCTGTGAGCCCTTCTGGGGTTTTGGCTCTGCAGTTCCTGGTTTATCGATGTTAGGCTGTTCCTCACCGGGCCTGGGTGTGTTGCGTTCATTGGGTGCCTCTGTCCCACACTGTTCACACCTCTGACAGGCGCTGTGCGCTCGCCTGAGCGATTCATCCTGAGGGAAGGCATTTGTGATTGTCTTCGTGTTGTTGCTGAAGATAAAAGGTTTATAGCGTGTTTCACCCTGAAGGTTTGATCATGAAAAACAGGATTTGAAAGCGGTTTCAGGCAGCTACTGGGCCTTTTCATTCGCTTACTGCACTGCTGCCCAAATCCCTCTGGGATCTGAGTGACTCCACTCGGGCATGAATGAAGGAACACCAAAAAGCGACTCGGTGGGTGCAGTAAGTGGGACTGACCGGCTCCGGAGTGCTGTGGGTGTTTGAGTTTTCCAGGAGGCTGTTGGGTGCTTCCAGTGGTCGGCACTGCAAGAGGATCTCCAGCATGAGCCGCCTGCAAACTTGGCACTCGGAAGCCCCCCAACTGGTGAAGCAGTGGAATTTCACAAGGTGGCAGCACCGATTAAGAAACAAATTGTGCTGTGTCAGAATGATTGGGCACCAGTCTGGCAGAAACTCCCTCCTCAGAGCTGGGGGACAGTGTTTCTTAACGCCTCTGCCCTTACTCTTCACTGCCGGGAGCATTTCTGTACTCCTGGAGACAGTTTACACGGTGATTTTCTTGTGCTGCGGCGCAGAGCGCTCCCTGCCTGGTTTTCCGCTCCCGTGTTGGGCCGTGTCTCCTGTCTCATGCCCCCTTTATTCTCTGAAAGTGTCTGTTTGCTGAAATCGGCACCATCTCCACAGCAAGATCTTTGGCTGCCCGAGAGTTTTTCAGCAATTGCTGTTATTGCCCAGAAGTGGCGGATACCTTTGATAACCGGGAGGCTTTTTTCCCTCCAAATGTGAGGAATCTGCTTCTCGGGTGGGGCGGTCACAGTGGTACCCACCAGCCCAGTGAGCTCCTGTGCTTCGGCAGAGACTCCGGATTCGGGATGCTGAAGTAGGGCAGGACTCAGGGGTTCAGTGATGGGCGGATTCTGGGCTGGGGATGGAAGTGACTTCTTTTTGCTGCAACCTCCTGCTGTTGTGGGGATTACCAAACCCTTAGTTGTGCTGTTCTACTCATAAACACACTAGAAATAAGCCAAATCGCTTATTTTTACAGCTGTAATGAGCCAATTGAGTAGGCTCATGTTGTAAAAAACATCCTTTAATGTAAGTATCTATGCACTTGTGTTTCTGCTTCCTGGAGAAATCCTTCAAGTGGAATGTTTACTTTCCTGTTGCCATTCTCAAATACTTAAAATTAAGATGTTCCCTTTTAAAAGAAAAAAAAAAAAAACAAACAACAAAAAGCAACAAGCTGGGGAGGCTCAGTAAATGCTATGTGTGTTTCTCCATGTTTGAAGGAGTAAGCGTTTGAAGCTTATATATTTAGACTTTCTTACTAAGCAGAAAAGGAATAAGAAAGGGAGTAGGAGAATTCTTTGAAACTGGAGGAGATTGGGCTTTTCAGGCTCTAAATCCAGTGCCCATTTTATTCAGCTACAGGAAGGGGAACCCGAGCATCTCCCGCAGTTTCCCTCGGAGCGGGTGGCAGTGGAGCCCAGCTGTGTTTCATCTGATGCATTGATGTTCCAGGTGCCAGAAATCATTTTCTGGCTATGGCTCTTCTGTCACGCGCTCAGCCCTAATGGAGGTTTAATTAGGTCCAGATCATCCTTTAGAAAATCAGCTTTATTTTAAAGTATGCGCAGGAGCAATGTGTACAGACATGCTGTTTCATAAACCACCTGAAGTGACAGATCCGTCCCGGTGGGTCGTGGGTGACGTGGGCCTGGCTGAGCAGGACGTGGCCCACGGCATCCTTGCCCGAGGACACGCCGATCCCAGCCGCTCGTCGGGAGCGTGAGGCTGAAAATCCCCCCGCG
>NW_009647344.1:151466-162012 GCF_000708025.1 Charadrius vociferus | reverse complement strand
GTGCGCTCGGGGGCGGCGGGAGCTGCGGTAGAGTGCAGCCCGCGGGCTCTGGGGAGCTCCCGGGCCCGGTCAGCAGCAGAGACGCGGCCACCATGGCGGGTGGGTTCGGCGCCTTTAGGGGTGAGGTTTGAGCTCCCCAGAGGGCAAGAGGATGCATCCCTCCTCCTTCCTCGTTCCTGCTGCTGGGCCCGGACCGCAGAAAACCAGATTGCTCTTATTTAGGGGCTGAACAGGATCGTGGCGTGAAGTGCCATGTTTGCGTTTACTGTTCCCCCCCGTGAGGCTGCGCTCCGCCCCGGGAGCCTCCCCCGGGCACTGCGCCTTCTGCCTCTGCTTAAAACACGACTGTAGTGCATCATATCAGAAAACTTGAATTACAAGTGTGATTCGCTATTTATTTGCCTCTCAAAGAGCTCGTTTCTGATCTTGAACCAATGTGAGTGAAGCTTAGTGGACTCGAACCCGGCACTGAAACATGAGGTCTGAGTATATTCTTATTTTTTACATTTGTCATTAATAGCCTCTTTCTCATTGCTAAGGAAAAGCAGGACAATTTATGCAAGTATAAATTGGAAATAATCCCCAGGAAGCCCCTAGGAACAGCCTGGTAAAGGATGGGACAGTCAGTAAGAAGTGCTGTGGTGCCTGAAAGGAAAATGGGGCAGAGTCGGGAAATGTGGCACGTTTCAGACGCGCTGGTTTCTTCTGGTTTCTTCTGCCCCCCGGCATGGGGGCGGCCTCGGGGGTATTTGAAAAAGGGGTGTAAGGAGCTGAGGGTGAGAGTGTCACCGCCCTGCGGGTGGGTGAGATTCCCAGTATGGATGGGGTCAGAGCTGTTGTGTCTGTGCTGGGCTTTCGCTGCAAAAAAAAAAAAAGCAAAAAGTTTAAGTTAAAGGTAAAACTGAGGGGGGTGGTGTTAAGATTGGAGGGTGTTGGTTTTGGTTTTTTTTTTTTTTTTATAAAAATCAAATTCACTGCAGGAGGAACAAACCTGATGGCAGGGGAATGTGCCAGCAATTAGCAAGAGGGAGGAAAAGGATTTTAGTTCAAGTGGAGACTAAATATGTTGAGGAGGTGCCTCAGACGCCTGGATACCAAAATAGATGCCTATTTTGACCTGAGATCCCAAATAGCGTTATGGGAAAAGCACCTTTGTCCCTTCCTGTTGGAGCAGTTGGGATAAGCGCTTTTGTTTGCTTTATTCCATACTTTCTCAGAAAATAAAAAAAAAGGTCCTGTTGGTCTTTTCCTGGGTTTTCGCGCCAAAAAAAAAAAAGCAAAAAGTTTAAGTTAAAGGTAAAACTGAGGGGGGTGGTGTTAAGATTGGAGGGTGTTGTTTTTGTTTTTGTTTTTTTTTATAAAAATCAAATTCACTGCAGGAGGAACAAACCTGATGGCAGGGGAATGTGCCAGCAATTAGCAAGAGGGAGGAAAAGGATTTTAGTTCAAGTGGAGACTAAATATGTTGAGGAGGTGCCTCAGACGCCTGGATACCAAAATAGATGCCTATTTTGACCTGAGATCCCAAATAGCGTTATGGGAAAAGCACCTTTGTCCCTTCCTGTTGGAGCAGTTGGGATAAGCGCTTTTGTTTGCTTTATTCCATACTTTCTCAGAAAATAAAAAAAAAGCTCTTGAAGTTCAAGTGGGGGAAGCCCATTTTCTGCCTCGGCTCTGGGAACGGCAGCGCGGGGTCAGGGCTGCGGGTGAGCAGACACCGAGGGCGTAGGTCCTGCTGGGAGTTGTCCGGCCGCGTTGGGTGGCTGCGCAGCGAGTCGGGGCTGCGTTGGCGGGCCGGACCTGGGCTTCGGCTCCGGGGAAGTGGGGCTCGGAGGCACAGAAGGATGCTGGCTCTACCCCTCTCCCCGGGACTGTAGCTGCTGGCAGCCAAACTGCAGGGCTTGGCCTCGGGGAAATCGCAGGGTACGGCTCTGGCGTAACTAAATAAAGCTCAAGCCTGAACGCGGCCTCCCTCGCAGCCACACACACGAATGACCTATGGTTTTTAGCTCCTTGCTGGTGTTTTGGTTACCTCATCCGTTAACCACTCCATCCTCTTGTCACGCTCCCTCTGAGTCACGACTCAAGCTGTCTCGGGAATGACGGCTCCGTTTCATTCCAGTTTCCAGTGGGGTGGTTTGTTATTTGGTTGGGTTGGTTTGGGTTTTGGGGGTTTCTTTTTTGGTTTCTTTTTTTCTTTTTTTTTTTTTTCCAAACAGATCTGTTGCAAAATATCCGGCTGGTTGAAAAGCCACTTTGTTTAGTTCTGGTTTGAGTTTGTTTGCTAGTGTCCCTGTTTAGAAATAGCTGGACCTCAGACATTTCCCTGCTGGAAGTGTGATCTCGCTGCAAAATGAGAGCTGGTTTATATTTTGTATTATTATTATTATTATTATTATTATGGAATTCCTATCTTGGTTTAAACACCAGTTCCACCTCAGTTTGACTTTGCTTTCACACATTGGCAGACCCTGTTGCATCTACATTCGTGCTTTTGTATTTTCTGCTTAAATACAAAGCTTTGTTTGAAAAGATTTCATTTATGAAAAAGAATAAAGATGCCTTTTGGTTATTACAGGCTTAACTCTTTTGTTTCTCTTAAGAAACTTGATCTGTGTGTCTCGGACTCCATCATCCAGTTTGCTCTGACTTTTTATCATCCAGTTTGGTCTGACTTTTTTATTTTGCTGTTCTCTTTGTTTTGCAGGCTCTAGCTGGTGCGCCGTCTTCCCTCTAATGATGCCGTCACGTACCAATCTCACCGCTGGGATTCCCAGTAGCAAAGTCAAATATTCCAAGCTCTCCAGCACTGATGATGGATATATCGACCTGCAGGTAAAAAGTGGGGAAGAAAATCTCTTGCTGCTGCTGCTCTAACCATGAACTCCTAGGAGAGGCTGCTGTAGCTTTGCGAGTGCGCAGGAGGCGGCTTTTATGTTCACCTCCAGCAGAGCAGCCTCAGCTCAGAGAGGTACGACACTTGCCGCAAGCCACCGCTGCAGCCCTTCTCCTCCAGAAAACCAGCAGAACTTAACTGGAGAGAAGATTGCTCATTTAATAGGGTCAGGTGCACTTCTTTGGAGGGAGGTGGCAATGAGAGCAGGTCTGGAAGCAGTGGGTGTAACGGCTGTCTCGGCGGGGTCTCCAAGGGCAGGGCTCCTCGCAGAGCAGAGCTGCTCCAACAGTTTGTCCCGTGTCGCCTGTGCCAGCTGTGGGATCCACATCTCTGCCATGGTGGGAGGGGAACTCTGCTGAGTTAAGCTCTTTAACGTTTGGGGTTTTCCATCCAGTTCAAGAAGAGCCCACCAAAAATCCCCTACAAGGCAATCGCGCTGGCTATCGTGCTCTTCATGATCGGGACCTTCCTCATTATCATCGGAGCGCTCCTCTTGGCAGGATACATTAGCAAAGGCGTAAGTGGTTTGATTACGCTTCACTTACTGGTTTTGCATTGCTCCATTCCTCAAAGCCTGCCACGACCCATCACGGCCAGTGTAGAACTTCAGAGCACGAGGCCCGTAAGCGAGGCAGGAGTTCCCTCCGCCGCCTCGCTGCTCTTTGCCGACAGCCCGGGTTCGCTGGCGGCAGAGCCGCGGATGTCTTTAGTGGGCACGTCTGGAGCAGGGTCAGAGCGGGACTGGAGATCTGCCAGCGAGGGCCAAGTTTCGCTGTCCCACCTCGGGTACAGTTTCATTTCAGCGCTGTGTCCCTGCAGAGGTCAGCTGGCTGCCCTCGAAAAACCTCACGCTGGGACCATCACTCCTCTAGTGAAGGTCTTCTGGTGCCTTCTGTAGGAGATACTGTAGGAGATACCAGACCGCTATTAGGACACAGCACCGCTTTTCCCATCTCTCTGCATTTACGATCCATGGAAAGGGGACTTGTTTGTATGATCCATGGAAAGGGAACCTGTTTGTAGTTGACTCGGTGCTCCCCTATGGCACGCTTCTCCTCTTACCCAGTGCCGTATGGAATTGCTTTACGGTTGGCAGCTGCTGCTTATCGTAGTGGAAACAGCAGGGTTTGGCCGTATCGGAAGCGGTCCAGGCACAGGCAGGAGAGTTCGCCCCCAGCACAGCGCGCAGCACCCAGCCCGTGGCTGGCAGTTCTGCAGTGTCATTAGTGTGAGCCGGAGCCACCGCTCCAATCCGAAGGAGAAGTTCAGTTGAGGGTTTCCTGTAGCAAGGAGGAGATGCCAGGGGGAGGATTTAGAGCTCAGCCTGGAGCAAACAGAGATATTTCTGATTCAAGATGAATTTCTGATTCAAGATGAATTTAGATGTCAGCTAGCCAGGCCTCAGGGTTGAATAGTTGAAGCCAGATTTAAGAAAAAGGGGGAAAAAAACCCAAAACCCATGCAGATCTCTCCTTACTGCACTCACACATCTCTCCTCTGCAGGGAACGGACCGCGCTATCCCCGTGCTCATCATCGGGATCCTGGTGTTCCTCCCAGGCTTCTACCACCTGCGCATTGCGTACTACGCTTCCAAAGGCTACCGGGGCTATTCCTACGACGATATCCCAGATTTCGATGATTGAACAATGTATTTAATTGCATTATAATTAGGTTGGCGGTCAGAGCTGTGAGTTACCCCAGTATCGGAGGGGACCTGTAGCATTGTAGATGAGGTATTACCAGTCACAAGACGCCAGTTCCCGGTTTGGAGGTGTTGCAGGTTTTTCAGCTGGAGGGGGGTGGGGGGTGGGTTGAACATGGAATTGACCAAAAAGATTGCAACATTAGGTGGGAAGAACATGTGATTTATTGTAGTTTTCCTCTTTTGGTTACATAATGCTGGTTGCTTGTAAGAAGTTCTTCTTGGGCAAGGCAATTCTAGCAATTACCCAAAAATAGATGAGCCGGTTTCAGCAGCAAAGATACTTGTTTTTTTCTAAGTGTTTTATAGAACTTTAGTTTTCAGTACGATTGTGGTTATCATCGGGTTTACCTTTGCAGACAAAACACCACAGTTGAATTCTCCTTTTACTTTCTGTCCATCAGAAACGCTTCCAATCTCTTTGTCCTGTGCTTGCCTGCAATAAAAAAGGTCAGATGTGCACAAGAGGGGGGAAACTGCACTTGCATGAAATAATTCACACGTCGTGCATTCGCTGCTCCTCTTGCCGGCCTGACCGAGCTTATTTACTCAGCAAACACATTCTTCAGAAGCAAACTGTTTCCCACGCCGCTGTTACTTTTGGCAAAATCCACTTATCCTTTAAAAGGACTGTTGTTGGGTTTTGCTTATTATTTTAAACAAACCCAGTGGATAGAGGGAGAAGGATTGGAATCTGGACCAAGATTCAAGTGTCTAAATACCAAAAATCTTGGGTTAGACTAGTGTGGATGTTAGAGACACTTGAATTCCATATGTCTCTCTGTTTGGAATCGTTTTGTCCTTGTCTAGATAATATGCTGTGCATAACTGCCCTGACCAGTCAAAAGGAAATCTCTGTATAGTTTGTACTGAATAAATCCCGTTTGTATCGTTTTGCTCGCTTCGGTGATACGTTATTCAGCGAAAATGGATTGGTGGCTCTATTTTATGTAAGGTAAAAAACTGTCTTGTCTCCTGAAGTGGGAATGAACTCGGTGTCCTGGAGAACAAGTATGTGACACGCAGTGCTGCAAGTAGATGTATTTAATATGAATAAAATTCCCTATATTCTGTGTATAAATCATAAGCTTGTCTCTCTCGTGTTCACAGATCTCGGTGTGTGCTAAAAACTGTTCTGGGCAACCAGATTAAGGCTTTAGCTGAATCTGCTGTTGCCTCCTGCACCCGATGGCTGAGGTAGCCACGGCAGTCAGCATTAGGCTGTGCTGAGTCAGCAGCTTTGGAACAGCTCCATCTGCTCGCCGGGACCCATGTCCAGCTTTGGGGCAGGGCTGGGGACCTGGGATTACCCTCCGGAGTGCCGCAATCCAGAGTGCCCCGGGTGCGGCAGGAAAACGTGCTGCTTCCGAAGGTCAGGATTGGCCTTTTGAACCTCACACCCAGCCTTTATTAAAAGTGGAAAGACCCCGGCTCTCATCGCTTTGTTTCAGGGTCCAAATATCTGGTTCCTTTGTCGTGCGAGGTAAGGGGAGCAGGTCTGTGTGAATGTGCCTTGCGGGCCGGTCCGGCTGCTCCGGAGCTGCCAGGCGTGACAGTTTCTGAAAGGAAGAGGGGCAGGGATCGCTGTTAGCGCAGAGCAGGTCTGTGGAGGTGCTGAGATGAGAACAGCGCTGGCTGGATGAACGCCTCGCTCTGAAACCACTCTTAAAATTGCCTTTTTCCATCCTCCAATGTTCTAGATTAAACCCGGAGCCTCAGCCAAGGTCTTTTTTTAACTTGCATCCCTTCCCTCATTTGACTTCAACCGGTTCGCGTGTGCCCCAGCATTGCCCTCTGAGGAAGAACTGATTGAATTTGGGATCTCCCTTTCCATCTCTGAAGGCAAGGACTGTGCACGTTCCCTCCTGCTCTGCTGCGTCACGCCGGCGCTCGCCCGTCTCACGTTCCTGACGCTGCCGGGGCCCGCGGCAGCGCCGCTTCCCAGATGTTGTCACGTACCGCTTGGCAGCAGCTGAAATGTGTCCATTAAAGCTGGGTCTGGCCAGGAGAGCGGCTGCTGACGCAAAGCCATGAATCAGCCACTGTTCGGGGATAAGAATGTGGGTTTGTTTGGGTTTGGGGAAAGGGGAGAGGAAGTGGAACGGGAAGTTTGGACGCAAAAAGAGAAGGGGGAGGGAGAAGATGCTTTGGAGTGGGGCTGATAAGATGCAGAAAGTTGGAAAGAGGGATAAGTAAACATAGGGGACAGGAGAAAAACATGCTGACCTTTCTGGAGGAAAGGCAATTAATTTATTTTTTAATTGACAGAAGCAAAGTCCTCAGGCAGCACGATGTAGAAATAAGAACGATCCCTGCCCTAATGCTCACAGGGTTGTCCGTGTGAGGGAGGCCACACGGAAATTTTCTTCTCTACAGGGATTGTTTTACATTTAATTTGGGAAAAAAATGAGATGCTTCTGGCGAAGAAAAAGGGTATGTTGACCACTGGAAAAACATAGATCCAGACAACTGCATTCTTCGAGTTGACATATTGCATTCTAAGTGTGTTTTTTCCTCCAGAGTGCATAAGTTTCTAGATGCTCAAATGTCTATTAATTGTCTAGCTGTAGTGTAGCTAATAGCTGGGGTTCATTCTTCTCTTGCAAAATAGCATGAGTTTACATCTATTTCAAGAGATTGGAAGATTTTACTGCAAACGTTTTGTTTCTCTGAGCCGGGTCCGTGTCGTGGCAGTGGTGCTGCTCTGGTGGAGGTTTGAGTGTAACCGGTGCTGTCAGCTCTTTTATTTGTTAAAACATTACATAAGGATGAAGCTTTCCTCCCAAATGGGGCTGTTTTATCGGTGCCTCTGTGCTGATACATTTACCAACAGGATCTTTTTAATTTTCCTCCCGCTCCTGCCACACTGTGGACCCGCGTGTGTGATTTGCAAGGCTGGCTTGGCTCCTCTGCAGCCTTCCCTCAGCTCCCCCACTGCGCGGCTGTATCCGTCCCTTGACCCCGCTGCCAGATGCTGCCACCAAACCCCGCAGTTAATGGCTCTGCTGCTCAGTTCCCCGTCTGTCAGATCCTGGGGGTTGCGGCTTTGGGGAGAGCTGACTCGCTACGGCGGTGAGGGCAGTAGGAAAACGCCTGTGAAGAAGTTTCTGGTTCTAGAGCAGGGCTTGAATGACAAATAAGGCACTGGCCGAACACCGGTGGATGAGGATAATACTGAATAGCTGTTCCCTTTATTGAGCATCGTCCATTCTGGGCACTCGGCACGGCAGCTGTCTCGGAGGAAAAAATAGTCGGCATTTATATAGCTGGATGGGGCATTATTATGCACAGAATCTCTGGAGAAAGAACGGACAGCCAGATCATAGGCTTTTCTCTAGTTTATGAGTGCTTGAATTCATGTATCCTCAGTGATGTTCTTCTGTTGCTGTTGTACAGTGTATTTATACGATTACATACTTAATTTAATACCATAAAGTTGCTGGAAAGACATTTGGAAATGTGATTGTAGCATCCTCTGGCCTGAGCTACCAGCAGTCCCAGAGAAGTCCCCCCCTATGTATTATTTATAAAAGCAAAGACTCCTTTTAAGTAAATATCTTTTTTTTATTTTTTTTTTTTACTCTGGAGTGAACCAAGCCAATGAAAGTTCCCAAACATCATCCCATCAGGGGAAACTTCCCTTACGTAGACAAGCTGTTTGAAACATCTAGGTGAATAAACCGGGGGGGAACAAACACAGTAGCAGTGGGGACAGTCTTGGGTAGCTGCAGACATTAACTACACGCCCTGGAAACTCATGCTAGATCCAAAATGGCTCTTCCTCTGCCCCTCATTTGCAGTAGCTCACTGTTAACAGCATATTGTGCTCCCCAAGGCAGAACAGGGCCTGTTCCTCTCCTCTCCAGGAGGCTCCTTACCACTGTTGGTGGTGCAAATGCCACCAGCTGAGAGGGAGATGGCCACCAGTGGCTCCTGGCTCAAAGACGCCATGTGTAACTAATTTTCTAACTGTTCCCACAGCCAGTTTCCCCTGAGAAGGGAAGTCAGGCAGCAGACTCGTACCAAGTGGTGACATTCAAGGAGTCAACCTGCCACCCACATGCTGGCTGAGGGAGCCGAGTGGGCTTCCAGGAGAGGCTTCACATCCAGAGACGCTGCTAAAAGCATCGCAATGGTCTCTGCTGGCTCAGGCACTGGATAAGGCTGGGGACAGCGAGGGTTTATAGCAAGTATCTTATTCAATGCTGCATCTCCAAGGTCATGGCTAATGCCCCTGTCGCGAGAGCCTATAGAAAGATGTCCGCCTGAAAGGGGCGCGCTCCATCCCACGGGGAAAAAAGGAGGGATGGAGATAAACTCAGCAGTGGAAAGGAGAAATAGGAAAAGCCAGAATTATCCAAAGTGTTGTGCAAACGGTTGTAATAAACTCTCAAAGAGGCAGAAATGGTGCTTCTTTAGGTTGCTCGATGCGATGGGAGCAGTGAGGAATTTCACCAGCCTGGAGACTGTCAGGCTTGGGTCCAAGTGAAGCCACAACCCTGACGGTTTATCACCCTATCCCCGGCTCTCAATTCTTTGTTTTTCTGGTTTGTGGAGCCAGCAATGTTGTGTTCCTTACAGGCTCGTGATTTTGCATCTCTCCATACCAAGAGCCTTGTAAAGAGACATCATTCCCTCTACAGGGAAGCAGCTGCAGGCCCTGCGGTCCCATCCCGGAACAGGGGGTGTAAGTACTCCAGGCAGCAACTTGCCTTGTGCTCTGTATGGGTTTTGGCATCACTGTTGATCCTTCTCTCTGAGATTCTCCATGTGCTTGTGCTGATGGGGATTCATGGGATGGGGATAAGACCAAGGGCCATCGCTGGTCCTGCGGTGACATAGCAAGAGGAAACTTGAGTTTCTAACTCCTTGTTTGTCTTTTCTCAGCAGTGCTTTGTATTTCCTCTTACTCTTTTGATAACTCCATCCTTGAGGCCTGGCTGGATGTTGTACCACTTGTCGGCAGAGCAGGGTGGTTGTAAGGAGGCTGGGCTGGGCAGCAGGTTACCGATCTTAGTCCTGAAAAATATTTTAGTAGAAGTTGTGTGAAACATCTGCGGAGATGAGGGGGGGAGAATGTGATGACTCACTTGGAGCAGCTACTACTTCAGCCCAAGTAAATATTTCAAAATAAAGTTAATTAGTGGTGACTAGTGGATTTTTTTTTCCTTCATTTTAACAGCCCAGGCTGAAATAGTGATTCCTCCACAGAACTTACACTTTCAGTGCCAAAACTGCTTCACAGGAGGAGAAAGAACCCTCTCAAAGAAGATTCATCGCAATTTTGTTCCTTACTGTAATGGCAGTGGGACTGGAAGAGCTCCGTGCTATAAATATAGCCATAAACCAAATGCTTTGTTTGAACAAACAGCACAATCTGCAAGAGCATCTCTCATGCTTTCCTGGTACCCATCGTGAGGGAACACTTAGACCAGCCCCTGCAGTCAGGGTTTGCTTTCTTTCTGTCGACTCCAATTAGCCAAATTCAGCAACGTTTGCCACTGAGAGGCTCGGTGCTATGCTGCTACGCTTACAGCAATATGGATTTTGCTTAGCATAAAAGACGACGTAAAAACCCTGCAGGGCAGGAAGAAATGACTCGGCACAAGAGTTCTGTCCCTTCTAATCAGATTTGTGCTACGCTCCGCTTACGCCGTGGTCTAAACGAGTTTCTCCATGCTCTCTCTGCACACTCCTCCCCCTCATGCCTAGTCCTTAAAAGTCCCAAGCATCAGCTCATTCATACAACCGCCCCTCACATCTTCTGCCTCTCCCTAAGCCACCCCTTCAACTTTCTCCTGGCCCTGCCCTTGCGGTGTTTGTCCTGCTCTTCCCAGCGAGATCTCTACCTGCAAAGCACCTCCAGGATCCTCAGCTGATCCCACCTTTCCGCTTGGTACTTTCCTCATTGCTGTCCTCTGAAGCCTGCAGCTCATCAGTTCAGCAG
>NW_009647344.1:148438-151456 GCF_000708025.1 Charadrius vociferus | reverse complement strand
GGCCCTCGGATCTCTCTGGCCTCCCACCCACTAGCAGAGATCTTTAGTTTGTCTCTTCCAGCGTGGGGAATTCAGCAATCCTGTCCTTGTTTTCTGCTGTCTCTACCTGGTGAAACGTTCTTTGCCTTTTTCCTGGGGCTCTGTGTTCAGCCCAACTATATTTTCACACTGCGAGGCCACCAGCATTATGTGTTATAGAATCGTAGAATGATTTAGGTTGGAAGGGACCTTGAAGACCACCCAGTCCCACCCCCTGCCCTGGGCAGGGACACCTCCACCAGCCCAGGTTGCTCCAAGCCCCGTCCAAGCAACCTGGCTTTGAAGACTTCCAGGGATGGGGCAGTCACAGCTTCCCTGGGCAATTTGTTCCAGTGCCTCACCACCCTCATAGCGAACATTTTTTTCCTAATATCTCATCTAAATCTCCCCTCTTCCAGTGTTCTGCGCTCCCCGTGTGAAACGTGAATGTGCACATTCACAGGGTTTCCCTTCTCCTTCCGTAATACACAAGCAGCTTGAGGTTTTTCGGAATGCTGGATTTAACTAAAAATAGTCCAGACAGTTCAGTGGGTCACGACAGATTCCTCCCTCCCAAGAGAATTGGCTTTGTTCTGAGATGGAGCCAAGGGTCAAGGGAAAAAAAAAATCTTGGGAAGAAAGTTTAATTGTGGATTACAAATGATTGTTTCCAAATTATTTCATTGACTGTGTTGCTTCTCCAGGTTGGCTTTGGTTGGTGCTGGTTAGGTACTTGTCATCTCGAGGCTCTTCCTTCCGTGCTTTCACCAAGGCATTAAGAAACTTCTTTTAATTGGAACTAAGGCAATTAATAGGAGGTCTTTTTTGTGGCCTGCATGGACAGAGCTTACTTATGACGAGAATCAGGAAGCAAACGTTTCCTTCCTCCACACTGTCCTTCTGTTGGACAGCTATGATGCTGTCCCCCATCTCTGGAGCCGCAGAAAGGCTGGAGCTGCCGCCCTGACAGTAATGCAGACCCGTGAGATTCATATGGAGCTCTTCCAGTCCCACTGCCATTACAGTAAGGAACAAAATTGCGACAAATCTTCTTTGAGAGGGTTCTTTCTCCTCCTGTGAAGCAGTTTTGGCACTGAAAGCGTAAGTTCTGTGGAGGAATCACTATTTCAGCCTGGGCTGTTAAAATGAAGGAAAAAAAAAATCCACTAGTCACCACTAATTAACTTTATTTTGAAATATTTACTTGGACTGAAGTAGTAGCTGCTCTTAAGTCTTTAAAGGATTAGCTGCCTGCTAGTCTTTTGTGCCTGCAACCATTTATTTAAGCTGTTGCTGCAAATCATGCTGTTAACCTGTCATGCAAGGTTTTAACCTTTCTTTCCTTGTCAGTGGGAAGTGCGTGGTACATACGGTCTTGCTGACGTGATGGTGGCAAGTTAACACATCCGCAGTCAGGACTTCTAGGTTCTTTCCCCAGCTTCTTGAAAGAAGGGAGAGACAGAAGATGAATAGTAGTAATAATTGTCTACTTCAGGATATTGCAAAGCCTAATGAGGGGCTGTAAGAAGTTTAGGCAATATGAGATGCTTGCAAATGCATCCCACCCCCTGCCTCTGTGCTTTCCATGTGCTGTTACCAGGGCAAATAATTCCTCTCCCTCCCACTGACCTGTCAGATAAGATGCAGCATTTCCATTGCACTCCACCCTGATGTTCGCTTGCACTTGTCATACCGTGTTGCATCGTGTTTAACGCCAAGTGGTCAAACCAATCGACCAAAACCCAGCTGCCAGGGGAGGGCTGGCTCATGCAAGAGCATCAGTTCCGGAGCTAAAAGCCATGTTTAGCAAAGGAAAAGTCAGGTGGATTTAGAAAGAATCCTTGAAGAAAGCTGAGAACTCACCTCAGCAAGGATTATTTATTACTCTTACCTGTGTAGTGTAAGAAGGGAAATATCTCAAGTCCTTAAACCTACAGATACTAATTAGCATCACCATATAATTTTCTAGCAGTTGTTTTCACTAATATCTTAATCGAAAAAGTCTACCAGTTCCTGTAATATTCATTTTTCTTGTTTCTCAGCACTAACAGTTCATGTCACAGCGTGACTACTTCACTGCTATTTTGGGTGGTTCTTTTCCAGACAAATGTCTTGTTTTCTCTGTATTTGATACTGCAGGTCAAGTGAATCCTCTCTGCGTTTTACTGCATGAGAACAGAGGCAGGATTGTAACATGGTCAGTTCAAATGTATGGCTAAAAATAGGCCAGAGGACAGTCTCCAACTGCAAATACAAAAAATGCATTTGTAAAGGTTTCTCTTTGTTGGGTGACCGCATTTCAAATTGCTAAGAAGACACTTCAAAGTTCAACTTACAAACAGCTCGTGTTTTAATCCTCCGTATGAAACAAAGGAGACTATCTTTGACTCGCATCCGTAGTGGGCTGAGACGCTGAACGCCAATAGCTGACAGCCCACTCCGCTCCCGGGAGCGTATCGTCCCTTCAGCAGGGCCAGCGCGCCAGGATGCTGTCCTGGTCCCGTGCTTCCCCCCCGTCAATGGGGCATGGCCCCGGGTCCCAGGAGGGAGTCGAGAGCAGGCGCAGATCCCTTCTCCCACCTCTGCTGTAGGGAGGGAAAATAATTTAACAGTGGCAAGACAGGCCAGAGCTTGCAAGAACACTTCAGTGACACTGTATCAGACTGTTTGGCACTAATTATGAGGAGTGGAGAGGTGACACTTCAGGCAGGGAAGGAGTTAACAAAATAAAGGGCAATTTTCAGGGGGGAGAAGTTGGAGATCAGTGTTGCAGGCTCTGCTGTGGATTTCCTTTTTATCCTTTCATCTCTGAGTCTTGCCTCTCATCATAAAAGGGGCTGCTAGTCCTTCTTCTGCCTATTTTTATTTAGGCTGCAAGTCCTTCAGGGCATGGACTGTACCTTAACCTGTGTGCAGCGGCACAGTGGGAAAGCTCTGTCGGTAGGGATCTATAAATAGTGAGCCCGTCCAGCCCTGTGGCATCCACGCTTGCTATAATTG
>NW_009647344.1:141874-148386 GCF_000708025.1 Charadrius vociferus | reverse complement strand
AAAAAGTATTGCCACAGACAGTTTCCAGCTCTCGATTCTGTTGAGCTTCGGTTTAAGCCCAGTTCTCCCTCTCACCTCAGGGAGTTCTTCTTTTTCTGGCTGTGCGTGAATGACGATTCCCGGCATCTGCCCAGCATGATTCGGACAGTTCCAGTTCAGAAGCAGCTTTGTAGAGGGCTTCTTGTGGTGCTGCCTAACTCGTGCCTCTGCACCACACTCATTTATTTGGTCTTTTGCCACTTGCTAGAGGAGGTTGATTCCACAGCAATCATTTCTGTGTCATTCCTGACATCACTCTGTGGTTTTGTTGCTATACGTTCACATGAGGAATTAAGTGAGTCATGGGGAGACAGTGGAAGAAAGTAATGACCACATCCACGACCATTCTTCCTCTCTGAGCACACTGCGGATGTTCTTTCAGAATTGTTTGCAAGTGGGTTCAAGCGATGAAAGGTTAAAACAGGGATTCTCTCTATCACTTATCTGCTGAGATATGAGTAAGCAGCCACGAGGGTGCTGCTGCCTGTTAAGGAACAGGCAAAGCAAAGGACCTTCATTTGGACTCTCAGTGGAGGTGGCTTAAGAAAACCTGGTTTATTCTGTGCTACAGAATTCCTCTAATGGACGTTAAAATGATTTTGTGCACCACGTCCACCCCCTTTTGGAAGTATTTTAAGTGGAAATAAGTTGCTCTGGCCTGCCCATACACATCTGTGAACAGAGGCTGCCCTTTATTGCCACAGCTTTGAACAACAGCCGCGCGTGAACTTGACACAAGGTGGCAAAGCCCAGCTTGTCTCCTGCTTGGAGACCATCTCTCCAAATGACATAGGCTTCAGCTGACGGGCAGCTGCAAGCGAAACACCAGTGTGAATGTGCACCGGCAAAGCAAAAATGTCAGGAGCTGTCAGCCACAGGCTCGTGCAGTGCCTTTTCTGCTGCCACAACCTCTCAGAGTCAGGAGATGTGGCTCCAGCGATTCAGCAGTATTGGCAACTAGAACCTGGCAGAAAAAAGAGAACAGAGAGGATAAATGCATGCTGTTTCTTGGCCCCTCCTGTTCGCACTCCCCCCAGGATGGAAGGACTGTCTCTTGGCTAATTTCAGGGGCTGTGCTTTTAAAAAGAGGACTGGGAATGAACTCCAAGAGGTGACTAAGCCCATCTCCTCCTTCCTCTGCCAAATACTGGCCTCACTCCTGACTCAGCAAGTTAAATCTCATCTACTTGGTACAGCCCCTGAGGTACCAGACATAACAGCACCAAGAAAATTAGCTTCTCATGCAAAGCGCAAGCTGTCCAGTTGAGTTAGTGTTACTGTAAGTGTTCTTTATCGCTCCTCCTCCCCTGTATTCACGGGTAACATTTGGAGGAATACACGTGGCCAATGTGCCTATAGTGAGAAGCGCAGCAACCTGTTCTGGGTTGTTTGTACCATGCCAGCTGCCAGAATCTGGTCTCCATTTACAAAATATTTTTGCATATGCAAAGGTGAAGGAAAGTCTCCTCTCTCCAAAAGCTACCAGAGGTAAAGCCATCTTGATACAAACAGCAGGGATCCAAAAATTCTGCAACTATGCAGATTTTCTTTTCTGCTGCTCACCTATTGATTTATTACGTGCATTCAGGCAGCTGTAACTTCGCAACCCCTGCTATTTATCTTTCTATATAGCAAGCACAGCAGTACATCTGCCTCTTGGATCGCTGACTGAAGCCTCAGTAATTTGAGTACTTGGACCAAAGTAGTCTGAGATCCTTGGACTAAAAGCCCTATTTGCTATTAAGAGCACTTTGCACTAATTAAACTTCATAAAATTCTTCTTGGGTCTTACTACCTCCATTTTGCAGATGACAAAACTGAGGATTTAGCCTGGATGACGGACCAGGAGTATGTTGTTCGGTTTAAGAAATAGTTCTTAGAAAGAAATAATTTTTTTTTGCTAACTCTATTTCCTTATAATGTTTGGGGGAGGGGGAATAGCAATCAAGTCATGACTGTCCCCAGGATAAACTATACATTTATGTAGGTCAGGGAACCTGAAGTGGTGTTTACCGCTAGGTGGTGGTAGACAGCATTTTTTAAGAAGGGTTATTGGCTCTCGCTCTCTCTACCTTATGGAATAGAAACCCAGGGTCTGCCCAGCTCAGTATTCTCTTCCCCCTTACAGTTACTACTCCATATTCCAGAAGCAAAAACATCACTGCTGGTGAGCTGCTAAATTTTTTGCCTTTTCTTGGGGAGTTTTCTTTCACATCCCAGGCAGCTCTTGAACCCCTGGGGGGGTGTCATTTTTATTTCGTGTAATCCAATGAAATATTCCTGTTATCCATATACATGTGTGCTGTATTGTTCTTAACTGCTGGACTCCATCTGGGGGATTCACACAATATATTGTTGATCTGATGTGAGGCAAACTATCTTTTTATTTCCTTGGTTTATGTTGTTAATAAAAACCTAAACAAAAAACACACTAAGGAAACAAGATAGGGAATTGGAAACGAGCTATGGATCCCAGACTCAAAACAGCCATCCCTGGATATAACTGAATGTGAAGTTTTGATTTGGTCTTTTGGAGATTCTGTACTTGGATCAATGATTCACGTCCCCATTGAGGCAATGCTTTGGTTTAAAATGGAAATTTGAGTAAACAAAAGAGCTATCAGCCAAAAACATTTCAGCGTTTAAATTTATGCCAGTAACGTACATTCTGCATCTCAAGAAAACCCTGACCTTCGTAGTCCTGTCCTTACCATTTTTATTTGCACAGAGCCATGAAGAAACAAACAAAATAAAGCTGGCATGCTTGGGGAACATACTCATTAAAAGTTACCTCAGACTATCGCAATAATATTGCGTTCTCTGGCTGCAGAGAAGGACATGCAGCCCAGGCTAAAGGCTTGACTGTCCCACAACAGTATCTCCTTACTGGAGGCTTTTAGCTCCACGTGGGCACAACCTCGCCACAAAATCAAGTCCCTGCTTGCATGCTGTTGTGGAGATGCTGCAGTGATTCAGGCTGACAAATATCACAAAGCACTATTTGCTCATGCACTCCTTAATCACTACTACTGCGATTACATTAATACTATAATATTTATCCTGCATTATGAAAGCAACCATAATGACTGATTAGTACAACGAACAGAGGGAGGAATTGGGACTCCAGGAGTGTAGTCTTAGCTGAAGAAAGTCAGCGTCACTGGAATTTAGACCAGTTACGGCAATTACAGGAGGAATTCAGGCTATATATTTTCAATGGACAGGTACTTTACACTGGGTGAATTGGGAAGACTGGCATAAACCTTCTATTGTGACTAATTGTCTAGCTGCAGCAACTGCCTTACCTGTTCAGGTAAATCCCTGGGTAAGTTTTGAGGAGCTCAGATAATCTCCTAGATTAGATCTAGCAAAGAAAAGAAAACAACAAAGAGAAGGTGTCTCCTTCAGGATCTCAAAACTCTGCACACTAAATGATTAATGGCTGCTAATTTCTCTTGATAGCATTGTTATGAAGGACACGCACATGTACATCCTGCGTCTCTGATTCTTCCAACTTTTTTATGGTCCTGTGAATCAGAGGAAGAAAGCGACTGAATGTTTTTATAAATACCTCATGGTTCTTCACTACGTTTTAATAACATAAATTATATATGCCAATAATACCAGTAAAAATATTTTTACTTCTACAGCAGGACAGTATGACAGCATAAAATGGGCTCTGGCTCCCTGAACAAGTGAAATGCTGGGATATTTTCTGAAACTTTACAGCATGGAAGGCCACCTGGAAGGTAATTTATCTGTTTAAGAGGAACAAAGGCCTCAAAAATGCTTCGCAGGGTTTGAGCCCAGGTTTCCAGGGGGTCTAGCTATGTCACATTCAATTCTTGGAGTGCTAAATCCACTTTTATCATCTTTCCCCTGCTTGTCCTTGGGATTATCGTGACCCCAAGGCCTCTTTATCTGTTAAATTTCAATCTGTCTGATGCATGCGTCTGAACTTCCCGCTTGCAGATCTCTTGCTGTATTTACCTGTATTTCACTCTGCCATCTTCCACCGGGGGAGGGCAGGTTAGAAAATTATAACACTTAAAAAAATAGGGCGAGCGAGCACTGTATCTCTGCCAATGATCTCTGAAGGCAGGAAGTCCGCGTAGGGAGACTGCATCACTGAATACATATGATCCATCTTCCTGTACCAACTCCTGTCAGCAGCGAAACTGCTGCAGTCTCAATCAATCTTGCATTACTAAAATGCCCCTTACATCACAGCTCCATGCTCCTCTACCCTAACAAACAAAGGCTATTAAGATTTAAAAGCTGCACTAACTCTATGTATATGTTTGGGATCAGGCCAGGTATTGACGAATTCGAAGGGATCGATATTCATAATCTAGAGCAACAGAAGAGGTGCGTTGTGACTTACCCGTGTCCTATATAGTTCTCCATATGGTTCATTTGAAAGCCTTTTAGAAGCTTAACAAGGAGAGTATTGCAGTGAATGTGGAAAAAATGATGCACGAGGATAAGAAGCACAAATGCTCCAGAGGCCTCATAGGGTCTACGGTCTTAAAATAAGCTCCTGGGTTTTAATGGGATCCGATGAAACCCTCTTTGTAGGGGCAGCGGGATGGAAGAGGTTGGACAGCTGGCCAACAAATACTCAGTAAACATTTCTGCTAGCCGAACTCTGCGCAAACAGCAACTATTAAGGCAAAGACCTGAAAGATCAACAAAGAATTGCAGGTCTGGGTAAAATGATGCAATAGATTACAATTAGCGTCACTGGTCCGGGGGAGCACAGGCTTTCCTATCGACTGACTGCTACGAGGCGCCATAATCAAATAAGGAAGGGGGCTGTGGGGGGAGATAGCTCAGCATCAGTCAATATTATCTCAAGGACACCTACTGCAAATTAGCAGACTGATGTTTGTGGTATGGTTTTGTTGAGGGAGAAAAAGTAGAAATTACCGGAGGCGGCTGTGGTGGCTCAGCCTCGGCTTCCCAGAAAAACATCGAGCGGCAAAAGGTTTCGTGAGCCGTCTGGCTTTCTGCTCAGCTGAGAACTGTGCATACTGGAAAGGGCAGAAGCTATATTAAAGCACGTTAACGTTATCAAAACCCATTAGGAATTTTAGGTTTTGCCGAGAGAAGCAGCGTCCATCTTTGGGATGGGGTATGGAAGCGGCAGGTGTCTGCACGGTGTGTGAAAACATCCACCTCCACGCACTGGTGGGGAGATCACGTCAGGTTTGCCCCATCCCCCCAGGCAGAAAACTGAAAATCTCAGAAAAAGTGAAATTTTTAGGAAGAGGAATGTGTGTGTGGCAGAGGTGTCATCTTTTGGGGAGGCTCAACTTCCTTAGCCTTCCTCTTCCCCCCCACCCCAAGCTCACTCTCCTATAATAAAAACTGGATTTTTCCTTAAAAAAAAACCCAAACCAAACCCCAGAAAGGGCCAGGGCTGAGGGCAGCCTGCACTGACACCAAGCGAGCGCCATTTTCCTGGGGGCTGTGGAGGGACCCTCCCAGATGAAGCTCCCCGGGGGGCCGAGCCCCGCTGAAGGGAAATGGAGCCCCGCTGAGGGAGGATCGAGCCCTGCCGACGGGCCGGGAGCCCTCCTCGTTCCCCGGGAGTGCTGGACCTTCATCGTCTTTGCTGATTTTTCCCCACCAAGTGTACATCCCTTCCACTTCTGATACCAGATTAGAGTCAAATCATCGCACTTGCATCCCCGCGGGTGTGAGGGGTGGGTATTGCCACATACCGTTGTTGCCTGAAGAGGATACACTGGTATTGCAAAATACCACTTTTGCCTGAAGGGAGTACATTTCAGAGTAAAATGAGTAATTATTTTTTTTTTTTTCTTTCTACTGAGATGATACTTTTGCCGTTCATCACGTTGTCTTCTCTTTCTGCACGTTGTGGCCTTGTTTTGCGGTGTTGTGGATCGGGTATTTTACTCTGACACGTAACAGCAGAGCTCAGCCTCCTGTGCTCGCCGGTGCAGGCCTGATCGAGTGGCGATGCGCCTGGGGACGCTGTTCTGCGTTGTGCTGGGACAGCCTCTTTGGCATCCCAAATACATGTCAGAGAAGAAACTTTCTCTACCCGACAGACAATATTATATGATACTGAAAGTCCAGCTGTGGTTTCCTCTGCATGGTTTATAGTCAAACAGCTCATACATGCTGATATTTTTGGTCTGTATGCTAGAAAACTCTTAATTAAGATTTTTTTTTCTGAAAATGCATGAAATAGCGACTACTTCACACTTTGTGTACAAGCTGCAACTTGCATTCTGTAATTCAGCTTACTTTTTTTTACCTTACAGGCTTTTATTCAGAGTCTATCAAAAATGGGGAGTGATTTGTCTGCTACTTCCAAAAAAATTTGTGCTTTCAGGTCAAGTATTCAATGTTATACAGAAATTTTTTAAAGTCAGTATTTTAAGCATTCTTATATAACCATTCCTTAAGCATTCTTACCATCCAACTCTCACTTTAGGCATACT
>NW_009647344.1:101877-140654 GCF_000708025.1 Charadrius vociferus | reverse complement strand
ACCCCCGGGGAGCCGCCGGGGGAGGGGAGGATATTTCCTCTGTTTCATTGAGATAATAAGGGGTTTTTTTTTAAATTTATTTATTATTTTTTTTCTCTTTCCTTTAATCTGAAACAAAATGGGTGGCAGAGTGGTGAGCTTGCAAGTGGGATGGAGAAATGCAGGTTAATTCTCCCCTGGTCCTCAAGGGGTGGCCTCGCGTTCTGTCTGATCCCGTTCTCGTGATACGCTTGGAGGGTTTGGTGGTTGGGGTTTTTTTCCCCTTTTTATTTATTTGATTGCTTTTTTGGGTTGGCTTTTTTTTTTTTTTTCTTCAGAGCAGATGGAGGCAGTGAATATTTCTGTTTTCTGCTTTTGACTCGTGATCCCCGTTCGGTATCGTGCGTGGTTTTCTTTTGTTTTAAGGTACGTTTTGGGTAGAAATAAGTGATGCAGGTAGCACAGGAAAATGCCCGAACAAAGCTTGTTGAAAGCCTTCGATTAGATTTCCATACTTAATGGGTAAGGACAAACTACCTATATCTCGCATATCAGTTATTAGTGGCTTTTGCTTTTTTTTTTTTTTTTTTTTTTTAATAAAAGATGGGAATGCAGGCAGATGCTTGTACAGTTTAATTCCTGTCCTTTCATTTTGGAGCTGTCACTGTCATTTTGTAGCCTGGGAAGATGACCGATCGGGGTCCCACGCGACGTGTCCCTTAACCTCCCAGGTAGGTGCAGGCAGGGGCTGACCCCAAAAGGGAGCTGCAGCAGAGCCCATAGAAGATTCTGGCAGGAAAGGGAAATCCCCTCATGTATTTAAGAGAAGGTAATAGACCTCGCCTGATAATTTTTTCCATCTTATCATTTTCCATCTTATCGCAGCTGACTCTCTTATGTATGAGTTCAGTGCCAGGTAAATGCTGGGCTCCCTGTTGCTGTTAAACTTGACCAGCTGAAATAAAAATGCCAAATGCTCTGTTTTCACGGGGAGCTTAATGTCTTTGTATCCTCGCTGCAGCACAGTGTTGCCATGCTTAAGCAATCTTTAAATTACCCAGTTTATGCTTTAAAAAAAAAGCTGGTTTGGGTAGTGGTTTTGCTGGCAGCTGGAGTTTGATGCAGACTGTAAAACCTAGCAGAGAAGCAGAACAAATAGTAGAGCCATTAGCTACTGGTGTGCTGCACACTGCCAGAGCTAGACAACGCTGCACGCCTTGATCTGCCTAGTGATTTCACTATAGATAAAGGATTATTGCAACAAGTAGCTCAGGTTAGTTAGTAAACTGGAAAATAATCCTTGAGATATGTAGAAGAATTGGATTAGTAGTTGATGAGCTCTTACAACCCTACTCTTGGCTTCGAGTCATGATCCAGATAGCTTGAAATTAGAGCAGTATTAACATGGAGATGCACTGGAATAAATTCAACCTTGGGCTAGCAATGAGGTTAAACAAGCCCTAAGATTTTTATCATGGATTTAAACAAGCCTTTGGCTTTAGTAAAGATGCAAATAGGCATTGAAAATGTCTTGTCAGAGCCCTGGGGATAAGGGAAGGAGTTAAGGACTGCGATTCTCAAGGGTGGGTTGTGTTCCTGCTGTTTCGAGTTCATGTGGTTTAAAATCCATCCCAATCTGTCACTTGTCTGTAAGCCCTGCTCTTAGCTAGGCTTAGGTTTGGTGAACTGCCTTCTCAGGGCAGCTGGCTCTCACGTTGAGTAGGTATAAGGAGCTGGATAGAAATAAGGTTCTCTGAGTATGGGCCTCTTGCTCGTTCTGCATCTTCAGTACGGAAACAAATCTGAAGGAAAACCGGCTTTTCAGATAGTAGGATAATTTGGGGGGCAGGTTGGTGATTGTTTCTTCTGGTGACAGCACCAATTTAAGCAGCCCCCATCCATCACCGGCTGCCCGCTCCCAGCCTTGCCATGACCCCTCGGTGGTGCTGGTGTCCCAGTACGGATGGCCACTCAGTCAGGGAGGTCAGGGAGCTTTTTTGGGTTAGCCCACAAAGGCTTTGCTTTTATATTGAAGCCAGATTGGTTTGGAGAATTTTTACCAGTTCCTTACCCTCCCTGAGCCACGGGTAGACCTGTGTGTACGTCCTTAAAGCCGTACTGAGTGATGTGTGTGTATGATTTGGGTTTTGGTTTTGGTTGTTTTTTTTTTTAAGGCTGTTAATATGAGAATTTCTGTCTTCTGTAGTTGAAGCTAACAAGGAGTTGAATTCTAGGGGAGAAATAGAAGTCGTGTGTTTGGTATTATTTGGTTGGAGACTCTTTTCTTCAAGGGGAGCTTCAGACAATGGCAGTGTTTGAGGATTATTTTTTGTTTCCTAATAGGTAACTTTATGGCTATGGATTTTCCCCACATTTGTTTAGAAGACTCTGTAGGAGATGCTGCATTTGTATGTATGAAATACCTATTTCAAAGATTTTTAAATGAAACCAAGTTGAGGTTTTTTTCTTTGATTCCGTCAGTGTTTTTGTTTTAGTTTTGTTTGTGGTGGTTTTTTTTTTTAATTTTCCTGTTATAGCCAAATCTGTCAACTTCCTCAATATAATGGACTTTCTTATCATCCTAGAAGTGGCCTTGTTGTGCTGTTTAGGTTGATTTGAGACAGTTGAAAACTAAATGGGTGAAACTTTACCCATCTTTAGTATGGATTCCTCCAGAAGTGGCTGTGAAGCTGCTCTAATGACCTAATCTGAACTGCAGCAGTTAACCTCTTCTGATCCTTGTGTGTACAGGATCAGGGGGGACAGGGGGAAGTCAGCTGGCATGCCCTTGGGAGCCGTTCCAGTTTATAGCAGTTTACAAACCAGTGTCCCACAGAAGGTGATTTTGGAAGATCTTGTTCTACTGTAGCTGTTCCTGTCACTGTCTTTGTGTGAATCACGAAAGAAAAATAGTGAGAAAACTCAAGCCCAGAAGGATTCTACGGGGCCATTTCTTCAATAAATGTATTTTACTTTTGAACACTTCTTTATGCATTTATCCTTACAAGAGAAAATGCAGATAGCCGCACAGAATGGTTTTTCTTCCATTGAAGATGGTGGTTCATATATTGCTGGAAAAATTTATTTGTGTCAAACGTTCTTATTTATGAAGCTTTAGTGGTCATGAAATGGTCTGACAGCAGTTGCAGCATGTTTTATTTTACTTAAAAGCTGCAGGAAGAAAATATTGACAATCGGGATGAGTAAAGAGAGTTGCATCGTGATGT
This sequence comes from Charadrius vociferus, assembly GCF_000708025.1. Lineage (NCBI taxonomy): Eukaryota > Metazoa > Chordata > Aves > Charadriiformes > Charadriidae > Charadrius > Charadrius vociferus. Next base: position 137,448 of record NW_009647344.1, on the reverse strand, counting down.
AGTGTGAGGCAGGAATAAAATAAATCATTTAAAATGAAAGCTATTTGCTGTGTTCTCTAGCCGTTCCCAGGGGTGAAGCACATCAAGACATTGTGCTAACTTCGTGGTACCGCACATAATACTTCTATCAGTACTGGGGAGCATATTTTCTTTACGGCTAAATATTTTTAGTTGTTATGAGCTGTCTTATAACAATGTTTATTTGAAGGCAGAAAAGAGACCTGATGATATTTGGCTATTTTCAGGTTATGGGAATGAAATGTCTGCTGTTTGAATGCTCTTCTATTAGAGATGAATCTAAATGAGGATTTCTTGCCATGGTAATTTGGCCATGAAGGGAGTAGAAGTACCTCCTTGGGAAAGGGAATTGGAGTGTTGAAACATCACTGGCACTTGGTGAGGAAAGGAAGTAGGAGGGAGAACTAGTCATCTAGTTAAGAAGTCTCCTGCCCTGGTTTTATTCCTTGCGCTCAACATTAATCTTGGCCATTACTGTTGCCAAACATAGCAATACAAATGTGTATGGCATCAGAATTACAGTGTGCCTGGCGATGCACTGTGCGTCTCCCATGGTTTTCTAATCCAGCGCGCTCTCAGAGGTTTGATGAACTTATTTTTTTGGTACTGAATGTTGTCATCAGTCTAGTAAATAGTGAATCATCAGTCGCCTTGGGTCTGCAGAGAGCTGTGACTATTTTCTTGGCTCTGTCATGGCCCAGGAGTAGAGGTGGGCCGATTGGGGTTTAAAATTCTGGGTTGGTTTCGGAAAGGATGAATTGACAGCCGAGGGCCCAGCCAGGCTGTTGCGAGGGCGTCCCAAACCGCACACGGTTTGGTTGTCTCCATCCTGTGCAGTGGGAACGTATTGAAATACTCTTTGTTCCTATCCGACAACTCCCATTTTATTATTTGCAGAGGAATGGCTGGGCTTGAGGTAATTGTAAAACTAGCCTTTAATGGGTTTATAATTAGAAATTCAGTGATCTAAATCTCCTTGTGTCTCAGTTCTCAGGCCAGGAGATGAAACTGCTGGTTATGGAGGGCAGGGAGGGAATGCACTTACCATCCAAGTGTCTGGTCTTACTTTTATTTTTTTATTAATAAAAAAACTGCTTCAGGAGAAAATAAACTTTGTCCTATTCTAGTGAAAGGGAATTTCCAGAACTGCTTCTTGCCACATTCAGGCAGCCGGGATATTTTATTCTTCCCCAAGCCCTACGTTACTAAGCATGTAATAAAACGGATGTGCATTGGCAAGAGTGTGTCACGTGCACCTTAGAATGATGGCATAGTTGGATTTTAGCTTGTGTATTATGGAGACCGATAAATCTTTCTCCTCTGAATGACTGATGTTTTGATCTTGTACTTGCGTCAGCAAAATGCCAGAGAAAACCAGCTCCGTCTGATAGTTGTATTTTTAGGCGCAGATGGGAGCAGATTAGTCCTGTTGTAATTGTGTTTGAGGAGCTGTAAGTAGCAGCACGGTACCTGTAAGTATTTTTGAACTTTTAGGCTCTGTGTGGTATGAAAGCAATAACTGAACTTAATTACTTGTGTTTGCATTTAACCAGCATTTGCTTGTTATCTCCTTTGTGATAAAAGGGACTGTTACAATTCAGCACCCGTTTCCTTTACGCTTGCTTTAGATTAAAACTGGTTGAAGTATGGGCTCAAATTAGTATAAATGGTGAAGGAGAGATTGACTCATCATTATTTTGGTTTTGACTGTTTTAAAATGCAGTGACTCACCAAACAGATTTCAAATCCATGTCCCCCAAATTTCTTGTCTGAATTTATTTTTAAATCAAACTATTGCAGTGCTTGTGTCATTGGAACAGTTGTCTGAAGCATTTTGAGAATGCCCAGTAGACAGCGGTGCTGGTGTAGCAATAAAGTAAGTAAAAAGAGATTTCGGGGGGGGTTATGCACTTACATTCCTGGGCATTAACCTCGTGTGTGGATGCTTTGAGTAGTTTGGGCTCTAAATGTAGCAACACGTTTTAATTGGATTTACTCTTATTTTGCATGGCCGTGAAATGGCAGCCTAGGGCAGTGAGGCCTATTTTAGAGGTATGCTGGCTATTAGTACGCTTGTAAGATTGTAAAAGTTAAGAGAATAAATTGCCGTTCGGAAGCTTTAATAGGAATGTACCTTAAACACTCGGTTTACTAAGTGTGCTCTTAGCTGTGTTTATATGATGAGGCGGTTAATGTGCCGTTAGTGAATTTATCCCATTCTCCCAGTGCTCTGGGTGTTGTGTTGACCCGGCATTAGCAATGGCAAGAAAATGCTGGAAATCTTTGACCGCTGGAGTCTGCTGTGAAGCACATCTTTGTTGAGCACTCTTTCTTTTCTAGCACAGAAGTAGTAATCGGAAGGGCTTTTTTTTTTTTTCCTGACCTTGTTCCTTTTATCACTTACCTGTATTATCTTGTATTTAAGCATATAGTTCAGTGCTCCTCTTTTGTGGTGCTTTTAAAGAAAAAAAAAAAGTGTGTATATGTTCTTATCAGTGTGCAAGGTCATATGAGAATCTCGTAAAAACAGGCATGTGACTCCATGTCACAACTTTCACTTTTTATTTAGAAGCTTGCAATGGAAATAAAATGCTGCGCTGCCAAGTTAGCAATCTCTTTCTTATTTTTTGGGCTGTATAAAATGAAAATGTCCCAGAGCTGATAGCACTGTGCTGTGATAAGGTCTGGATTTCCACGGAGTCTTTGAATCCCTGTGACAGGGAAAAAAAAGTCATAAATTCTACAGGTTTTGCTCTGTTTATTACTTGCCCTTTTTTAATACAGAATGAATTGTTTCTGAAAGTTGACTCGTTCCTATGCAAGAAGCATTTGTTTGGTCGTATTTTAACAGATTGGAGTTTTTGATAAAAGCTTCAAGAGTGGTTTTCTGATGAGCATTTCATTGCCTGACCTAAGGAATAATTGGGATTTAGACTGACAAGAAAGAAATTGGAGCTCCAGGTCCTTATTCTGTAGAATCAGACTGCAAGACATAATTGCAGTATTCTCATACTGTTCTGTGTCCTTTCATGTATAGAGCAATAACAGGTATCAATCATTTGCTGATATTGGAAGTATTTATTTGCGTGGCTCCCATTTAATTTTGTGTAGGGAGTTTTGGGAGATTATGCTGACCGTAACAGTTCTTATCAGTATAATTTTACAGGGCTCTGTTGTGGTTTATTCAGACTGTTAGACCCTTGTTGGTTACCTGTAGTTTATTTCAAATTACTAGTAGGTGCTTTTAAAACTCAAGCAAAAAACTATACGGAGAAGGGGGTGGCTTTTTTTTTTTTTTTAAATACCCGAGTGTTATGTTTTTGTGGTAGTAAGATAGTGTATCTAATTACTTGCTTTAGCCAGAAACTGAAAATTGAATGGGAACAACTTGGTTTCTGCTGTATTCATTTCAGAACATAGCAAACCGACAGTCTGGCTTGGTATAAATAATAATTTTCAGTGTTGAATGGTCCCATGGCTTATATTTTCCTGGATTGCTGGTTGTGTACTGAGGTGGGCTCTTAGGAGTTAGGTTTTCAAACGAGCTGATGTTTTCATTGTCCGTCTGTCTTGTTTGCAAATATCAGAAAAAGCACAGGGTGGAAGCCTGGGGTCTTCAGGAGACGATACGTGATCCCTCTCATAAAAAACATAGATCTAAAAAGCTCCTTCTGCAGAAGGGGAAGAACTCCTGTAATCTGGAGCCCTGAGTACTTGTAAACATCCATTGCTAATGAGTCTTCCTCTCCTTTGGAGGGGATCAAACGCATTTAATGCTTTTCATGAAGATGCCTAATAAGGCACAATCGAATCAAGCCAAGCTGTCAATTAAGCCTTCTATTAAGTTTCTTAGTATAAATGAGCCTAAACCCAAAGTGCTATCTGAGCTCTCCTCTTTGGCTGTTTGGTTTTGGTAAAGATTTTATGATCAGTATTAACCCAATTTTTAATCTCGCTTAGGTGCACTGTTCCTTGCTTTGTAAACCTGCTGAATCGTAGAGCGCAGAACAGTGCGCCGAGTGTATTAAGATCCGAGTCTAATTACTGTTTTTGTTCTGGAGGCTGTTGTGACAGATAATGTTTTGTTGAATGGCAGGTAATAGATTTATTATGGAGAAAGCACAGCATGTGGGTACCTTCAAAGGAGACTCTATCTGTATTGGTCTTTTCTCCTCTTAATTATTCAAATGGAAAATTTTGTTTGAGGGCAAAATGTATGCCTAAATGATATTACTCCAAATAGTAGCAGCAAAGAATTCTCACATTTTAAGCAATGCCAATTAAGTAAGAATAATTGCGATTTTTTAAATTTTTTTTTTTAAGTAGTGATACACAGACATTTGCAAAAGAGCCCTGAAGATGAAGAAACCAGTAAGGTTTAATACTGAAAGACAGTGTATTGGCTAAAAAGGGTTGTTCTACTGGCAAAAATCACAAAAAAAGTATTCCATTAAATGTTGCCAAAATACTTTTTTGTAAAAGGCATGTCTTGCTGAAAAGAAAAAGCTTTCCTTCAATAAACTGTAGTTGGCATAAATATTATTGTAAGTAATGTGAACTCTGTCAAAATATTACAATTTTTGTGCTTTTCCTGAGCAATCAGTTCGGCATTAAATGGACTATTCCATTTCTGCTGCTTCAGTCAGAGAAGAATTCACTTAGCCTTCTTTAACAGTGTTGTTGCTTGCAGGCATATTTAATGCATTAATATATATTTAATGCATTCTTAATTAACCGCTTACGTATGGAGAAAAATCTTCAAAGCTGTTGGACTCAATTACTTCTTACATCTCTCCAGGGTAACGTGTTATATGACGCACAGGTTAGATGTCAGCTGGGTTTCAACAGGTCCTAGTTACCTACTGTCTTTACTAATTGTCCCTGTGGAGTCAGAGGACTGAACCCGTGGCGTCACGTTCACTTCTCGAGCCGTAATCGAGATACACAAATGCACATTTATAAGGAAGTGGATCATGATCGCTGTGCATGTAAACACTTTCACCTAAGCCTGCCTGAAACATGAGTAGGGGAAGTTAAGCAGCAAGTCTGGTTAAACACAAGCCTGTCTCTATAAACACTTCCAGGCTTGTTGTGAAATTAATAACTTAGTAATTGGTTGGCTTAACGTGTGGGAATCAAATGCAGGGTTGCATACGGTTGTTTAGTATGTGGGCAGAGAGTAAGTAGTGCGGCTTTAATGTAAAAATCATTAATGGCAGTAATGACTTAATTTTTCCCTGTGGCTATGGCTATGGGAAACCAAGTGATGCTTAGTCACCAAAACTCATAGGACAAACGGTTGGTCAACAGTTGTCAGTTGTAATAATAGCATCTATTATTGCTAATGTAATTAATAGTAGTGTCTTTTATTGCTCTCTGGCACCAGTAGATGATCTGCTTGTGCTCTGCCTTTTGCCAGTTCCAGCAGAACCAAATTCTTTTGCCACTTTGGAGGTTGACTTCACGTGAAGACTCAGGGGCTCTAAAACCCAGCACGGCGACAACTTCTGGGAGGGTATTTGAGCAGATGTGTCGGGATTGCTCTCGCAGCAGTCAGCAGTCTCAAGCCAGAAGATACTTGGCCTGGAGAACCGAGGGTGCTGTGTAACACAGCAAAGGCTGCCTGCACAAAAGCACACGAAGAATCATGCTGTCTCTCCCCCTCAGCGCCTGGAAGCCTTGAAACATTTCCTCTGCAAGTGGTATAAGTTTGCTGATTATTCCCAGGAAAGATTTCTTGAAATAATCTTGAAGGAATGAAAGGTCACTGAGCAAGGAGGGCATAACTCTCCCAACTGGATAATTAAAAAGAAAATTAAAAAGTGTGCTAAGTTTGAGATTGACTTGTGGCCGTGCTTTGAAGATTAAAAGGGCTTTTTTCATTTCAGATGAAGGAGGTTGGGGTTGGTGGGAGGCGGAGTTGCGGCTGCTGGAGCAGTTGGGCAATGCTCTGAAGCTGCATTTGCTGTTTGCTTACTGAACTGTGAACCCGATACTGGGATCACTGCACACAAGTACAGCTATCTGTTCCTCTTCACCCCTCTTTGAGTCTTGCAGCCAGAGTTTTCAACCTGGCTGCTTGCCATCTGGTGCAGGTAGATTTTTAGGTATCTGAGCAAATGGTGTATTGAGTTCGAAACGGTATGGACATTTTTTGTATAAAGATGTTTTGCCTTTAGAAAATGAAAATAACAGCAACTTAAACTAAAGAAAGGAACTTTCCACATTCTATGCACAGCCTGCGGCAAGATCAGTCTGTGTTTTTTTTCTGTACAGAGATTTTGCCTGCACTTTTGAAACTATTTGCAGTCACAAAAATAAGGTATGTGTATATGGAGAGAAAGAGAAAGCTAAAATATGACTGTGCTAACTAAATGGTAACAGCAAAATAATACCAAAAAATTACAAAATTGCAGCTGTAGCAGGTAACAGCAACGGATATTTCAAATCTGGACGTAGTTTATAAATTTGCAGATCCACTCTATTTTGTGATCTGCGGCATTGAATAGGTCAGAGCTGTTGGGCTTTGGCCTGTTGGGTTTTGGCTTGTGGCTAGAACCCGTGAGTGCACCCAGGGCGTGTGCTGTGGTGTGATGTCAGAGAAATGAAGAGATTGGAGTCGTAGATGTGAAGTCTAACTTCAGAGTTCCCATTTGTAGTTCATTAGGAGTAGGGTTATTAGCTACTCGGGCTTATTAGCTCAGTTGTGTGGTGTTCCCTTGGCTGAGCTATCGCATACTGGAGTTTGGGCCGTATCCTGTGTTCTTTTAAGCCTGTGTTGAAGTTGACAGTGTTTCCGTGGACATCTGGGAGTACTTGAAGACAATGATGCTTTAAGGGTTGCAGTAAGCAACCTCGCGTGATGTGGTGTTGACCAATTAACAGGTCTTAGAAGAAAAATGATTTGAGCTTTTGCCTTTAATTACAAGCATACCTGGAGGTCCAGGAAAGACGTAGGCGTCTGACTTGGTTCATGGACATGGTGAATACAATAACAGATCACAAAAAGCACATACCTTCTCCATTAATTTTTGAAGTGCTTTGATCTGTGCCTGTGGAGTAGGTGGCTTTGGCTTCACTAGTCCTTTGTTGCTGTTTTTCCTTGAAAACGATTTCTTATTTCTTGCCCAGAAATCAACCGTAAGTATTATTAAAGGCACTTCCATCTTGTAATTACTTCTTTACGTAGAAGAACTATGAGTCTGCTTTGATGTACATCTCAGACCCTAGATTTTCCTTACAAGTATTTAAAAATGCACAGTTGCAGGGAAAGTTCTAAGCAGTGCTGTAATACCAGCTGTAACTAAATTCAGGATTTAAGAAGAGCAGAAGTTGGGCACAAAGCATGACATTCTCTAACTGGAAAAGTGGAATTCTCTTAACGTGGACTGCCTCCAGGTATCCTTTCTGTTAGATGAGAGGGATGTCTATTTTAGTGGGTTGAGTCACGTATGAGGGCTATGTGTAAGTAGTACCCAGGATAGTGCCTTCCTCATTGAATTAAACCGTAAGCTTTCAGAGCAATTTCAGTAATTCCCTGTGTATATTTGAAACAGCATTAGGGAAGAGAACAGTAGATGTTTTCATATTAAAACGTATCTTCTGGTAAGTGCTTTTTCAAGGAATTGATAATTCAATGGATTTATAAATGTCTCTGTAAGATCAAACTTGATGGCGTAGTCTTTCTGCTGTTCCAAGTTGTGGGTGGAAGTGGATCTTTATTCTACTAGCATGTGATGCTATTTTCTTGTGTTTGCTGTTTTATGTTAAGTGTATTCTGGAAGATGTTCACGGGGGTATAAATTGAATCTTTTCACTGATGCAAAAGATTACATATTTGTTACGACTTTGGTAGGAAGTGTACTTAAATTAGGAGATTGCTATGAAAACGTAGTCAGGAGACTCATTTGCCCATCATGAATGAGGCATCCTACACCTAATGAAACAGGATGTTCTTGTGAAGATGATGTGCGTTTTCTGACAGCGTTCGTCTGAGAAGGGAACCTTGCAACAGCTGACTTTTTTTTTATTGTTTTTTTTTAGATAAGTTGTGGAACAGAGAACCTCTTCTTAAGATTTTTTTCAGTACCTTCGTCAGCCTTGCCTTTTTATGTTGTGTGTTTTTCTTGTTGCTACCTGGCAATATATGAAGGTTCAAAGGAGGGATTTAGTTACCGGGTGTTTGCGGTCACTGGGTCATATTATTCTCAGTTTTGATCATATGAGATAAGCATTGTGTGGCGTCCTCAGACACAAGACACGGTTTTCAGTACAGTGGAAATAGATGACTTCAAAGAAGAATTTTGCCCTGACTCAGTGCTGCAAAACTGCCTCAGAATAAATATTCAGGCTCAGAAAGTTGACTGTAAATTGTCAGTTAGTTTACCAATCTGTGTCTAACAGAAAATGTTTGTAATTTGACTAGGGCACTCTGAAGTATTGTTTCATCCTTAAACTGAACACTGTATGTCTCAGCAGAAGACGGCAAAAAATTGGATTTTCTCCGAATAATCAGAAGTGAACTCCTTGTAGGAGTAACATTCTCAAGCAAGGGAAATGCTCCCATCAGTTTAAATTTCAGATATTAAGCAGGTGATAAAAATGATGACTACCTGTGTCGGATCATCACGACAATGTGTCCTGCACTGAAGCAGAGCAAGACAAATTGTCTGCTGTGATTTCACTTGCATCAATGAAATGCAGCAGTACGTAGAGCGTCTCATCTGTTTATTCCCGCCTCTCTTGCACGGTGTTATGGAGTTTGAAGATGCACTGTAAAATATTCCACTATCTTGAAACAGCAGTCGCAAGAGTTGTATCTTGAATTAACATTCATCTCAAGTACAGCAGTGATTAAGTACCTATTCACTGCAAGGAATTTTAACCAAACAACCTGCGATTAGATCTGTCCGGACTGTCGATCATGGAAGCTGGGTTTCAAGTGGAAGCGTCCAGATTAGTAGGTGGTTTATTTGAACTAAATTATTGAGCGTAAATACGAAGTAATCAGAAATAAATCTTTTGAATGATGAAATTCTCCACTCACCAATGATGAACTGTAGAACGATTAGTTTTAATTGTAAGGTAAATAGACAAGGCTTGTTTAATTGGATACTTAAGTAATGTTACTTGCATTGAACTCAATTATACTTTGAACTATGATATTCAGGGCAAGCAGCATTTGAGTCCCTGGCGTTGTGTAATACAACAGTTTAAAAAAAAAAATAAATTCTAGATGGTGGAGTAAAAAAGCAGATGGCTTATTTCTTTCAAAACCTTAACTTTTTTCTTGCCATTGATCAATTAGTCCTGTCGCGTCCTCTGAGCACATCAAATGCCTTGTATCTAAAATAATTGCCAGCATATTCCTCAAAAGTACTGTAGATGACTAATCTTGCAGGCAGCCTGTGGACCTGTGGTGCAGCAGTTTATATTTTATGGTCTGAAAATTCAAGATGTGGTGATGATTGCATTAAGGGCTGTAAGCTTTCTCCGTACTGAAATTAGATGTTGTTTCTGTTTTTTAAAACATTTGGAATTCAGAAGTAAAGAACAAAGGAAAGAATCCAACAATTGGAAAAGGAACAAGTACAGGAGGAAACTTTTCAACATCTCTTTGCAGTGGAGATTAAATGCTGGAACATAATTTGGTTTTATATATGCACACATAGCATAAAATAATCAGCAGAGTTAATTGGCTTTCTTCCCTGCATTTTTAGTAAATGATGAATAAAGAGTATTGCACGTAGTAAGTGTCAGCTTTCAATTAAATGTGCCCTATTCAGTAGTCGGTTCTTTGATGCAAGAACAAGCACATGCCAATTTCTGATCTGCTGATGATCCGCAGCTTTCGGGTCTGGACAATTAAGCAAGCTTAGACGGTGCGCGACAAACTTTTTGGGAGACTTGTGTAATGCTGACTTTGCTCCTTAAGCAGAGGGAGCTAGATGGCGCCATCGGCCTGGATTTTGCCTCCACAAATTTGGGTTCAAAAGGTGCGTTTCAGGTAAAATGAGCTCATTTTCTGCCCGGGAGCGCTGTGCTCTTGGCTGGCTCTCAGTTGGGCACAAGTGGAGGAGATGCTGTGTATAAACTTGGGCAGCACTTGGTAGGTGCGTGCTACTTTCTGGTGGCCTGTTTCAGTTATCACTTATGGTATCGTTGGTAGAAGTGATGGTGTCTCATTAATACCGTGAGCATGTGATGTATTTGGGGAGAGGTAACTGCTTCCCTCGTGGGGTAAAGGGATGGGGTGCAAACTTGATGGCAAACTTGAGGCAAGGACTGTGATGGGACAAATTCTAAAGCGACGCTTAGAGGTGTAAGGGCAGCCTTAAGACTGTGCTGTCCTCCTGCAGAACGAGAGGTAGATCAAGGAGAGAACAGATTCATGCCAAAGGACTGCACGTTACTTAATGGTGGTTTTTTGTTGCTGTTTCAAGTCTCTCACTTCTATTCCCGCCTCCTTTTCCATCTCACTTTACTCTGCAGCCCTGAACATCACTTTTATGCAGCGTTTTCCATTAGGAAAGTGAATGAGCCCAGCACAAGTTATATTGTGTATTTTCCGTTTTTGGTGAGGTGGTGGATTGCTAAATTTTGTCTTGTGGAACAGAGCTTTGAGATCTCAGACCTCTTGAAAAAACTGGCTAATTGCTAATAAAAATATTTCCGTGCAAGTTGCACAATGGAGGCTTATGGAAATGCTAACTCGGTGGAGAAAATCCCAATCCTGATTACAGTTGTTGGAGTCAGGCATGTAAATGTTTATGCAACTTGAATTTTAGGGGCCACGGCTGGCTTTTCTCCCTGTAGCGTTGCAGGTTATGCAAAACCCTTGAACCTCCTTGTCCGGGTTGATGTGTACGCACTCTGCTGTTACTCAGAGAGACTGTTCGCTTACTTTTCGTAACTATGGCAGAGGCGTGTAGTAACAGTTTATGACCGTGTGGTGTCTTCCTGCATTTTCAGTCATTGTGTAACACGCAGAGATTGTGATTGGACACAGGACAGTTATACAATGTAGTGAGCCCAACCAGATTATAAAAATCCTCCTTCGGTATGTCTGCATCCTTTCAGGCTGCGGCTTGCCGCTCGGGCTGTGGCACTGAGCATCGGCCGGGAGAAAGGCGGTGGAGGAATTGGCTGGGACGGTGTCTAGAAGTTGATACAGGTTTCTGGAGGTAAGAGCTGCTTTGAATTCAGATGTCAGTGGGGATGATTACAAAAATTCAACTGCTGTAGTGTGGGCATTACTAAGTAAGAAAACTTTAACCTGACAGCCTCAGGTTTTTAATAACTAAGTTTCAATATCTTAAATATTTGGGGACTTAATTTTTCATTTAAAAGTTGTTACCACTGTAGAGAGAGAGACTCAAAAGTATTTACCCTCTTTCCTATTTACCTGTAAACTTTGGCTTCCTTTTAATTTTTAAAATGGGAGAAATTTATGAGGTTTATATAGTAAAAAAAAGATTTTTAAGAAGGTTTGATCCCGAAAGTGCAGCATCTTGGTTAGTTTTTGAAAGTTTTGTGAATTCCAAATCTTTCATGTGAAGTGGAAATGAAATATTTATTTCAAGACAAGCCAAATAGATCAACTCAGTGTAAACTTTTTCAAGTGTGTAATCAGTTGCTGGTTTTATATTGCTTACTGGACTAAAATTGTTCTCTTTCAGCAAGGAGTGAGTATCTGTTTCAAAAGTAGACGTAGGAATGCCTAAGCCTTTGGAAAGGAACTTCGTATTCAGAGTTGAAAAAGTTGGCATGCTACCCTGATTTGCTTAATAAATGGAATTTTTCCTAGATGAGTCTCTAACTTCACCTTTGTTTTAATGTGATTAAGGTCTTGGAAAAAAGTAGCTTTCATCAAAGTGCCAAGTAGAAGTACAAAGAAAGCTGAGAAAAGAAGCAGTGTGTGTTCAGGTCGCTTTCTGAGTGCTGTGAAGGAGCTTAATGAACTGTGTATTAACATCCATAATAATGTGGAGGTAGCTGAATTCTTAGATTATTAATGCTCCACAGGGAGACTGTAAGGACTGTATACTATTATAAATCAAGTTAATGTGCACCATAAACAGTGAGGGAGGTATACTGTGCTGCAAGTAAGACTATAAAGTAGCGATGTGTTGTATGAAGAACAGTGATTCGCTATTTCGTACCTAGAGAACACTGCGGGTGTCATTTGATATCGGTCACTTGATGTCAAGGTGTAAAATTGTTATCTCCTAGATGTTGCTTACACATCTTTGAGATGTAATCTTATGGCTTCTTCTGTATACTTCTCTTGGTCTTCATTAGGACTCTGCTAATGCAGACCATTGTGTACGCATTGATGGGTTCTCCTGTGGCGGATGGTGCACACGCTGCATGGAAATTTGGCAAAACTGTTGCCTATTGGAACAGTAAAATGAGGCAGTAATGGGGTGAAAGATGAGTGAGGAACAGCTTGACCAATAATGTTCTTGACAAAATGTACCTTCAGGTTGACCTATAAGTGGAAATACTTGTATTTCAGATATTTTTGTTTAGAATCACAGCCTAAATAAACTTTTTTAATAATTTGAGTAACCAAATGTAGCTTTTTAAAGCTGTGAGATCCTTTGTTAATGTCTCATTCAGCTGGATTTAAGTCCTCTTCTCAACAAGCTCTTTCACACAGGAAGTTAATGAGATTTAGCTAATGTGCTTTAAATCAACGGAAGGTTTGAGCTCGGCGTAACTTTCCTGTGCATCTTTGTGTAGACATGCCCTAATAACGTTGGTCAGTTGTTAAGACGTACTATTCTGGATGGCAGTCAAAATACCAACTACTTAAAAATTCATTAGTGCCTACAACGAAAGAATATGTTTGTACTTTGAAGACCTACTTTGAAGTGAAGCGAGAAACTAACTCAGGACCGAAACTTCTTAAAGTGCCTGTCAACTCTTGTTTTTTAGAACCCAAATGGTAGGAAGTTTAGGCATATTTAAAATAGCAGTACTTTGTCCGCTTCTACTGCGGGTAAAGGGAAATGATGTCTTTTTGTGAAGTGTTGCATTAGCAATTTGAAGTATACTTTTCTTTTTTGAGTATGGATGTAGTTGGCTCTTGGAGGGGGGTAATCTCTGTAGCCTTTAAGGACACGGTAGTATTTCGGTGCAATTTCATTTCATGGGAAGAAACTCTGGGTGCAAGAGGCGCCTGCTAAAGACAAATCACGAGTAGTTTTCAGACCAAAGAGGCTCAGTTTCAAAATAGCCTGAGGAAAAGCTCTACTTAAGACTAAAGCGGGAAGATGGTTTTCACATGTAGCAACAGAAGATTAAGCGCGGGTGCTGTGCAGCTTTTTTCATGTCTGTAAGATGGTCAAAATCCCTTGGAAGGTTGAAAAAATGCCCTTCAAGCACACATACGTATCTGGAACAGTTTGTGGGGTAGAGGACCTTATGGGCGCCATATCCAAGTCCCAATCTGGAGATGTGATACTCATGACCAGCGCTGTGAAGCAACTGAACTTGTGGTTGTGGGTCTGCAGACAGTACTTTGATTGCATCATGTTAGGTGCTTGCTGTGCTTTATTAGCCTGGCTGATGAGATACTCGTTTATGAATCCTTTGAAATGGGGAGGACCTTTTTGCTTCGTAGGAAAGCATCAAGCGACTTTTTGGACAGCTTTGAGTAGCAAAGTTGCCACTCTTTTGATCACTTGGAATTTGGTCGTGAATATTTTTAAACCTCCTTGATAATGTATTGTTTCATTTTTAACAATTTCTCAGGAACAGTTTGTGAGGCTTACTGTATTTATGCTGTTAAATAGCACATGGGAACAGCTATGACAGGCAGGCTGGAGACCGAAAGGGGGGAATCTTGTTCTGAGGTTCTTCTAGTATTAAAAATAGCATAACTCGGGACTTGTAAAAGTGTGGACAGATAGAAATACAAACCGCAGTGCCTGTGGCTCCCATCTGATGCACAGAAGACAAGGTGTGTCTAATAATAGGAAGAGGAGTCTTTGATTATTTTTTTTTAATACCTTAATGGCACAAAATCAGTACAGAAATTTTGTGCAACGGGCTTAACTAGAGCCAATAGCAATCTGAAGAAAGCTGCCTTTCCATAATTAACTGGGATTTGCCTTGCTTTTGTGTTAAATTGTGTGTGTGGCCGGGGGTAGCCGTACCCTGTAAGTAAACTTGTCTAATTGGAGCCTCCACAAAATTCCCTAATTGTCTGCAGTGCCAGTCCTGAAAGCGCAGAAGCACTCCTGTTTCCCTAATCGGTTTGGTACAGTGTTTTGGTGAAGGAGTTTCTTTCAAAACTTCCCTGATCTGTTGGCATCCATCCTGCCGCCTTCTGCAGTCATCTGCATCTCCCTGGATACTCTCGCGCCGGTCCGAGCCGTGTGTCTGCCTGTCCCCCTTCCCTGCGTCTCTTGGGGAACGTCGGCTGGCAACCAAACTGTGAGTAGCTCTGTCCCGCAGCTTGGGGTTTCTTTTTAGTATGTCCCTAGTACTGTAGAGTAGTATTAGCTGCTTGGCCTAAATGTGCTTTCTTAAACTAAAAAAAGTAAATGTGGTGCGTTTGTTACTGGCTTAAATTCTCCATAGCTGTCCAACGCTACAGGAACTGAGAGTTTATCTTTAGTCGCAGTCTCCAGCGTGCCAGTGCTCACAACCAGCTCTGCAGTGCTCACAATATTGGGTATGAGTGAGCGAAGGGGATTTTAAAACTGGTTTTATCTTCTGGTCAGACTTGGTACATTTTAACAATAAATCATCCTGATGTGCAGGCATTCCAGGTCCCTTTCCACATCTCTGTTGTGTGTCTGTTGCCAAAAGTATAATCTCGGGCATCGAGGATGCCTCCATTTGTATTTAAACCCATCGTGTGCTTGAGTTTCAGAAATGCCGAACACTTGAAACTGCCATTGGAGGTGGTCAACTCCAGATGTGCTGCTGCAGCTCAGGTCATTTGCCTTAAGTGTTTTAAATTTATTTAAAATTTAGGTGAAGCTAACCTTGGTTGAGGTAGGGTTGGACAACTTCTGGCTGAGCGTCATCTCTGCTTGCAGGAGAAAGTTGTTATTCACATAAGTCTGACAGCTAATTACAAATAATAAATTGAAGATTGTAATTAAGCTGTCACCTTAATTTGATTCTAATCTCCTTAGTGTATGCAACAGACTGAGCTCTCTTGGCTCTTCAGCCATCTGTAAAAGCCAGAAAGGTCCTGGGCTGGATCTGACACCGCTCCTTCCTCGGGGCGGTGCGACATGTGCCTACCAGGTGGCATACCTACAGGAGTGCTGCGGGGAGCTTTTCCCTCTGTACGCTCTAAAGAATGTGTTGTTTCATCACCAGCTTGTTTTAGAACCACACCTGTTGTGCTTCCTTTACGAATGTTTCCCTTCCACAGACCTGTAGAGCCACCGAATGTAGGTCAGTTCCTGATTTTTCCACGGTCAAGGTGGAGAGGGGAGGACCACAGGTACTGATTAACTAGTTAATTCTGTTTGACACTTTTACTATGCTAAGAGATAGGAGGGAGTACACTTAACTTCCAGACTAGCTTTTGCTAGACTTTTTACTAGACTTTTAACTCTTTCGCCAGCTGGTTTACTTCTATCCTAGATCTCCTCCGGCAGAACTTAGTGTTGGAGGGAAAACAATACAGCAAACCACAACTATAAGGTAGCCAATTTCCATTTGTCTTTGCAGACAGTTCTGCCCATTTATAGACCGGTAAAACATTTGAGATTGTCCAGCAGCTTCTGGCTGTGGCTGTGGTTTTAGAAGACCTGGTACCAGTTCTAAAATGCTGCGGCCCCATCACACGAAGCTCGAAAAGAGGTTGCTGAAGTTGTGTTCAAACTTTGTGCTCGTTACTCATGTTTATCTGCTCAGGTTTATGCTGGGTCAGCTGTCTCCTGCCCTCTCAAAGCGGCAGCACAAATCAATACAGAAAGTCTAAAGTATTTTGGGTATTATCTCTGTATGGTGGGCCTGGCTCAGTTGATAGAAATTTGAGATCCAGTTGGAATTTGGAAAGACCCTCATGGTTTTAGATATTTTTTGGTTTGAATTTGGAAAATAAGGAAATATGTAGAGCTGCTTCCCTCTTCAACTTCTGGGGGGGGGGGAAGCCCTGCATCAGTCTTACACTTTGGAAAACCAGTAATTTTCAGAGTTGAAAGTCAGTGTAACAGTCATGGGGGAACCTGAAGTGCAGACTAAGCTTCTTCCAAAGGGTTAACCTCGAGCTCTGCTACTTGCAAATGTAGGGCAATGAACGTTATAATACTGACAATATATCCTGAGCACAGCATTGCTGCCGGTCTGACACCACCTGACAAATTGTGGACTATTCTAATGGATGTTAGAAACAACAAAACCCAAACAAACAGAAAAACCCCAGCAACTTATTGCCCCAAGCATGTTGCAGCCTGGAGGTCGGGTTGGTTTTGTTTTCCCCAACCTTTGCTTTGCCAAGCTCTGGACTCCAATGTTAAAGGCCCTCCGACATAGCACTGTACAGATGAATACCATCACAGCAAATCTGAATATTTTTTTGTTATTTGTCAGAATTGATAAGGAAGAGTAGGGAACATTTGTAGTGTGGTTCAGCCAGGAACTAGGTAAAATGATGCTGCTTTAAAAAAAAAAGTAATGAATGGATGGGAGAAGACGTATTACAATTGCCTACTGCTTTAATGGGGTTCATGGTCCATTTTTCCTTTCTGCGTTAATAAGCTCGTTATGTATATCTGTGTCTTCTTTCCTGCCCAAGTTAACTCTTGAATCTAGTAAGGGATGAGTTTTCAAATTATTTTTTAGATAAACTTGCATGCAGTTTGGTACCTTGTGAAACAGAAACTTTTTGTGCAGCCTGTCTTGGTACGTGGGCAGATTTCTCTGTAGGAAAACCTTTGTTGTATACTTCAGTGAATGTTTTTATTTGTGGCAGAGGTTCCGGAGTAATGACTTGCAGGCAGAAACTGCAGGGAGAAGAAAAGTAGGTTTAATTACAGTCTTGCATTGTACATCTCCATCTCTGATGGTTTTTTCTTTCAGTGAACTTTGAAATGCATTGGAACTTGTTTAAACAAAATAGGAGCTCCCTTGGTAAAGTAGAAAACGTGGTATTAGTGGTCACAAAAATGCAAAGTGTGAGAACTACCACGTTGTGTCAAACCAGACACTCTCGTAGCTTTGTGTCCTGTCCCGATGGTACCAAATCTGGAAGATTTAGGTGTTGGAGAAAAGGCAAGTGTGTCGAAGACCCAGAGTGGCCTTTCCCCAGCTATGAGGGTTTTCCTCCCGTGAACTTGCACCTGGACTATCCCCTGCAGTAGGCTATTTGTCTAAATACTAATCTTATCTAAAGCATTGTAAACCCGTGTCAGCTTTTGGCCTTCCTGGGTTAATCATGTATGAGCACTGCAGATAATTTGGTATAGAAAGAGATGAATGTTAATCAGTATCCTGGTGGAAATTTCACTTCTAGCCTTTCCATTTGATCCAAGGCAGCAGATAACTCGGTGTACTGTGTGTACCTAGCTGGTGTTGAATGAGTTTTATCGCTTTTTACATGGCTTTTCAGCTTCTGATCAGTTAAATGTGTTACAGAGAGCTATAAAATACCTGAGTCATCTTATTTAGCTGTGCTCAGTTGGTGGGATAAGAGGTCTGATAAAAAAGACTGATATCTTTCAGATAACCTGATCTCCTGCCGCCTAAAGATTTCTGTTTCAATTTGACACTTATGATTGCAGAGTAAAAGTATTCTGAAAATCTCTGATTATCATCTGTGCCATAAAGTCCAAGTTAATTTGCTGAGTAGAAGCAAGAAGTTTTTCTTGAACCGCACAACCCCCCCCCCGACACAGGTAGGTGGGTGTAGTGTTTGTGTGCGTGTAAATGAGTGTACACAAGCACACACTTCCTCTCTCTAGGGAAGGGAGCAGTTGAGGCTATTTTTGCCTGTTAATTTGGAATCACTTGTCCATCATCATCTGGGAACCCTCATCCAAACACTATTGTTATAGCTGTTGTGTTTCAGCTCTCAAGAATTAATACACGGCACAGCTTACTTGTGTGCTCTCCTGATGCAATTCATAAGAACAATTCGCGGGGAATGATCACATCTTCTTTGAGGAGATAGCAGTCTTACTGTTTTGCAATGCGAAATAAAATAGGATTATATGGTCTTTTCTTTTGCATCGGTGGAGATGCTAGTTAATGCTAACTAAGAGGCTTAACATGCCAGCGTACCGTAAACCAGATCTCCTCAATGGCAGGTTTCCTGCTGGTGTAACTCTTACGCTGGTGTTTTATTGGCATGGCTGCGTTTGTGAGGGAGGTGTAATTCTGCCCTTTCCCTTTTCCTTTCCAATCTGAGATGATAAAGCTGCCAGACTAAACTACGCCCGTCTCCATCACTGATTTTCTTGGAGAATAAAATATGTCTACATTGACAGAAAAAGGCAAATGCTTTTCTTTTTTTCTTGTGTGCTTGAAAAAAATCTCTTTTGCCTCTACAGTAAAAGCAAACAAACCCCTCAAAAAAAAACCCAAAAAACCCCAACAAACAAACCCATCCCAGACACCCCCACTGCCCCCAAATCTTTAACTAGTATCTGTCTCTTGGTCCTCTCTAACGTGTCCATGTCACCTCTCAGACCTGCACAGGCAGCCCTGAGGCAAATGTTCCTGTAGAGATTTGGCCAGTTCTCTGTGCACAAACTCGGAAGCAGACAAACTAATTTCAAGTTGCTGTTGATGTCTGGAGATCTGTGCTTTTGAAGGGGAAGTCTGTGATTACTGTAAAAATGGGAATGCCTTTTTTCCGGAAGAGCATGACGGTCAGTACTCGAACTGGTCTTCTCCTTCAGTCTTAGGCTCAAGTGAGAAATAATTACGCTATCTTAATATTTACTTTAAGAAGCAAGTCGTAATTAACCTCTTATTTGAAGGCACTACTTTCCATTACATTTTGATTTAATTAGGAGTGCTTCAAGGCTATCTCAGTGCCCAAGTAGTATTTCTTACGTATGTGTATTTTCTCTCTTGAACAGTTACATCGCTTTGAAAGATTGATATCTCTATCACCTCAAGTAACCAGAATTTTCTAGCAAATGGGCAATTAACAGCTATTAAGAGGTTCTAAAATATTAGTCCTCTGTAATTTTTCAAACAGTCCTAAATTGCCCCTAGCAGAAGGGTCTTTGTCAAGTTTCATTGTTACTGCAATTACAGTAGAGGTTCGAGCTGCTGATGTTTTCCTGAGGGGTGATTTGGAAGGGAGGCTGAAGAAAAAACCCAAACCCTACTTGTTTGCTTTCTAATGTGTACATAACTGTGTGTTTTGAATGTCCATTAGCTGCGTTTCCACCTCTAGCAATTAAGTTGAAAATGTCATTAACTTGCTTTTGAAGTAACGCCAGTGTGCAGTGAGTTTCGCTTCTTGATTGTGTTCCTGGTTTTGCAGAAAATTTCACTTGATACGGTTTTGAAAAGGCCATTTTTCAGGTTCTATGGTCTCCTTTCATCTGTAGCTGAGCTTGTTTCACCCGCAGTGTCTGCAGCTGCACTTTCTTTTTTGAAGCTCAGTAACCACAAGTTGCAAAACTTGTTTTTTTTGAAAAATTTTCTATGGTCTGTTGGAAGTTTAGGTTAAAATCTGTTAGTTCATGTTCCTTAGTCTTGGAAATGGATGTGTGGATGACCCTGGACTGGCAGGTCTAATTTAAGGAACAAATGTGGGAAAACGATACTGTAGTGACCCATCTGGGAAAACAAAAGAGAGCCAGTAAGCTGTACGATCTTTCCTGTTCCTGTGCCAAAACAGTAGTGATACTGATTAAAATGCAATTTTATCCTGAAGCAGTTGCTTCAATATCATCAGGCAGATTACTTTGAACGTCCCCTACGGAACTGGGATAATTTTGGGTGAGGGTGTTCAGCAGAAAGGGCTGTTTTTGTCTGTCTGAAATAGGCTGACTGCAAGTGCTTCACTGTCCATCTGGTTTAAGCTTCCTGGGTGCTTTTTATTTAAAAATGAGTTGTTTGAAGAGGAAGGATTTAGGTATACAGAGGTGAACTTGTGGGTAGGTCTTCAAATATACAGTCTTTGAAGAAGCACGAGTGTTGTTTGCAATGGATGTTCAATAGCAAGCTGTTCTACATCGCTGCGTGGCTGGAGTCCAGGCGTACCTTGTTCCCAAAAAGTTCTATGGAAGTGACTGTGAAGTAGAAACAACACCAAAGTTTCAATGTACTACTAATAATTGAAGACCACAAGAGAAGAATGAGAGAATAGTCACACTGTTCCCATTGTGAAAGAATTTAAAATACCGTCAGCTTTATCTTTAAGCGGTAATCTGCTAATTATCAAATCAAAAAAGAATGGTAAGAGTGGGTGAGTCATGAGCATGAAAGGGAACCAAGGCTGCGGGGCATGTGTGTTTGTACATATATCTTAGGTAATCAAGAAAAAAATTAATTTCTGTCTTCAATTCTAGGTGCCATTGATGCTAACGATACTTAAAAAAGCAACCCTAATGTCCCAGCTGGATTCCTGAGCACTTTTGTGATTCCTGGAGGTGCTGCTGTTTAAATAAGAAACTGTCCTTAGTACTTGGCCTGTCGTCGCAGAAGCATCCGCTTGGGTACTGCATGCAAGTCCTTGACATTCTGGAAACGATGGGGATTGGTAAGAATACCACTTCGAAATCAGTGGAGGCGGGAGGCTCGACAGAAGGCAAATATGAGGATGAATCTAAACATCCCACCTTTTTCACCCTGCCTGTAAGTAACACGTTCAGGTACTCCATAGTCAAGCTCAGTGTGAATCAGTGAATAGCGCTTTGTTCTAATCATGCGGTACAAAGCCTTCATTTCCACAAGTAGTTAGTAAAACCCCTTTTGCCGCTTGTTATTGTGTATATATAAACACGGTCAATTATGTTGTCTGTAGTTGTTTGACTTCTGCGGCCCAAAGCAGTGCTGTTTGCGGGACATGCAATTCCCCAGGCTGTTTATGATTAGGACAATTAACTGTCCTAGTGCAGAATGCGCTGGTCCCCAGTACGTCCTGAGTTACTTGACTAAGAGTAGCAGGCAACAGCAAGGACACATTTGTTTGTCTTTATAGAATGGTTTAGGTTGGAAGGGACCTTGAAGATCATCTGGTTCCAGCCCCCCTGCCCTGGGCAGGGACACCTCCCCCCAGCCCAGGTTGCTCCAAGCCCCGTCCAACCTGGCCTTGAACACCTCCAGGGATGGGGCAGCCACAGCTTCTCGGGGCAACCTGCCCCAGGGGATCACCACCCGCACAGGCAACAGTTTCTGCCTCATATCTCATGTAAATCTCACCTCTTCCAGTTTGAAGCCATTCCCCCTCGTCCCATCACTACATGTGTTTGTAAAAAGTCCCTCCCCAGCTCTCCTGTAGACCCCCTTTAGGGTACTGGAAGACGGCAATAAGGTCTCCCCTTTTTCGCCTTCTCTTCTCCAGGCTGAATAACCCCAACTCTCCCGGCCTGTCCTCCCAGCAGAGGGGCTCCAGCCCTTGGAGCATCTTTGTGGCCCTCCTCTGGACCTGCTTCCAACAAGTCCATGTCCTTCTGATGTTGAGGGCTCCAGAGCTGGGACTTCTTTAACTTCCTCAGATTTTCAGTTGTATCGTTCTGTTGTACATGTCTGCCTCTTCGGAACTCTTCCAGTCAACTGCTGCTGGTTTCCCCCCACCTTCAGTTAATGCTGTCCAGGCTTTGAGGAGCTGTATGTGATGGCTTTCAAGTGTCTGTATGTTCCTAGCCATGCTGTTACAGAAATGATTGCCTGCCATGCTTGTAATGTTTTCTGACAAAATGTCAAAGGCAGATGTCAAGGGGAAAAAACCCTGAGTGACACGAGGTATGACTGCAGAGAAAATGTTTATTTTAACACCGTGTGTTTCTTTTCTTGTTTTTATTTTTAAGGTTGTGATAAATGGTGGAGCAACATCCAGCGGTGATCAGGATACAGAAGACACAGAGTTGATGGCCATCTATACGACGGAAAATGGCATAGCAGAAAAGGTACGTATGTAGTGGTTTCCTTGTAGCTGAGAACTCATTCTTGCTTTTTCAGTTTTATTATTTGTCCACACTAGTTTTCCTTGTCTGAAAGATTTTCTTTCTCTAATCAGACATGCTGACGTGCAGATTGAGATCAGGCTTGGGGGAGTTTTGTCCTCATGACTCTTGTGGTCACATATTTTGGTTGCAGAATGTGGGGAATGACTCAGCAAATGTTAGAAGCACTTAATGCACTTTGACCTGCCACCGAAAGTCATAATATGCAATTTTTTGATTTCTTCATTTCCATTGGCCTTTTGCATGATTTCCCTGATAAGGTCATTCTGTTCTTCAGTGCTTAACTTTTTCTGCATTTCATCAAGTGAGCTGGTGGTGGTGAAAACCTTAAAAAGTGGGATCTTTCCCAATTTCTTCCAAGCTCCAATCTCATAAACTTAATTTTTCTAGTCCTTTTTCCAAGTAGGGGACTGCTTATTATCGTTAAGTGACAGCTTTATGAATGAATTTCAGGTCATTCATAAAAAGCCTAGAACATTTTTCCTTAGAATAATGATGATTGTATCTTAGCTATTCAAGAAGACCCAGTTGAGGCCTCAAAGGAGACCTCAACTTGTGATTTTTTTTCCAGCTTTTTTCTCAATTCCATCGTTCCATGAGCCTGTTCAGTAATAATAATCATCATCATCATCTTGCAAGCAGGGATGGTGTGAATCTGAACTTGTGTTTAAAATAAGGAAGAAAATTGCAGTAAATCTGCACAGCACCTTTTTCTGAAACGTTTATATCTAATTGGCTTTGTGGTTAAGCCTTATCTCCGAAAAGCTTCAATTTGACCAAATGTTTCAAATGTCCTAACTGAAACAAGAACAAAACTCGCTTTGTTCCAAGCAAGGGCATCATGATGCTCATTTCTTTGAGGCTGTAACTTCTGTTAGGGCAAGGATGACAGCAGAACATGTAGTTAAGGTTTTCTAACTCGGACATCAAAATTCACTTCTGAATTTCAGATTTAAAATATACCCTGAGCAGGTGATTCTGACGGAGTTCTTGCAGTGTTACATTTCAGAAGAATGTTATGAATGCCAGGGATGTGCCTTCGCATACTCTCTCTCTTACAGAAAGCCTGCCTGTATGTCTCAAATACATTTCTACTACCATCTTGATCATGCTGATATTTTAATGGACAAATTTTGGCAACCATTGACATGCATATGCCTGTGATGGCTGATTTTTGGAGCGTGCTCAGACTAGCGTGGAGAGAGACAATCTGATAAAAGGCTTGAGCAAAAGGTGTTGGGATGAAATTGTGCAACTGAGATTAGCGATCTCTAGACATTAAAGCATGTCTTCATGGCCTGTTTTTACCAAACGAATATTTTTCTCCCTTCCACTTGATCCATGCGATCAAAATTGCAAATGATGGATGATAATTCACTTTGGAGAGAGGATGAGCTTTTAATCAATGAGGTTTGCTTGAGTTAGTTTTTTCTGTGGCCTACGATGAATGAACAGCAAAAGGAGGGCTGTAGCAATTAACAGCCTCATGTGTTAAGATAGCATTTCTGGTAATCCAGGCAAACCGCCTGCTTTTCACTTAACATAAGCGTGTGCGTAAGGCATGTTTGTTCTTGGCTTTCCATTCCTCTTGAGAGATGATTCACCAAAAAAGCAAATGAAAGACTTTGTATAAAAAGCCTTTAACAAAGAGGACTGAAATGTACTTAATTGCTGGAGGATGCCCAATGCTTATGTTGTCTCGCAATGTTTGTTAGCTGAAACAATAAACTATTAGCACATGAGAAATAACTGTATTGCTGCATCCCTATAAAATAAACAATACTGTGTTGCTTATTGCTTAATAGAATTCATTTGAACATGTCAGCTCTTCATTTAAGGTATTTCTCTGAAGGTGTTATTCCCTGCAGTTAATCAGTTTTCTTTAGTCCTTCCCACTAGTACTTGATAACAGAGCCTTCCTCCTGCGCTGTTGTTGGTGTTTGCTTCTTTGGATTTTGGGGTAGGTTTGTAGGTTGGTTTGGTTATTTTTCTTTTTCCCCCAACATTTTGCACCATCTTTATCTTTGTCTCATTTTTCCCCCCTATTTATACTTTTCCTGTGCTTTTTTCATTTTTGTCTTGTCCCACCTTTGGCCAATTAAAAATAAAAAAGAATTAGTCTGTGATCGGTGTCTCATTCAAAAAGGTGGAGTTCGTTCCCAGCAATTCCCTACAGTGTACTATGGCATACTTGGCAAGCACCGGCACACAGTCAGTGTGTTAAACCAGCAGGCACATGCTGGAGATAGGAAAGGGCCAGTGGCTAACCAGTGACTTATCAGCAGGGTAGCCAGATCTTGCCCTACCTCTCAAAATTTCTCATTCTTCAGTCTTGGTCTCTTTTGTGGCAGTTCCCTTTAGCCGTTATCTGCTAAAGGTTTGATGAAGGTGAAAGCTTCCTCTTCCAAAGCAGAGTAAGTCTGGCTTTTGGAAGGAATGAGGAGTATCTTGGATTTGTATTTTTTAATCCAACCACTTTGCTGCGTAGGACAGACATTGCTATGACAACTACGCCTTAAAGTTTGAAATTCTTTTGGTAGAAAGACCTATAAGCTTCACTTTCGGTAGGAGAGCTTAAAGTGGTTGGTAGTTGTTGATCTGTGCCGAAAAAGAGCGCTCTCTGTGCAGTGGACAAGTTGACTTGTTCCTAGGCTTGGTGCCATCTGATCTTTTTGTTCTTTGCAGGCAAATGTAGGCATAAATGTAATCACAGATGGAAAGTTCTGAAAGAATTAATAAACTTGCTGCATGTGCCAATGATTTCCTGATAGAAACGGGTCATCGTTTCTGATATTTGCTGCCCAAAGATGGGGAATATAGGTAGTGTGTTGTAGTGTAATATAATAGATGGGCAGGTGGAGAGGTTAAGGAATGTACTTGGTGCAACCTCATCAGTCCTGGGAAGACAAATTAGTGTTTGGCACTAAGTGGAACATTTAGGTAGCTACTGGTATTGGTCTGGCAAAGCTAGAAAAGAGGGCAAAAGATGGGTTTTTAAAAGGCAAGGGCCAAAACAGAGCCACCAATCTGCACAAATCACTGACTGGATTTTTAGAACCTGGTATCCTGCATGGGAACACCACAAACTTTGAAAATCCCATTTCTGTCCATTCTTGGAAGGAGTAATGCAGGTTGCTCCATGCACAGTGATGGGTGTTCCGTCTTTTCACGCTGCAGTCAGGTGGGGAACTGTCCCCAGTTTGTTCTCCTAAATCTGTGCTGCTATTTGGGTGACACCAGCAAGCTAACGTTGATGTGATTCGTGAAGCAAACGGTTAATTTCTCCTGATACTCTTTGTTCCTACCTCGGGGGCAGATGTTGTAACCATTCTTACTCTTCCTTCATGACCTCTGCCTCTCTGTAAGTGTATGGTGACCTCTTCGTGGAAAAGTTGAATTAAACAGGCAGTATCACTGGTGAGCAAAGTTCTCAGGTGGAGCATATGTTGCAGTGAAATTGAGGGGAGGCGAGGCAATCATACACATTTTATTTTCTTTTTTAATATATGTACATGTATAGTCTCTGGGGAATGGTTAACAAAACTGCTTTATAACAACAGAAGGTATCACAGGGCCTTCTCTGGGTGAATGTTTGTTTTCCTGAGCAAGTTCTTAGAAGAATCCTCTAGTGATGATGAACTGCCTGATGTTTGTCCATAACTATGTTGGCAGTTGAGTCTTATTCCTTCTGCCTGTCTTCGTGGGTCAGCCGCTTTGTGCCCTGCCTTGGATCCACCCGTATTTGCATTGGCATGAGGATGTACACATTTTTTCCCAAGTTCCAGTTAGAGACAAGACATATACACGTTTACTAATGCTCAGGGCTCTGCCTCCAGTATGAGGTGAAGCTCTAAAACTCCAGTTCCTGATTATTATTTTTTATTTGTTGTTTTTGAGAGAATCAGGTCAGGAAGAGTGGTCTTTCACTTTTCAGTCAATGAAAAAATGACATTGGTACTGCAAATCAGCAAGATGAGTTGTGCATTGAGCAATTTCCCGTATTCCTCTATAACCCTATAGGTTAGGACCTATACCTTATTTAAACTAATCCTGGTGAGCAGATTGCTCGGTGCTTAACATCGTTTAAAAGAGCCTTCTGAAATTAGTGTTTCTATATTTTGCTTTTCCATTGTAATACTCTCAACCTTTCTATAGCGGTGTGGTTATTTACACGCTCTGAATTTGAATTAACCCAGTGGCATTTGTTTTCCCAACAGAAATTGGAGGTAAGAGGGAAGTACCATGGGTCATCTTGGCTTCCCTGACCTTGCAGATGATCAACCAAATGGAGATTATCTAAGCATAATCTGTGGATGTGTTGTGATTTTTGAAGAAGTAAAGACCATTTGAGGCAAAGTCACGAGTCTGGCAAAGTTCCCGGTCTTTGTGTAAGGCTACTTCACATGAGTTTGTTATGTTCTAGTGTGGATTAGGTCAGAACAGCAGTTATATAAGGTATTTTTTTGGATAATTGAGCTGAAATGATAAAATCTGATACTTCCTCCTGCTTTTGTTGTTGGTATTTGGGCTTTGGAGCATTGTGTTTTTGTTCTCAGGAATTTCAAAACCAGAGCGCTTGAATGAAATGATTCCACTTAGTTGTGAAGAAGAAATGATTGAGCTGAACCTTGTTTTACTGGAATATCTGCAGGGATTTTGATGCGTGTATACGTGTGGTCGGTTGTGTGTTAGCTCTCTGCAAATTAGGGCACATGGTAGGCCAGAATGTGGTCTCGCTTAAATTCCTGCAGGCTTGGAGGAAGTCCGGTTGACTAATAAATTGGCCGTGGATGTATTCAGTTATAATGTTTCGTATCTTTCTGGACTACTTGCATGTGAGGTGGAAGCAAAAATAATAAATCTTGTGGCTAAAAAAGGTTAACCAGGATTGAAACTGAGTAAGAATTAAGCAGGGAAGCGATTACCGTAATAAGGAACTTTCTTGCCTCTGATTTTGGTCTCTTATGCCAGGATAGCCAGTCTGCTTCCAAAATAGCCATTGTTGACTCTTCTACTTAGTTCTAATTCTTTCTTTCATTACTCTTTTTTTTTTTTTTTTTTTTTTACATAAACAGTTCTGTCATAATAATCCCATTTTTTGGGCACCTTTTGGCTGTCAGATCGGTTATATCATACACGAGCAATTGTGTTAGTATAAATAAGCAGGGAACAGCTTATAAAAGTGAATGTGTTTGGTGCAAGTTCAGTAGCTACAGCTGGAGATGAGCTCATTACCAGAGGTAAAAGGCTTTAAAAATGTAACATATCAGCATTGCTTGGGAGTATACTACCAGCCTTGGAGTATCTGGGAATTCCCCGATAGTTGGAATTCAGTTTATTCACATGTAACAGTAACCTGCTGTTGTCCTTTGTGTCCTCCTCCACTTTTTTTACCCTCCCTATCAAAATAGAGCTCTTTGGCGGAGACGCTGGACAGCAGTGGCAGTTTAGATGCACAGAGAACTGACATGATTTACACTATCGAAGACGTTCCTCCTTGGTATCTCTGCATATTTTTGGGGTTACAGGTATGTTTCGAAACGGCTATAGTGTTTTTCTGGGTAACTTCTTTTAAAGCTTTTTTAGCATTTTCTGTGTAGTTTGCTGCATTTGTGTATGTGATAATTTTATTCTTCCCACACTCACACATGTTTGAAGGAAGTGTTAAGATAGTTTCGTCTGAAGTTGATCAGAAAGATTACTGTGTTGATAATGATCTATATTACTGCTTGCTGGCTTATGCATTTGTGTGATTCATTTCAATATTTAGTCTCCTAAGCAGCTGTTAATAAATAAGTGAGCAAATGCTAAGTGGTAAGCTTCAGAAAGTTACATTTGGCACCCCTGGAATTAAAGACAGAGAGAGAGAATGGGTTAGTCCTGAAATCTTGAATATTAAAGCTGCTGCTGTAGCATTTTCAATTCTGCAAGCTCGATAGCATCATCCTGGACCTGTGGGCTGGATAGTGAGCGGAGTGGGCAAATTCTGCACTCCTTGGAGTGAGAGCCTGTGCTTCCTGCACCGAGTAGGACTGCAGTGGTGAGCTGGACCCTGCTCCCAGCTCGGCCGCTCGCTTGTGTGAAGCAGAACAGCTCATTTCTTCTCCTTTCTTTCTCGAATGGTAATAATATCTGTCCCACAGGAATGCTGAGAATTTGTTAATATCTGTAAAGTATGTTGAGATCTTCAAACAAATACATTCCAAAGCATCCTTTTTATTTCTGCCTTTCCTCAAGGACGGCCAGTTCTGCAGGGATTATATTTTTACTTGCATTGTTGAATATGGTGACTCTTGTTCGTTTGCTTAATGTATTTTGATTGAAAAAGAATTAATGAGTACCTAGTTTCTGGTGCTTGTGAGCTTATTTGCTGCCTGGTTTGTATGTGCTTTAAGTTCATTTGTGAGCTAATGGTTTTTCACATGGTTGAAAGTGAATGGAGTTATTTAACTGCGTTTCTGAGTTAGAAGCTGTTTTCAGCACAGTTACCTAGATACCTCCTCGTCAAGAACAGTAGCCATGTAGCTATGTAAATAACCTAGTTTATCCTACAGAAATAGTGATCATTAGCAACAGAAATAGTGATCATTAGCAACAGACTAGTGGTAGCTCGACGTGGAACGAAAATACTTGAAGAAATGCTTAGGACCAGGAAGTGAGAGCTTTGGTGGATAATTCAAAAGCAAAAAATAACCAGTGCAAAAGAAAAGATGGTGATAAATTTATTTACTTGCTAATGTTGGCTGCAGTATTAACAAAATACTTTTCTCTTCACAGCATTACTTAACGTGTTTCAGTGGAACTATAGCAGTGCCCTTTTTGCTAGCTGATGCCATGTGTGTTGGATTTGACCAGTGGGCTACCAGCCAGCTGATTGGGACCATTTTCTTCTGCGTGGGCATCACTACGTTGTTACAGACAACTTTTGGGTGCAGGTGAGATTTGGGACCTGTTTCTGGTTGCTGAGATGGCGATAAGACTAGGCATCTGTTGGGATTTCCAGGATGCAGTCTGAGATCCAAGAGGTAGTGAGTCTATTTTCAAAGGATAAACATGAAACGCAAGATAGTAGGTGAAATACAGGGCAGTTAGGGAAAGCTTTTGAAATGCTGCTCCCAAAAAAAGGTGGATCTGCAATCAGAGAAGGCATTCCAAGAGTAAGAAAATACAGCAGGGGCAGGGAGAGGGGAGAAAGAGGATGGAAATCCATGAGGACAGAGAAGGTGGAAGTGTTTCTGGGGGAAGGGAAAAATTTACACACTTTGGTAAAGAGGGACTAATTTGGATATTTTTATTAGTTTCTTGAATGACACTGTATTCTTGCAAATATGGAGGTGGTTGTGATTAGTCCTACAGCAAATTTTACGGGAACAAGCGCACAGTGCTTGTCAAATTAAAAAGGTAGGGCAAAACCATGAGGGTAATTTTTTATTCTCTGAAATGTCTATGTTAACTTCTAACACAAACAGATCGTTTGTATTTGTTAGTTGCACTCAGTTGCAGGGAATGATTCTTCCTTGAGTTGGGAAGAAGCACGTACGTTAGTGTGGCCTTACAGGGATGTCTGTACCTCTCCTTTGGACTGCTCTCCTTAGGAGGATGCAGGAGACCAATTCAGGTGTTAGCAAATACTTGTAAAAATCCGGTGTTGGTAAGGACAGGATGTTGTAAGTTTTATTAACGTGAGGGTAAATCTTCTATAAAAATGTGCATTCTACAGTAAACACTGCAGAGAGATGTTTGACACGTTTACTTAAGCGTTTGTTGACTCTGCCTGTGAGAACCAGGAATAGCTAAAACCTGCGGAGTTATTTCTGCATCTTCTTGAATAAACCGAGAGTGATAAGTAAAACCTGAAGGAAAGAGCATATTTTAAGAGTTTGCCCTCGTGTGGTTACTTGAATGGGTCATTTAGTTCAATTTAAGAACAATGAGCTGAAATCTTGCATTCCAATAGAAAATGGACAAACGCCCCCCAACATTTATCTAAGAAACAGAATCTTTGGGTGGAAAAATTATCCCAACAGGGTGCAGAAGGAAGCCGACAGTAGATCACTTACAGTTGTAGATCAGCTTTTAACCAAAAAATTTTCCAAATATTTCAGGTTTTCCAATGTAATCTTCAGTTGCTATTTTAGTTAACATTCTTGTCTTTTTTTCCTTTATAAAAGCCTTCCCTTTGTTATTTTTATTATGTCTCACTAAACTTATAAAATCATTCCGCTGTTTTGTATGAAAAGTTCATTCTGCTGACAAAACAGCATAATGAAAGTTCTTAAAAGAGACAATTTTCTTTCCCCAATGTATTTTCTTTTAGTCAAGACTACCTGCAGTTCATAATCATATTTTCTGCCTCATTGGCTCTTTGTGCGCAGAGGGCAGCTTGCCTTAGCTGTAATCGTAAATTTAATGTACCTCGTCTGGAAGGAGGCAGAGGAGCAGAGTTGTGCTCTCTCTTTTAATAGGAGTGATCTATTTTTTCCCCCATCTCCTATTTGTGCTTTATGTAGGGAGTCCAGGGATTGTTGACCTAGGCGGGAACTGGAAGATAATGGGATTTTTTTGTTCAACTTTGAGTGACTCCTCCCTGGATTTACTGAAGTTTAAAATTTTCTAATTTTGTAAGAAGTGCTGGGTTGTGGATGGAGATGAACTCAAAGGGGAGTTTGGTTTTCCAGTGCTACCCAGCTTTCTTCTTCTGCCTCAAATTTATCAGAAAAAGCTTCAGTTTTATGCTTCCTGAGACTTGCATCTCTTCACAGAACTAAAGTTTGTCATCATATTTTGGTTTTTTCCATAGCTAATTTTGGGCTCATTCTCTTTATTCCTTACTATAGAGTGATCTGGGGCTCTTGCAGAAACCAGTTGGTCCCATCAGTTTGAAATGCTCTGTTCCTTCGTCTAATCCCACCTCTGCCCTCTGTGGTGGTTTTTTTTTTTTCCTTTTCAGTGGCTGCTATGTGCACGTGTTTATATACTGAAGAGGCATTTGTGTTTGGGTCTTAAAATAAGCCAACCTGTATTTCAGGATTAAATTTCAGCCGTTCAATGTTTTATAACTATTTAACATGTGATTCTGATTGTATATAAGGGTGGGAATGGGATATACCAGCGATGTTCTCTAAATGAGATTTTAAAGTATTTATTGGCAAGTCTGTCAACTGCAAAGTATTTGAGTAAATAAAGCCACTACGGTTTCAAAAGGTCAAATTCCATGGTTTGAAGGCCCTTAAAGATGGATTTAGCTCAATTATGAGGTGGAGTTGTGGTCAATTTGGTACCCGTGCTAATTTTAGGAATTCAAGCTATTTATTAGATTATGTAATAAGCCAAAAGATTTGCCAAGGATTCGGGGTAATTAGTATGACTGAGACAACCAAATACAGCTTTAATATACCTGAACATTTTAGGTTTGCTGCTGTGCCCATCGCTACATTGTCTAAGCATTCTTACATCTGTGCGGCATGTTAAGATAACGAAGACATTTCCAGATGACTTCAACTGCTTAAAAAGCTCTGTCTTCACGAGGGCCCGTGCCAAAATTGAGCAACTTCCCAATTTAGACATGAAATTAAAATGATATCCCGGTCTTAAGCTGGTGGAACTTTACCCAGGTAGTAACGAACGCCTGGCTTAGCAATGGGAAAGGTGTTTCGTAAGTCATGTTCCAAACTGCAGCTGTCTCTTAAGAATGAGACTGAGCATAGTTGGCTGATTTGGAGTGATAAGTTAAAAAAAAAAAAAATCAATAAAAAGACTTCTCCCTTCTGCTTAGAAAAAAAACAAAAAGCTGTGTTTTGAGCCTGCTGGCCCTTTTGGTAAATGTTCCAGGTTAACTGTCATATAAAGGTTGAGCGGATAGCAAAGCGAGACGTGCTAAGACCATAGCATGCAGTATTTATGTAGGGTGTTTTATGTGATAAAAAACTTGCAGTCTGGACCTGAATCTCAGTACAACTGACTTCATCACTAGAGAATGTTTTTGCAATGTATATTTACAAAATCATTAGGGGGGGACAGAGTACTGTGTAGGTGGGATGGAGGAATAACAGCTTGTTACAGGTATTGCATATTTTGCCATGGGCACCAGCTTGCTCAGTTTGCTTAATGCACCTTGAAAAATAAGGTGAATCATTCACTCGTAGCTACCAACCATTTCTTCAGCAAAGATAAAGCTTTGATTTTTGCTTGAAGAAACTTAGAAGGGAATTGCATGCCAGTTGGGTGTGCTCAGATGGCTCGTGTATTTTATGAAGTTTGACTTTCTAAAGCAGTTTTCAACATTTGCGGTAGGTGGGTCAGGATTTTATATTGTTCATGGCCCAAACTCCTTCCCAATGGTAGTTCAACTGTTCTGACTTCCTGCCTGTGAACTTTACGACTACTGTTAGTAACATGCTTCTGGTTTGAACTCTGTTGTGTTAAGCATGTATAGGATTTTTTTTCCCCACAGATTATCCGCCCCCGCCCCCGCGGCCCCCTTCTTTGTGCCTTTTCTGATCTTTATCTGAATGTGCTACAGTTAGTTCTTTTCCCTTTACTGGTGCTTGCACTGGCATCGAGGCACTTCACTGGGGCTGTAAAACCACCATAAACGCAGTGCAGTAACTAGAGCCGCATGAGCAATTAAGTGTTCCACATGTTACAGTTTGAGATCTGCTATTAAAGAGAATCTTATTACAGTCCATTAATGACGGTATTTATAGAATAGTTCAAAGCGCATCTTCTCTGTAGTTAAGTAACATCTGGATATTTGTGGCATTATGCAAGCTACGGTTGATTCAATAAATGCGTAGTTGGTGCTGGTAGATGCTCTTTAGATCTTAAACCGTTTGGGAAGTGTAAACACCAATGCTAAGAATGTCATCTTGAAATTCTTGCAGTGTTTGTATTTATTGTTGGTAGCCACCTGGAACATCTAATCGGCTCTTATCGACCTAATAGTTATTTACACATACACTTGAAGATGAATGTATAAATGACTGTACTTCAAGTCATGCAGAGGGAAGGCATTGAGTACGCAGACTGCATACTGCTCTATCAAAGAGCCTTTTTAATGTGGCGGGACGGTAGAAGCTGCACGTTCAGCAGTCTGGCTGGCACTTGCATCTGTATCCTTGTTGTGCTGCTGAGTCAAAACCTTATATCAGTGTGTAGTACCTGCCTGCTGCTATCTGGTAATTATCTGCTAGAGGTGGTATATTGATAACTTCATGCATGTAGTGTCTTCTGTGAGATCTTTGGTTTTTGAAGTCTCCGTATTTCTATGGCTGTTCTTTTTAATAAGAAAGTCTCCTATTTGACATTTTTAATAACCCCCAGTAAAGGATGGCTTTGAGGATGAGTAACCACCTAACTGCAATTGATATCCTGACACGGTACCATAACACCGAGAAATGTCAGCATCTCTTCTTTCCTTTTCCACCAGGTTACCCTTGTTTCAAGCGAGTGCTTTTGCATTCTTAGCACCTGCTAGAGCAATACTCTCCCTGGAGAAGTGGAAATGTAATAATACAGGTAATTGTTGTTTATGCTTGTTCAGGTTTGAGTGACAAATGACCCAGATCACATGTAGTCTGTCTGCCAAAGCTTTTCATATGGGAGCTGGAAGTAATGAGCAGGGAATATGAAAAATTCTCTCCTTTTGAAATGTTAGAACTCTGTGCCTTGGGAAAAGATTCCTAAAAATGCCCTTGTGGAAT
Organism: Charadrius vociferus; assembly: GCF_000708025.1. Classification (NCBI taxonomy): domain Eukaryota; kingdom Metazoa; phylum Chordata; class Aves; order Charadriiformes; family Charadriidae; genus Charadrius; species Charadrius vociferus. The sequence goes on along the minus strand of NW_009647344.1, from coordinate 103,610 downwards.
TCTGCTTCTGTTTGTTGTTTGTTTTTTTTTTTTTAATATAAAAAATGCTGACAAAAGAAATCTAGCAGTAGCATAAAACAATTCTTTTATTAACAATGTAGAGAAAGGCTGAAGGATTTCACAAATGTTCCTTTCCAGTATTTAGAAATAATAAGTCCCATGGAGTCATTTTAAGTTGAGTAGTGGGATGTTTGAGCAATGTTCAGCATCGCCTCGAGACCAGTATTTTTACCTGTTTAACTCGCACCTGAAGGGTCTTGCAGAGCAAGCTTTGACAATATTTGGATCTTCATTTTAACTTTTTCTTTGCCAAGGTCATCATCCTGAAAGGTTTTGAATTTATTGAGAGTGAAAATGTGCAGTAAAACTGGTTTGGTAGGGGGCTTTTGCTTTAGCTTACGCTGGAAAACTGATGTGGAAACAGCTCTGGCAGTTTGCTTTTTAATGGGGTGTAGTTATTCAGTACTAAGGCCGTGGGCAGTGCAAGACAGCCGCAGAGAAGCTGGTGGCTTGCTTCTAACTAAAGTTCTTCCTGGGGGGGTCTTTTGATTCTCTAATCATTTATATTGTTTATGTGTTTATACATCTTTTTTGATTCACTTGCAACCATCTAATTAGTTTTCCTTATGTTTTTTGTGTAGAAAACTTAGCTTTGAGCATTCCCGTTTTCTCACTGGGGCAGTCAGATTTAGCTACTGGGAAATAGCATGTGAGTTTCGGTGCCCAAGAGGTAAAGGCAAACCACGGTGCACTTTAGGAGCGCTAGCTGTGTTGGATATTCCTGTGCGCCAAAATGTGCTGGTATCCTAATACACAACTTGTTGCAATAAAACACTCTCTGATACCCTTTGATGACAAGGCAATTTTTTCCACTACTTCAGCTTTTCAAAAAGAGCTTTTGCTGCATCTTGCTCTTGAACCTTTTAACCTTCAAAAGGTGTCAGCTGGGGTTGTTACCACGGGTCAATTCATCGTTCAGCGAGTGACCTAAATTGGTGAACAACAAGCGTTGGAGTGCTTGATTCCTAGTGTGCAGTTGAGTAATTCTCCATTCATCCGTTTATTGGAGTGAGAAAAGAATCCCTAATTGACCTTTCTTTCTGAAAGTTATGATTTTTTTCCACTTTGGTACAGTGGGTAAAATTAGTGGTTAGCTCTTGGGGAGTGTAAGCATGTTATTACTTGATTTGTAGCATTGCAGAACTTTTATTCTGCATGAATCAAGGCTCATTTGTCAGACACAGCTTAAGGAGAGATTTGGTTTGTATTAAGTGATGGGAAAGTGGCTGAGAAATAAATACCTGTGTTTTTTCTTTTCTTCTGTTTGTAAGATATAACAGTTACAAACGGAACGACGGAACTACTTCACACTGAACACATCTGGTATCCCAGAATACGAGAGGTAATGTAGGAGTAGCCTTTAGCTGTTGATGTGTCCAATTCCAGTTAAGTTTCTCACCTAACCCTCTGTGTGTTCCTGTCTTTATTTAAGTTGGTAATTTCTTGTGTCACTGCAATTTTCATTTGAATATATTCCTTTACTCATTTCACGGAAGTCTTCATCTTTTCAACTTGTCCATTGCTGGAGAGCAAATACGAGGAGTTAGTTACTACATTCCAAAAGACGCGCAGTAGAACGCACAAGCGAGACGAATACTCTTCTTGTAACACGTTGTGATTTGTACTCGCTGGTAGCAGCAGTTCAGCTGCTGCCAGACCAGGCGCCTCCCGTT
>NW_009647344.1:79088-101817 GCF_000708025.1 Charadrius vociferus | reverse complement strand
GCCCCGTGGAAGGTAATACGCAGTTAGCAAATCTGGTTCATCCCTAGATGTCTTTAAGTTGGAGACTATTCTAATAAGACGTTGATTCTCCCAAAAGACTTGCTGAAATAGATCAAACTCCTTCTCCACTCGCAGCAGTGCAGTCTGAACTTTGTCATGCTCTGCAGAGCCCAGGATGAGGGTTGTGCCCAGGCATCACACTAGAGTGGTAGATAGCGTAGTCCAAATTAAAGCGTGTGTCATGGAATTTATCTCCCATCCCGTTGCTTTGGGCTGCAAACTTTTTTTTAATTAAAAACAACCCCTCTCTCTTCCCCATGTTCAAACCATAGCTACATCCTGCCAAGAGCCCTGCAGCCAAGAGGGCTGACAGTCTCCTGAGACCACAACGCTGCTCTATACCAGCTTCTAAGGAGCACTTGTGAACAATGCAGCATACACTCTGCCCCTAGGAGCTAGGAGCATCACCTCCGTGGCGCCACCAACCCTTGCCGGTTCGATCTGAGAGCTTAAAGGTTAGCCTGGAACCCAGGTCTCCTGTCTGACAGTGTGATGTGCTATCCACACAACTACCAGACTGGCCCACTGGTCTGTTGTGTAATAGTTTTTGTGGAGAAAACCATAAGTGTTATGCTTAAGCAATAAGTCACTTAAACATAATGAGCTGTTTTATGACGAAAAATTTGCTGAGTTCTTCTGTGTCACTGAATTCTTTTAACTGCAGTTTGTAATCCAGAGCAGAAAAAGAAATGTTTGAGGTTTGCTTGTAAGATTGGACTGAACTCTCTCTTTCCCGTTCTTGTCTGTTCAGATCCAAGGTGCTATTATCATGTCCTCCTTGATCGAAGTGGTGATCGGTTTGCTTGGCCTTCCCGGTGCCCTGTTGCGATACATTGGACCTCTGACCATCACGCCAACTGTTGCTCTCATCGGCCTCTCGGGTTTCCAAGCTGCTGGAGAAAGAGCAGGCAAACACTGGGGTATCGCTATGTTGTAAGTACTCCTGGGTGTTCTTGGCTTAGGCCAGGGGGTCCCAGTTGGTAAGTCGTCATTGCAGGAATTTCGGAGTGCCAGGGAAAAGCCAGAGTCTGCTCAGTTGCCAAAGGTGGCACTGCAGTGCTCCCGGAGTGGAGAAATACCCTCTGCAGGAATGTGAGTGGGTCTGGATAGGGTCAGCTGGCAAAGTGGGAATAAGGACAGCAGCAATGTGAAGAAGAGGAGGAAGGAAAGGACGAGAGGTGAAAGTGAGGTGTGGGGAACAGGGAGTTTTATAAAACAACAGTTGTTCTGGGAGCCATTGGCTGAGTCTTAATTCGGTGCTATAGAAAAAATGATTTAGCAAAACACCAGAGAGATTAATCAACAATTTGCATTTCTGTGTTTATGATGCTGTTGTGTATGTTTCTTACTCTGCAACAGCAAGCAAATACCATTGGTAGTAGTGATCCATTTGTCATTATTACTGGTTTGCTTACCTGTAGCCAAGAGAAATTTGTATGACAACAGAGAGGATGTGTATTTCCCTGAATGCCATCAGTCGATGGGGCATAAGTAGGCAGATTTCTGTTGAGTAGACAATAAGGCTTTTAGAGTGAATTTCAGGGCATGATGTGTGCTTCTGTAGGTATAGATGCCAGGGAAATTAAATCAGAGAATCATAGAATGGTTTAGGTTGGAAGGGACCTTGAAGATCATCGAGTTCCAACCCCCCTGCCCTGGGCAGGGACACCAAAAGAATTGAGATTAGTGGTATGAAAGGGAATAACTGAGAAAAATGAGATGAAGAGAAGACAAAAGCTTCCTGTTGTGAGATGCTGTGGATTACCAGCCAAATCGGGATGGGAACCACATTTTAGGGAGAAGGAAATTGGCTGAAGCAGTTGCAATATTCAGTGTGTAGAGACCAACTTTGTGCTGGCTCTGGAAGCGGAAGGAATGATTTGATGAGATCAGATTCTGATCTGACTAATCTGTTTGCACAGTACTTTGAACATGTAAAGTATTCTGTAAGTGCAGCTTATGATTAAAAGGGCTGCTTAATTCTCTTTTATCTTGGATGTTAGCATCGTGAATATTTTTGTAGTTCTATTATGTTAAACAGCTGACCCAAAGGAACGTTTTATTTTCCTGTAAAACAAATTCTGTGCAAGTTGGGACTAATGTTAAATCAATCAAGCAAACCTTTGGTGAATTGGACATGGAAACGTGTAATTAAAGTTGACATTTTCAGATGGAAAAAAAAAAATCTATTTAGGAACAGGATTTAAATATTACCCAGTCAATAAGTATTTCTGGCTTCTGCCACGCAAAAATGTGCACTAGATTGTTGAAAATAACTCTGTAGCCATCTAGAGCCTCTCAAAAGTAACTTGATCTCTACAAGATGTGGCACTTGAAATTGTCTTGACTGTTCTGATGAGATAAAAATGCTGTATTGCTATCTAGCACAGCAGAATAATACCTGCAGAAGAGCTCTTATCCTCTATTAGCTCCAGATGCTATTTGACAAGATTGTCGGTTTCCCAAACAATTTTCTGACCTCGCTTGTTCTGTGGGTGCCAGCCTGCAATAATTTAATCCATAAAACACATTGCATTGTGATCTGTAAAAAGGAAAATTATTCCTGAATTGGTCTTTGCCTGTGTATCTGATGAACAAAACCGTTTCTTTGGGCATTTAAAGATTTGATAATATTTTACAGAATGGCAGTAACCCCCCCTGCCATGTAGCCAGTATAATATTATTTACAATAATATAATATCCTTACATTCTTTACAGCTCTGTGCTAAATAAATCAAAATACAAAGCCACCTGCCCTGGGGGCTAGCGTGGCAGGGTAGCTGCTGTTAGGGAGTGCAGCACACCTTTCCAAAATGGACTTGGGAGAGATGCCAAAATGTTTCCTGAACACAAGGAAAAGGTGCCTTTATCATTGCACTCCAGTGGAGGGTGAAGGCTGTAAATGACACCCTCCTTGTGCAGAGCTCTTTGTTCTGGAGGCTGAGGGAGAATAAAGCTCTGTTTTGTTTCTTACAGACTGAAACTGATCGTGGACAGAAAAGGGAGGGAAGCTTAAAATCTTTTTTTTTTTTTTTTTTTTTTTCAGCTGATAAAAACATAATCTCAAATTTCAGCAAAGCTTTCCTCCTTCGGACAGCTTGACTCTTTGTTTAGTCTTTTTATAGCAGAACTGGTTTTGACTATTTCAGCATTAAGCAACCTGCCCTGGCTTTTTATTTTTCATTGCAGTGGATACTTCTTAGCTGTAGAATTGAATTAATTTTTAACGTATAGAGGAGCTTAGCAGTTTTGACAAGGGAGAAAAATGCACAATACTTGAAGCATCTAAAAACTCATAAACTGGATTACTGGTGAACTGCATTTGTATTGAATCTTGGGGTTTGGGGGCTCTGTTCTGCTTGATTTACAGCTGTTTAGCGAAAGATGCATATACCACCCCGCCCAGATTGGATTCTTAAGAGTTGAAGAAAGCATTTCCCTTGACAGAAATTTTTCAAGTGCTTCAGAGTTTTATGCAAATTGTGAAATGTAAAAATTATTGTATACTGGGCTCTAGTTTTCCTGTTTCTAGCCATTTGCTGGCAGCAGCCTTTGTGCTTCATATGCAGCGTGGACCTGGACACACAGATTAGTTAGAGTGGAAAAGAAGCAAGCGGTGCAGCGGAGCTCTTTGCTAATGGCTTTTTAGCTCTGAACATCTTTCTTTAGTCCCATTCATTTTCCTGGTTTCATTTACCTGTTTGCTGCTGGCTATTTTTGCAGCACTTCAGAATACAAATTAGGTTGGTTTGGCTTTCGTGGAATAATAATTTATTTAAAATATATTCTCTTGTGATGCCTTGACTTGTGCTAAATTTAAAACATACATTTATATTTTGTGTCTGAAGACCCTGAACAGGATTGTGCTGGGAAGGATTTTTAACATACTGGTGCTAATGACGTGTCTCTCTTGTCCTTTTTTTTTTTTTCCGTCAGGACTATTTTCCTGGTATTGTTGTTTTCTCAGTATGCCAGAAATGTCAAATTTCCCTTACCCATTTACAAATCTAAGAAAGGATGGACAGCATACAGGCTGCAACTTTTCAAGATGTTCCCTGTGAGTACTTGAACTTGTTCTTCACTTACCAAAAAACACCTAATTTGTGTTTTGGTTTTTTTTTTTCTTGGTTTTGATTTTTCGTAATAATACAATAGATCACAAAGGTGACTTAAAAGCTTAAATGGGCTTATGGGGAACTTAACTAAATGGCTCATTTGCCACAGGAAATAGTCTCATCTTGTAGTCTTGCCAGACCCCATTCTGGTATCCTTCTCTGGTGAAGAGTCGTTGGGATGATGAAGATCACGGAGGGCAGGGAAGGGGGTAGAGAAGAAGGTGTGTTTATGCATGCAGTGAAAGCCTAAACTGAGCCTTCCAAAAGGGATGGCGAGATCATTATCTTCTAATTTTATGAAAGCAATACTCGGTTACCCCATGTGAAAGACTTCTTTTTATTTCTCTGGTAAAGTTGAGATTAATTCACTAGTTTGTTTAAGTGCCCATTTGGAGACTTTCCCATTTGTTGGGGGAGACAAGAGGCTTGTTCTAATTCTGAAGCTTTTGTAGCAGCACCTTCGTTAGTGGCAGGGGGGGAAGCACGTAACCGATCTATTACAGGATTTACTGCTTGTTTAGAATTAAAATATCACTTAAGATCACACTGAGATATATGTGTAATAGATATTCTGCGCAGGAACTGTTTGCTCTTGATGAATATTGCAAACGATTTTAAACAGCTCTTTTTCTCCTCTTTCACAGATCATTTTAGCTATTTTGGTGTCATGGTTGCTTTGCTTCATCTTCACTGTGACAGACGTCTTTCCCCCTGACAGTTCGAAGTACGGCTTCTACGCTCGCACAGACGCCCGCCGAGGAGTGCTGTTGGTAGCTCCGTGGTTCAAGGTTCCTTATCCTTGTAAGTATGTCTGCGTTTAAGGGCTGTTTTTCTAATAATATGCCTGTGAGTGTCATTTCTGTTGTTTTCAGAAGCGTTGCTATTTTTCCCTCAATACTATCATTTTGATGCACTTCAACATGCACTGACCTAAAGACATCATAGGTGCGGATTATGGGTTTTTTCTTGTTTTCCTCTTTAATTTGATGCCTTGAGGTCTCACCCAAGAAAGACCAAGTCTCTGAAACTTAAATTTGTAGAAGGTACTTGCGAGGTTTATCTAGGTAACTCTTAATTTCTAATAACAAACATAGCGTGACTGTACACATAGCATGGATTTTCAGGGACGGGTTGATGTGCCTGTACTTGTCGATACTGTAGTCAACTGCTGTTAGTGCCATATAACAATAAGGATGGGTTATTACAACTCCTGTAGAGCTACTGAAGTCACCGATTCCCATTATCTAAAGAATCAGTAGTGTGCGGAGATTTTTCCAGCTTAATGCACTTCCTTGTCCCAAACACACCCGTTCCTGAACTAGCACAACTGCTAACGGCTACAGAAAAATGTCCTGACTTGCAGAAGCGGCATTGGAATGGGGCCGATGGGCAAGTCAGAGAATGCCAGTCCGTACTTAACAGAGGACAAAACAGTATTTACTAGAGAACGCAAAACACTTTACATGACGTCTTGGATGTTTGTGTTCTTCTGCTGAACACCTTTAAGCTTAAAGCTGTTAATGGCTGTTTCTAAAGGCATGAGATAGAGTTGCACGACTGGTTCACCCTTGTGTTGCTCAGAAATTAACGGGGTAATAATAGAATAATATTCTACTAGAACAGAATGATAGAAATTGTTAGGAATACTACTACGTTGTAATGAGGCAGCTCCGTTGTGGTTTTCCCTATGCTTTGGTTCTGATTAGTTCTTAAAAGAAACCACTTCTAAAGCAGGACTTGCGAGATGTATAATAGAAGCTTTTGGGAAAGAAGAAGAGGAAGACTTCGCCACCCTTTCTTATTTGTGAAGCCTTGTTCATTCACGTTTGTGTGACTTAAAGTTCCTTTTGTTGCAAGAGGCTCATCTATTTCAAAGAGATAAAAGCATCAAGGCAGTTGCTGCGGAAAACCTGCCAAGCTTTTCTATAGGCTTAGATTAATCTTATTTTCTCTTCCACAAAAATTTGGAATTGGAAGGTGTTTGTACAATGATCATAGCTGGTTGTTGGCCATTCTCTTCGGTAGACTAAACTTGTAACCAAGGACTGAGTTTTCAGCGCAATAATAATTAAGTGGCATTCGCCTCACTGATCAGAATTGTTTTTTCACAAGCGGTAGTTCAAATTCCTTCCTTCTGAAGAGGAGGAATTTTTTTGGTGGGGTTTAGGGTTTTTTGGGCTTTTTCCAAGCATGATCAAAGCAGTTGGTTAGGCGGTTTTTCCTTTGCTCCTTTCATCTACTTGAACTTGCCAGACTGTGTTACTGTGAAGGGAGTTTGTTGATTCCATTAAAGATGAATAAATTGCTGTGTGTTTTGATATCTAAATTGTTTTCTGTGGCAGGAGAGATTTCAGTTTTCTTTTCTTCACAGTTCAGTGGGGACTGCCAACCATTTCAGCCGCTGGAGTAATAGGAATGCTTAGCGCAGTTGTCGCTAGCATTATTGAATCAATAGGAGATTACTATGCCTGTGCCAGGTTGTCTTGTGCTCCTCCTCCACCTATTCATGCAATAAACAGGTATGTAAAAAAAAATAATATAAATTTTCGGTGTGTTAAGCTACTGGAGTTTTTTAGCATTTTTTTTTTTTTCTCCTTGGAATAAGACAAGAATGTGTTCTGAGATTAAACGTTACAATTTGGTCAAACACAAGGGCCAAGGATCTTGAAATATAAGATGCAACTGTCATGTTCACTTATTTTGTTGCAAATGTAGCATTGGAAACCTAGTCCTATTTCTGCTGGAGTCCATGGAAGTTAATCCCAGACTCGCAGAGTGGTGGGGGTGGGAAGGTCCCTCTGGAGCTCCCCCATCCCACCCCCCGCCAGAGCAGGGGCACCTCCAGCAGTGGCACAGGACGGCGTCCAGGCGGGTTTGGGATGGCTCCAGAGGGGGAGACTCCCCCACCTCTCTGGGCAGCCTGTGCCACTGCTCTGCCGCCCTCACAGCAGAGAAGGCCCTCCTCAGGTGGAGATGGAACTGCCCATGGTCACCTTTGTGCCCGTTCCCTCTTGTCCTGTCACTGGGCACCGCTGGAAACAGACTGTTCCCACCCCCCGGCACCCTCCCTTGAAGGAGTGATCAGCGTTGATAAGATCCCCCTCAGTCTTCTCTTCTCCAGACTGAACAGCCCCACGTCCCTCAGCCTCTCCTCATCACAGAGATGCTCCAGTCCCCTCAGCATCTTCATAACCCTTCGTAATTGCGTATTACTTTGTAATAGTACAGTTTCAGTAGGGACAGAACTCTTGTTCTGGAATTGGGGTATCACATCAAATTCACCTGAAATGCAGTTTTAGCAATAAAGAAGAGCTCCAGGTTTGACTTGAATTATTTTGTAATTTCCTCAGTTTAGGAATGTAGACATAGACCTAAAACATAGAAAACAGAACTCAAGTTGGTTTTCAGGTGTGTTGGAGCTGGAAACGTGAATTATAATAATAATTCATGTGGGACAGATGCCTTAACAGGCATGAACATGAGATGTGGTCTTAAAGCACCATCTGAAGTGAGTCTACACTAATACGAGTTCAACTCTTTTTCTGTTTGTGCTTTACAGAGGGATTTTTATCGAGGGTCTCTCCTGTGTTCTGGATGGAGTATTCGGGACAGGGAATGGATCCACTTCTTCCAGCCCTAACATTGGTGTCTTGGGTATCACAAAGGTATGTGCTTTACCTTGATTACTCAGTGACTGGAGTATTTTATCTCCTCTGGTGGATGGCTTATGGCATTTTCATGTTTCACAGCATGGTCATCTTCCAAGAAGCCATTCTACGTAGCACTTTGTGCTGACAAACTTTACACAGCATTCTGAATTTACACAACTTGTCTCTACCGGCCCTTGTCTAATGGAAACGAATTGTAGATAAGGACCTCAAAAACCTTATTTTAATTTGGAGTAAAGGGCAGTTAAAAAAAACTAGGTAAAGCAGATGATGCTAAATAAGCTATCCCTTTGAAAACTGAGGAGGCATTCCAGGGCTCCAGGGTGTTTTGAGTTGAGGCATAAACACTGTGAACTGTGTAGAAAGTGATACTCTTTTGACTGTCCTGGCTCTGAAAGCATCTCTGGAGACCTGGCTGTTTTTAATGTCTCACTTGAATGCACAATGAAACACAACTTGAGGTCCTTGGGTTTTATCTACATCTGTACAAGGAGGTTACGCTGACACAGATAGAACAGGAGCTGCAGTCAAGGTCACTTCAAAGTTAAATGTACCTTAAATATTTGTTTCCGTCATGATAGGTTTTTCAAGCACTGAGCATGCTTAGGGAATGATATATTTTTTGGGGGTGTTACTCAGCAAAATATATAAGCACTTAAAAAATTCCTTTGTTCTCATGCGGAACTAGATGTGTGCTTGAATGTCTTGCTGAACTGGGAGACCTTGGGCTGCAGATAGATCTGCTCGATATTGTTAATTTAACCTTGTTAAGAAACATCAACAAAATTGGTAAGAGTAATTTATGTTGTATATACGTACATCTTGTTGCGTATTTTGCTCGAAAGCTATAAATCTACTTCATGCATACAAGATAGAAAATGTACGCTCTCCACTTACAATAACTCATCCTTCTGACTTAATCCAATATAGATGATAAATTCATCTTCAGCCATTTTTTTTTTCCTGCACAAAGGATGAGTCTGTTCGGTTTTAGGGTAGAATATAAATACTAATAGCACCATCTGCTGTCTGTATAAGTCTTCCATTCAGTTGCTGATGGAAATTTCCTAGAAGAAATGGTGGTTAGAAAAATGCTTAAAGAAAGGTTTATTCTGTTCTGCTTAATTTCTGTTGTTACTTCATAGGAGTTGATATGAATTAACAGCACTTCGTTTATTAACAGTCTACAGAAATGAGTGTACGTTTTGCTTTGGAACAGCGAATAATGAATGTTAAACTGGCAGCTGTTAGAGAGAACAGAGTTCTCTACAGTTAGGTCTGTTCAGAGCACGTGATGGAAGAGTGACTATGCCTTACCCAGAATGGCACAGCTGGATGGCTGTGCTCCAGTGTTTTGTCTTGTTTTCCTGTCTGCATGCTCTTTCCTGAAAACCTCATAGTTTTTCAGCTTCAAATTATATCAAAATAGATTTTGGGCATGTAGATACTCTGCTGTTTATTTGGGAGAGGAAGTCTTCAGTGCGCGCAAGTAAAGACGTAGTCCTGGTGATCCCGTTAGAGCAGTGCAACGTTTGAAAAGGCATTTCCCTCCCCTGAAATCAGGTTATGATCACGCTTAGAATTTCAGTTTGAAGCTTCACCTGGATGTAAATACTGCAAAGTGTTTGAGCGAGTCTGTGAGCGAGTTTTATTTGATGAGAGGAGAATTGACTAAATCTGATTATTTGGGGCAAAAGCATAGGCAGTTTATGCCATAATGTTGATGAAATGGATGCTCCAGTAAGGTACTAGGTACCGGATCATGCACTCCAAAATACTCACATACAGTGTGTGCATGAGTGCCTGGGAATAAATGCGTAGTTTGAGCTGAATGCTGACCAGGATGCTTTCAGGAGCTTTCGAAAGGAGCTTAATTTGTTTGCCTTGTAGTGATTGAGGGTTTGCATAAATAAATGTTGCTATTGTGTGGATTTTTTAAATAATCTATTTCATGCAGGAAGATAATTTTTGAGCAAGATATTGGTGGCCCTAAGGAAATGAATATCTTTATAAAAAATAGAGAAAGGTGCAAGCTAACTTCTGTTACTATTCTAGCAAACACCCCAATTTACTGGTCTGTTTGTAGGTGAACACCTCTCACCTAACAGTTAAGCAGTGAAGAATATGGGGAAAAGAAGTACCTTGACCCTAAACATGCCTACTGTATCATTTTTTTTCTCGTGCCATTTATTTAGCTCAGCCACATGTGATTAACAAATTCATATCTACTTCTCTTTGAAACTTAATTCTCTGTAACAGGAGACCTACAAAGGGCTTTGCTAGAAACCACCTTACCACCATAGTGGGGGGAGTTTTGTCCCTGGTGCACCTCTTATGCAAGTATAACGCTATTAAAATACCGACTATTCAGGTTTATCAGCTACCACTACAGCATAGTGCCAGAGAAATACTGCCCGAAGTCGGAATGCTTAAAATAAAAACGGGAAGGAAGTGCAGGCACTTGGTTTCATAGTGTTAGCACAGCCACGATTTGCATATGAAGTGAATTCAGTTCTGATCACAAAGAGGGATGTTAGAAAATCACTTGATAATCTGTCTGGAAAACCTGCATCTCCTTCAAGTGAACTGCATGGTAGGTAGCTAATGCATATATTCATGTGTAAAAGGGCAGCAATGCATGCATTTTAATTTTTTTTTTTTCCATTTTCATTACAATTGATCCGTTTGCCATCTCCTAGTTATGGTCTATTTGTTTTCTTTACTGTAGATGGGACTGCACCACGTTTCATGGTTATTATGGCTATAGCAGTTACAGATGGTTTTAAAGATGACTTAATGTTAACAAAAACAAAATCACATGAAGTTATGTTAGAATTGGAGTGCGGCCATGTTACAGCTGAGCCCTCCAAGACATTTGTAAAGGCTCTGCAGCCTGTGTTTTAACACCACAAAAAAATACGCATGGAAGCTTGAAAAGAAGTTTTAAATGCAAAAGAGAGTAATAAAATATTTATTATGTAAAATACAAAATAAAATATTTGTTCCTTTTTGTTCTCTGGCAGGTTGGAAGTCGCAGGGTTATTCAGTATGGGGCAGCCTTCATGCTCTTGCTTGGGATGGTTGGCAAGTTCAGTGCTCTCTTTGCATCGCTGCCTGACCCCGTGCTCGGTGCCCTCTTCTGCACTCTCTTCGGTAACGTATGGTTTTTTGCCCATTTTGTGTTCTGGGTGGCTGTATCTTTTTACTGTAGTGCTGTGTTTATACATATGGTGCTTTTTTTTTTCTTTTTTTAAGGAAAAAGACTATATAAAAGCTGAGGCTTGTTTTATTTTTATTTAGGGATGATTACAGCCGTGGGTCTGTCTAACCTCCAGTTCATAGATTTAAATTCTTCTCGTAACCTGTTTGTACTTGGATTTTCCATTTTCTTTGGACTTGTCCTTCCAAGCTATCTCAGACAAAATCCACTGGTCACAGGTACGTGTTTCTGCTCATTTGAATGAAGTGTACTTTTAACTTGTACTCATGGGCCAAACATACACGTACAAAGTAATGTAAAGGGTTAAATAAGAGGAAAAAAAAGCAGAGTATTATGGAGACAATAAAAGCTATAGATAAGAAAGCAGGTGTGTTCAGAGGAGAATTAATTGAGATGTTGAGACGTTAATTGCATGTTTCGGTGGGATACACTGGCAGTTGTTGTGCTTTCTCTGGGAATGGTTGTAGAGCAGTGGAGGGAGGCAATTGCCATTTGGACTGGAAGAAAGACTAAAGGGGTGAATCTGAATTTTAAATTATTTTAAAAGAACAGGGGGAAATACCAAGGTACATCAGGAGTTCAGAAGCTAGGAACTTGTTTGGGGTTTTGAAATTTTTTGTCACTGCAGACATGTGTTCTCAATCTGAATTTTAATGAACTCCATTTCAGACTGTTAGCCAAGTTACAGATTTGGTGAATTCATGGGGAAGGTTTTCTCTTTTAATACTGTCTTCTCAATAGCGGTCATGACAGCGTGTGTCATCAAAGGAAGATCATTCAAGCAGAGTTAGGTGATGATATATTAATACAATGTTCTTCCATGAATTGGTGCTGTGACGTCTTGCCCTTTTAAAAAGTAACAGTTTATAAAAGGTATTATTTCGTTCCACGTGATCTTACGTTATGAACGTTTCTCCTTTTCCATTTTGTAGTTGTCTGCTTAGTTTAAATTAAGCAGTTGTGTCTGCAGTAGAAACTAAAATGGCATTTCATGACATTTTTATAAGCAACTGAAGGTTCATGGAGTTATGTTTTGGGAAAGAAGCATTCCCCATGGTGGACTACATTAGTTGAAAGTTCTGCATCTTTTCCTACATGGTTTTACGAGTCCAGTTTGAGCAAATTCCTCAGTGAACTCGGTAGAAAGTTTTCCCAGTTGACCTGTGTGTAAATCAGGATGTGTATGGCAAAATTCAAATTCTAAATATTTTTTTTTCCTGTTCTTCTAGGAATAGCGGGCATTGATCAAGTATTAAACGTTCTTCTCACTACAGCCATGTTTGTCGGTGGCTGCGTTGCATTTATTTTGGACAATACCATTCCAGGTCAGCGTGTCAACTTGTCATTTTCTCTAAAATAATAACTGCCTTTCTGAATGAAGGTAGCACAGCATTTCGAGGAGGCAGGAGATGAGGAAGAGATTACTGCTTCTGCTGCTGACTTCTTCAACACCTACAGTAGACTGCCTAACACTGTGTGACTCAGTTTCCTTGAGAACGCGTTGAATCTTTTTCACATTAAGGTCTCCATTCTATTAAACATACAAAATGGCTGATAAAACTCAAACCAGAATAGTCTTCTTCAGAAGACCAAGTAAAAATATTTTAAGATGCAAACCTGCTTCCATTCATTTGAGAGCAAAAATTTGCCTTGACATCCGGTTACAAAATAAAACCAATAATAGCCATTTCCAATAAATATATTTTCCCCTCTTCCTGCCTCTTTGAGGAGTCTAGAAGATCTTTCCAGCGCTTTGCTGAACATGGTGTCTGAGATCTGGCGTTTTCTTTCTTCTCTTAACCTCTACTGTTTTTTTACATAGTGTGTTTACATAAAGATATTCATGAATGTATATCTTTTTTTTTTTTTCTTTTTCTTTTATTTTGACTTCTAGGCAGCCCTGAAGAAAGGGGAATACGGAAATGGAAGAAAGGGGTTGGCAAAGGAAGCAAGTCACTGGATGGCATGGAAACGTATGATTTGCCTTTTGGCATGAACTTTATTAAAAAATACAGGTGTTTCAGCTTCCTGCCCATCAGCCCTACCTTCATGGGTTACACGTGGAAAGGCTTCAGGAAAAGCAGTAACTGCAGGAGTTCAGATGAAGACTCAGAAGCTACAGTATAGCCTTAGTTAAAATTATATTATCTAGTTGTAGTAAGAGATGTATTTGCAGTTTCTTGCTGATTAAGAAGCATTAAAATATATGTTTTGTATATCTGCATTTAAATTCTGGAACCAGAGCTGAGACGAATTTAAAAAAAAAAAAAAAATTAAAAAAAAAAAAGCTTTCCTGTTGTGGGTGGTGGTAGCCAGATCTAGTGTCTCTGGGTCAAATTCGCAAATGCTCCTCTGTTTGATTTTTCAAAAGCTATAGATGCCTGCGCACCTAAGTCTGTTTATTTGAAATGGGGCTTAGGTTCCGGAATTATGTAGGTGCTATTGAAAAATGTTACTTTTTGGAGGGATTTTATTTAAGTCGTTGATGCTGGCATTTTTGGCGCATTCATTGCTGGCAATGTTAGTTACGCCAGAAAATTTGACTCCTGGAAGAAGGGGGAGGGGGGGGAGGAAATTTCTTCTAGTCCTGTATATAAATCCCATATATATTGTTTTTGACTCACTGATTTGCACATTCCATATTTTCAGCCCCCTGGAAACCAGACTCAGTTGATACTGGCAAATCATGAGAGTATTTTTTTGAATTGCCACTAGTTCAGTCAGATGTCCAGTGTTAAGACAGAAAGTTTCTGTAATAACTTTGCCGATGAAAACTATGACCGACTTCTGATAGCTTAGTGCTGTAGAAGGAACCACTCGTTTCATGTCAGTTCACATTTTCCAACGTTTGCTTTTTCTGCCTGGCATTTCACCACCTAATTTCTTGTGCCCAGGTGCAGGTTTTCTTTAAAGGGACACAGGTAGCTTGAGTTTTACAGAGATGGGAAACATTTAACTTCCAGACGGGACCCAATAACACTTTTTACAGTGCGATACCTGTATCCAGCAAGACATTTCCCGAACAAAAATGCTAATTTGTTGAGCAGTTCTAAGCAATTGACATTTGTATGTGTGCAGCTTTCCCTGCGGGGAAAGCCACGCGATCAAAACGCTGCCGGCAGTCGCTGGTTTGGATCTTTGCAGAATGTTCTAGATCGGGTATCGAGAGGCGATGCTGCCCGCGAGCGGCTTATGGTGCATCGCCTCTTTCTCTTCTCTCCTGGTGGGGCTTCTGCGAAAGCTCGTTACTGCTGCGGAGGTGATCTTGAAGGGCAGAGACACTACATTTGATGTCCTCACCCACTGGATGGTTTAACGGGTATTGGGTCCAATCAGGGCACCATTCAGATATTTGTTTTTTTCCTGGAATAGTCTCAGCTCTGATGTTATGTGGGTGTTCATGCTCATCACTCATTCATAACTAAAAGGTTTATTCATGTTTAATGTTCTTACTATTGCAAGTTAGTTTTAGACTTCGGTGTGGCCCCAGAAGCATTTTTAAGCTATGGAGATCATCAGGGAAATGTAGTGTAATGTAATTTCAAGGCCAGTATGCTCTACGGTGCTTGCATTTTGTATTCCTGGAAAAAAAAAACATGACAGTAGATCCTGTAATTCACTAATATATTTATGAAAGTTTGACTACTGGACAGGAGCGCAGGAACTCTGTTTTCTCTGAGTCTACTTCCAGGTGAGTTTGTTATTGGTTATTGAAGCATGGAAGGGTTGGGGTGGGGAGGGCAAGGAAGGAGCTTAACAGATCCGTACTGAATAGTGTAGAGTCGGAATGATTCCATTGATAGCGTTCTCAGCATGCCATGGCTGTTTCCAGAAACTATTTTATACCGCTTTTTCCATTACGAAGCATGTGTTTGTTCCCGCTTCAGGGAACTTTCAGTAGTTTGCAGTCTTGGTGTCTATTGGACTATCTCGAAAGCTGGTCGGAAGAGTTATTGTGTAGTAGACAAGGTTAGTTTGCCTGTGAAACAAAGTCATTTTTATCCTTTTTAAATTTTTCCTCTTCAGGTAGTGAGGTGTTAGATTTCCATATCCGCTTGCAGGTAGTTTGAGTGCGGAGACCTCTAATCAGTGGCACGAAGCTTCCAAATTTCCCAACTTTATGTGCAACCAAAGATGTGTGGGAGACATGGGGGAGTTAAATATAAATAAATAAATATATATATATATGAAAAAGGAGAAAAAACAAAGCCACCTGTGTTTGGTGGTTGTAATGATGTAAAATGCCAAAAGGTGGTTATGTTGTAAGGGTTGAGAAAGGGAGGCAAAAGTTTTTTGTTTAAAACCATGCCACCTCAGCAATTCAGAAATGTTGAGTCTGGTGATGCTGCTGGGCGCAGCAGGGACACCCGCGTCCCGAGGCTTTTCTAACTTCTCCCCCCAAATATTCTCCTGGTAACTTCAGTGCTTTCGCAGTCAAGAGGCGAAGTGGTGAGAAAATAGCATTTGTCTTCTCTCCCCTTTGGCTGAGTAATGCTGTGCGTGTTCTGCATTGCCGTCACTTGGGAATTGCCAAGGTGCTTCGGTCAAATTACAGGGCAACAAATCCAAGGATATTCTTTTCTTCTCCCTGGAGCAGAACACCACCCCTTTTTTGCAGCGTAGGAAAGACACTCTGAATAGGTGAAGTCCGGTTACTCTGTTTAACAAACAGTTGGATTTAATTCTTGTTGTGACTTTGGGTCCTAGCGTGCCGATTCTGTTGACTGGCTGAGAAGTACAGTGAGGTTTAGCCAACATGTTTGCTCTTCTAGCCGCTTACCTTGGTAACACTAAAATAAGTAGTTGTAGTTAGCAGTCATTTTTGTAACCAAATTTATATGTGTAATAACTCTCCATCTTCTTATGAGCATGAATGGTTAGGGATGAGCCTCAGTTTTGCAAAGGGGATCCGCTGAAGCACCTGAAATGTATAGAGGAGGGTTACGATGGAGCGGCGGCAGTACCGTGGACGTAGAGGGCACGCTGCCGCTGTTAAAGCGCGCGTCTGCCCAGCGCCGAGAGGTGAGCAAAGCACGGAGCTGATGCCTGGGTGCCTTGGAAAGAGAAGCTCCCCTTTCTCTTTCCGATGCACTGGAAACCAGCCCTGAGCTGCCAGTCGACGAAGATGCCTGGCTTTTCTTTGCGAGGGAAATAACTCCGAATCGCCCCTGGTTTTGTGCAGTTGCGGCAGGCGATTGCGGACCTTAAAATCCTTCGCCCAGGTCCGCCTTTCTACCCTGGCGTTTTAGAGGCTGTGGTGAAGTGCCCGGGCCGGGGGGAGCACGGTGCGCCGCCGGCACTGCTGGCAGATGTGATGCGAAGGATTAACTTGCAGTTTTGAAAAGCATTTAAATGCTTTGTGTTTGCTGGTTCCATCCAGGCTTTGACGCGTGAGGGTGGCTGGATATAGAAATCTGACTGTCAACGCAATACTGTATTTTTCCTACATGTTATTGCCTGCCTTTCAAACAGCTAAACGAAACAAAACCACGGAGGGAAGACGACACCTGAGAGATGAGTTAAGAGGCGATGAGACGTTTCAACCAAACTTTTAAGGCGGAAGGGCAAATATTCATGGTAGAAATATCATTTTGTCATATCAAAGATGGTATGCAAAACAAAATAACTTGGGACTTTTGTAATTGATATTCTATTGTATTTTTTTTTTTTTAGGTTAAATTGAGAATTCTTGCTAACATGTTGAAACATGTTTTCTAAAGCAAATACTTGCAAATTATACTTATAGAAATTTAGGTTTCATAGCTACCGGCTATGACTGATTAACGTTGTCATATTAGAGTGCATTGGCAGAGGAACTTAATCAGGTACCTCACTCAGAAAGTTCCAACTTTAAACACAGAATTTGCTTTATGCCTTTTAATACTGACTTTAAATATGACAACTTGGTTTGTACATGAATATTGCAGTATTTTATTTCCATATATTAAAAATAACATTTCCACTCAGGATAACGATGGCCGTTTTCCTGGGAGGGAGTGGTATGATTGTCATGACAATGTCATGTGATGGTAGAATTTCTTCATTGACGAATCTATAGTAGTTGTGTATACTTTATTTACCCATGTTTGTGTTCCTACCAAAAACTAAAGGGTTTCTTTATTATTCATCTCCCTACTGAGATCTTGGTACTCCCGATGCAGAATTGGCGCTTGCAAACTGAAATCCTCAGTACTATTTATACCACGAGGAGCATCAGTGAGTGCGACCGGTCATTTATAGCATTGCATCCCTAATAAATAGTGTTGAAAATCGCATAATTTATGGTATAAACAGCACTCCAGGCACGCGTGGTTTAAAACAGCCGCTTTCTAATGGTGTGAGTGAGCCATTGGATGCTCATCTGCAATCTGAAACAACCCGTGCTTACCATAATCTGTATATCGATGTAGAAAATGCATGTGCGACAGACCAGCACGACCTACGTCTTTCTTTTACGTGGCCTTCTTAAACCAAAAGCGACTTTTTTCTTTTTTCTTTTTCCAAGGGGGTAGGGGAGGTGGTGGGTCACTCATTTTGGGAGGGGGGGGTTGGGAAGTAATGTCCCACTTGGTGCATGTTTCTTGGTCTTTCTCGAGGCTAATGGCCTTGGTGGCCGGGGGGAGGACAGGTACTCGATGCTCTCGCGTTTATGGAGCTGCGATAGGTCATTGCAGTATCGGAGGAGGCCACGAGTTTGCCGGTGTTTCGCTTCTGCCCATGAGTCTATAGACAGCTTAGTGCTGGGCTGCTTTTACGTATCGGGGATCCATGTTCAGAGCCATCCAAAATATTCCTGTCTAGTTCTAATTTGACTGTGACTGTGCATTGTCATCCGTACATATTGATATGAGAGATATATTTAGAATTGCCTTGTGTACTATCTGGCATTTACTCCATCTTTCCAGGTAAATCATCTTGCTGCCAGTCCAAATTATCGTACTTTTGTCTGTTTATAACAACCTTTGGCGTAACAAACTATTGACTGTTCTTAGGCAGTGGGGATAATTTTTTTTTCCCATGACTTTTTGTGACTGACTTTGGCTGTAAAACTTTTTTGTTCAACAGCAAGAGGGTTTTTTTGGTTTTGTTTTATTTTCGGGATAATCTAATTCTTTTACTGAGGGTTTTTTTTTTATTTCATATTTTTTTTCTAACATTGCTTCATTAAACAATTAAATATTTAAAAAATGTAATATTTGGACCAGATGTTGTGAATAATAGTAGATAAAGCTATTTTATTCTGTATTTTTAAAGCTGTTCAGTATAAATAAACGCGGGCATAGATGCAACTTGGCAGTGTGGTGTTACACTTCCATTTAAACGTCCCCTTCAAAGGAGCGTTGGCGGATTGGGAATCCAGGTGATAGGAAGGCCGAGCATCTTTCTGTAGCAAGTGCCACCCAAAAAATACAGCCCCCAGCCTCCTTCCCGACCCTTCCAGCTCTCAGCCCGCAGCTCGTACCACGAGGATGCGTTAAATTCCTGTGATTTCTGTGGAAGAGGCGCTGCTGACAGTCCCTGCCTCTCGTCTGCTGCCTGTCCCGGCGTTCGGCCGAGGCAGCTCCCAACCTCTCGGGCAGCCGAGCGGCAGCAAATCTCCCTGTAAAAGCAATTGCACGGGCAGTGCTGATGTGTTCATGGGTAACGTCCATGCAGGAAAATGAAGTGACTAATTTCCTAATTAAAATTAAAAAAAAACACCACCCAACCTTCAAGTTCTCTTAGTACAGTGAGCAGAGGCTTTGAGTTGTTCTGTCCAGTGAAGAGTATGAGCAGCAAGAGCTACCAGCAGAGAAATAACCTCTGGTTTAGGGTAAAATAGAATCACAGACTGAGCTGGGTTGGAAGGGACCTTGAAGACCACCCAGTGCCACCCCGTGCCCTGGGCAGGGCCACCTCCCCCCAGCCCAGGTTGCTCCAAGCCCCGTCCAACCTGGCCTTGAACACCTCCAGGGATGGGGCAGCCACAGCTTCTCGGGGCAACCTGCCCCAGGGGCTCACCACCCGCACAGCCAACAATTTCTTCCTATTATCTCATGTAAATCTCACCTCTTCCAGTTTAAACCATTCCCCCTCGTCCCACGGCTCCCCTCCCTGATGCAGAGTCCCCCCCCAGCTCTCCCGGAGCCCCTTTAGGCACTGGAAGGGGCTCTGAGGTCTCCCCTTTTTGGCCTTCTCTTCTCCAGGCTGAACCCCCCCACCTCTCTCAGCCTGTCCTCCCAGCAGAGGGGCTCCAGCCCTCCCAGCATCTTTGAGGCCTCTTCTGGACAAATTCTCCTCCTTAAATCTTGGGATTGGGAATTTGTCTGAATTCTTGCCCTGCCCTTGGCAATCTGCAGCCGCAGCGAAGTCTCCTGGGCCCTCGTCAGGGCTGTGCTGTGCCCGGAGTGGTCCCGGGGCACGGTGTACTTGGAGATGTCCTGTCGCTCCTCTGTCGAGATAAATCAGCTATCGCCTTGCCTCGTCCCCAGCATTTAAAAAGGAATTGGCCGACTGGCACCGTGCCTCGTCCCCGGTGGTTTGATCTGGAGGCGTAATACAAAATTCCTATCGTTAGCCTGGAGCGGCCGCGGTGCGCAGCAGCCGCCCCCAGTGAGTTGGGACCTGGGAAGGTCTGGCTGAGGGTACGCAGCACCTTTGGACAGCTGTCAGCCTTAGAAGGATCTGAGCTGCTACTGATTTTAAGGGCAATTAAGACACCGGGTACCTTTCTTAACTCGGGCGTAGCCCACCGCAACGAGTCCAAAAACCGGTGGAGTCGTGTGGGACAAAAAATGGCAAAAAGCCACCAAAATCAGCAGCGAGAGGGGGTGAAAGTCTCAAGGGCGGTGGAGTGGCTGTTCGACTGGGACGAGGGGTTTCTCCTCGTTCCTGAGCTGGGCTGCGTTTGGGTCCGTGATGAAAAACCGCTCTGATCTTAATCCTGATTAATCCTTTGTGCTACTGGGTCAGAGCTCTGGAAATAATTGGGTTTCCTCCGTGTGTCTTGCCCAAATCAAAATCCAGCGTGGGCCGCACGGACCCAGTAAGAAGGGCTTCAACCCAGATGGATCCGCAAAACCTGAGGCTCTTCAGAATGAGTGAAACATCCTCAAACGGGGACAGCGCCCGTGTTTCGAAGAAATGCATATTAGGTGTGAGCAAAGGCCTTTTTGAAAGCCGCGTCTCATCCCATCTGGTTCCCAGAGGCTGCGTAACGGCGAACAGATGCTCCTCGGCCAACGTGTATCCACATGCGTAATATTGTTTGGTATTTACTGACAATTAGCTTGGGGGCCTTCAAGCTGAACTCATGGGAAGCTGCCAGGGAGAATTTTGGAGAATTTTGGAGCTGGTGCCTTATGCTTGGGTCTGACTGAGGTCCTTGACCTCCAGGCTCAGCTATGGGAGTGGAAACAGCCGTAAATCCATCGAAGCTGAGGGTCTAAAGAGCATCAAGCGCGTTCCCTGCATGGCGTTGAGCACCGAAATGCTGATGTAACCGGCGACGCAGGTGCCGTCCCATCCCCGTGTGGCTAAAGGCAGGTGCTGACCTCAGAGCATCCTTTTCCTGGGAGATTTTTGGCAGCTGGGAGGATGCTCGGACCCACGGCCACCGGCCAGGACCACGGCGGGGCAGAGGTTTTGGTCTCCTTCCACGTGGGTTTGGTTCCTCCTGGGTTCGTGCTCGCAGCCGCCGTGTGGGTGAGGAGGAGCTGGCAGCCTGTCCCGGCCCCGTGGGTCGCAGGGTGTCCTTATACAGCCGGATTGGGCCAAATTCCTTTGATTTGGTAAATAAATGCCTCCATCCAGGCTCCCGACCCACCACATGTGCGTTGAAGGCGATGCGCAGGATGGCGCAAAATCAGGATTTAACTGCCCTTCTTCAGCCCAGTTCCTCCTCGTGCTCCCGCAGGTGCCCACAGCAAAACCCCTCTATTTATTTATTTTTCCCCTCTTGCTCCGATTCCATCCACCCCCACAGGGTAAGAAGCTTTCTCTCTCTTTGCGTCTAAATCCCTGGGTTTTGGGGCTGGGGTTTGCACAGGGCGGGCAGCCGGGGCCGGCTCCGCTCCATTGTGCGGCGCGACCGGGCTCTCCCGGCGACAAAGGGCCTCTCATCTCCGCCAGCCCCCGAAGATGCCGCTGGAATATAAATACTGACCCCCATTCCGGCTGGCTTTCGCCGAGTCAGTGTTTCCCGCAGCCAGATGGCTCCTCCTGAACTTCACATATTTTACAGACAAGTCAAAAAAAATAGGGAAAAACACACACACAAAAAAGGGCCGATGACAATCCGTGGTTGTAAAGACTCACTTGTTTTACTAAAGCAGCTGTTTAGATTATTTCTTTGTTTTTCGGGTTTGGGGTTGTTTTTTTTTTCTTTTTCCCTTCGTGTGGGCTGTTTCTGGGCAAATTCCTTCAAAAGAAAAAAAAAAAAGCTCCAAGAAGCCACAAAGCACTGGGAAAGGTCCGGAGCAGACAAAGGCGGAGGGCCGCGGCCGCAGGCTGCTCTTCTGGGATACGGAATAATCCCCCCCAAACCCTCCCGGGGGCAGCGTGGGGCGCACGGGCAGGATGGGACCCGTAGCCCAGGAGCAGAGGCTGGAGGCTGAGCGCTGTTTCGGAGGTAACTGTGACCCCAAGCTGCAACATCTGCTTCCAGGCAGATTCTATTTTATTTTTTTTTAAATAATTTATTTCCTCCTCAATCCCCTTCTCGGGGGCGGATTTGGATCCAGACGGGATCCCACGGCTGTGGTTGGGAACCGGTTGCTGCCAGCGCACGGCCCCAGTGCACGGTCCTGGAGGCAGAATGGCAGCGTGTGATGCTTGCATGGCTCTGGCACTGAATATCACAGGTTTTGGGGCATTTTAAGGCAGAAATAACCACTTTGGCCTGTGTGATGCAGCCTGCGTGCAATGTTCCTGCCAGGAGTCCTGCATGGAGCTGGAGCGGATCATAAAAGCATTTCCAACCTGAGTGCATGGGATGAGGGATCCTGGTCCTGGCAACGTGGCCAATGGGTCCCCTCATTAGTCCCCAAGCAAAGTGGCACCCCGATGGCATCGCCCGCCGGCAGCTGAGCCACCGCTCATCGCTCCATTCCGTTCCCCTTTGCAGGACGGGGCTGAGCATTTGGGCCGGTGAACAATAGCAGCGCTGGAAAACAATGGAGCTGCTGCACCTTCGGGCTTAGGGACGCTGGACGGACGCTCGGAAGAAATCCCGGCTCCAAAATAGCGCCTGGGGCATCCTTTGGGATCCTGGTCCTGGCAACGGGGCATCCTTTAGGATCCTGGTCCTGGCAATGGGGATGGGGCATCCTTTGGGATCCTGGTCCTGGGAACAGGGATAGGGCATCCTTTGGGATCGTGGTCCTGGTACCAGGGATGGGGCATCCTTTTGGGATCCTGGTCCTGGCAATGGGGATGGAGCATCCTTTGGGATCCTGGTCCTGGGGTGCAACCTGGGTGCCAGAAACAGGTTGTCCTTTGGGAACACAGTCCCAGAGCCTGAACCAGGGGTTTGAGACGGAGCGTCCTTTGGGATCCCAGTCCCGGGGTGGGCGGTGGGGGGCGGTGGCGCTGAAATTTGGACTTTGCTTGTGTCCTTCATGCAGGAGCTGACGATGGAGCTGGAAGAGAAGCAGGACATCTTCCGCTCCCTCCAAGACACGGCCGGA
>NW_009647344.1:78457-78841 GCF_000708025.1 Charadrius vociferus | reverse complement strand
CGGGGGTGTCACCTCTGCCCTCAACGAGCACCTCGGCGTCGCCCTCTCTCTTCGGGCTGGCTGCTGTCGCAGGCTGGAAGGGGGCCACCAGCACACGCAGGTCCCCAGTGCGCTCACGACACTTTCGCTGCGGTCCCCATCACACCCCGCGGGGGGGACACCCACCAGCTCCTTTCCCATAGCCCACAACAAACCGTCGATGGCTCTTCTCGCGGGGGGGGGGATCTGACATGCTAAGTGTGGCCAATGGGTCCCCTCATTAGTCCCCAAGCAAAGTGGCCCCCCGATGGCATCGCCCGCCGGCAGCTGAGCACCGCTCATCCGCTCCATTCCGTTCCCCTTTGCAGGACAGGGCTGAGCATTTGGGCCGGGGAACAATCGCAG
>NW_009647344.1:73763-78032 GCF_000708025.1 Charadrius vociferus | reverse complement strand
TGATTCGCCTGGCAGAGAGGGATGATGCTAAAGCGTCAGCGGGGATGCTGCCGAAGCAGCTGCAGTCCCTGGAAGGGGACTGAGAAAGCAAAAACCCTCCGAAAAACGCTCCTTTCTTTTCAAGAGCAGGGAAGAGCACCCCGCTCCTCCTGAAAACATGATCTTTGGGGTTGTTTTTCTATTTTTTTTCTTTTTTTCTACTTTTTTTTGTTGTTGGATTTGAGCTGCACATCTCCCTGGGGGCTCAGCAAAAGCAAGCGCTCGTCCCCTCTCCCTGTGAGGGGCTGCGAGCGTGGCCAGGCCGCCTCTGCGCTGTAGGGATGTGGGGAAGAGCTTTAGGAAGGTTATTTTTAGGGGAGGAAAAAATCTGGGGTCAGATTTATTTATAAATGATTGATAAATCCCATCAGGCCTGAGAGCGACTGCAGGAGCAGCCGCCGGCTCCCGTTGGAAGGCAGAGAGGGCTGAAATCCTCCTGCCACGTGTGCGGGGGGAATTGATTTGATCCGATTTTGGGTTTTCGAAAAGCGCTTTGCTTTTAAACCTCAGCTCGTGCCGGGCGCAAAGGAACTACGTCGGCTCGGAGTGGGGAAACTGAGGCAGGGGGGGGGCCGGGAAATGAAGACGGCACTGAGCTGCCGAGGTTGAGCAACTGATTGGGCAATTTGCACGTTGGCAGCCCTTTTATTTTGGTGATTTCCTGCTTTTTGCCAAAAAAAATGGGGGGCAGCGGCAGCTGATCTCCGTTTGGGGATCTCCGGGTGGCCACTGCTCCCTTCCACCCACAGCCTGGTGCTCTTCAGACCCAAAAAAGGAAGAATTTGCCCCTTTCCTTGCTCAGTCGGAAGGGGATGTGATGACGGAGCGAAGGTGGCAGCGCCGGGGCGGTAAACAGGAAACCGGGCTCCTCGGCGCAGGGAGATGAACCTGCATTTTGGGACTCCCCTTCCATCCCAAAAGAAGTCTTTTTTTTTTCGGCTGGAGCTCATCCCAATGTCCCTGTCGAGGGAACCAGGGCTTTGGCTTCACCCCTTCGTATGGCCGCGATGCCACAGAGCGCAACTCCCCGTGATACCCAACGCTCCACGCGGGGCTGCGCTGCTGGAAGGGGGTTTCATGTGTTTTTTTCAGCCACTTGGATATTTTTTGGCAATATTTTTTGCATGGGCCAAGCAGCCGTGTCGTTTCATCCTCCTTCCGTGCAGCGGTGACTTCCCCAGCGCTTCTTCATCCGCTTTCAGGGGCCGCCCACAAACCAGATGCTGATTTCTTACCGTTCCTCCATCGCACAGCTGCAACCCCCAAATTCGGGTCCCCGCCGCAGCAGGTGCCATGCAGCCGCCGCGCCGACATTTACCCCGAAACCACAAATCCGGCTGCAAAATCTCCTCCCGCTATCCTTTTTGAGGGATAAATAGGATTATTATTGGGTTTATTCCCTGGGGGAGGATGGAGGGATGCGGGAGAGGCGGCTGCAGGAGGAGAGTCGCTGCCGGGATGCTTGTGCGGTTCCTCGGCTCGTCAGGAAACGCGAAGCTTTGTCAGCTTTTCCGTCACGACGTGTGATTTTTTTTCGGCAGTGGGTTTCTCTTCTGCTTTCTCCCAGAGCGCCCGGGGCCGGGCCGGCTTCCTGCCCTTCCCCGGCCTCTCTCTCTGCCCGCTCAAGCACCGGCTTTGCTTTTGCAACCTCTGCTGTGGTTTGAAGCACGACGCGGAATATTTTTGCTGTTGTATATCATTTCGTTGCTGACATATATCCCGACGTGGGGGGTAGGAAGCGGGAATTGCCGCTGGGGTGAATTTTTAAGGGCAGGTCCATTCTCCAACACAGGTTTTACTGCATGGCCTCGGTTGTGTCATTTTTCCGCCTGGGGGGGGATAGTTGCAGGGTTTGGTTTGGTTTTTTTTTCGCAGGAAAATGGGTTTGTTTCCCAGGGGATTGGGAGGAAGCACACAGCGATGCAGGAGGTGGGAGAAAAGAGCAGTTTGTGGATCTTTTCTCGCCTCGGTTTCTCTTTCTGGACAAGGGAAGGGAGGGGGGAGACCCTGGGAAAATGAAAGCTGGTCTGTAGGAGGGTTTGTACAAACACCCAAGGAAAAATGTGGCCCGAGAAGCCTTTTCTCATTGCTTAAAACTGCCCCGATGTTGCCCTTCAACATCTGATTTCCAAAGTGCTCCGAGCCTGCAAGTGACCCTGGGGGCTTCACCCTAAATCTCATTTTAATTCCCTTTCGTAGCATCCAAAAATCACTCTCCCGCTTTAAGCCAGGGTGGGATTTTGGGGGGACTTGCCAAGTCTTTGCACGAAAGCGACCGAGATGTTTTGGCGCTGGAGGGAACACACAAAAATTGAACCGGCATCATAAAAAGAAAGAAAAAGATAAAGGAACCAGCCCAGCGTCTCTCGCTGCTTGCAAAACTCAGGCCCTGTGCCCGCTGCCTGGTTTCGGGAAGCGTCAAGCTGGATCCAGACCTGGAGCTTCCTAGCAAAACCCTGGTAAAATAAAAGGAGAAAAGGAGCAAATCCTGTTTATAACCCTTCCGCCTCCGGGCGTAGCATCGCCGGAGCGGTCCGTGGATGCTCGAAATGCAAATGTTAGCGTAAGCGTATCTCTGCCACTATTAAATTTTCAGTGAGTTTACACCACTTCTCCCCTTATCTGATTTTTCCCTCCCTCCCCATCGGGTTTTCCCGGAGGAGCCGCCTCAACTGCATCCCCTGGAGCCTTTTTCCCAAGAGCTCTTCCAAAATCCAAGCCAGTTGCTTTTTTCCCCCCCCTCCCCGTTATCCAGGGGTGGGTATCAGGGATGGGGTAACGGGGCGGTTCACGCTGATGCTTTTCTCTCCTCCCTCTTTGCAGTTCAGCTCCCATGAAAGACGAGCGGGAGGATGGATTACGGCGGCTGCGAGTACCCGGTCCCCTGCGGCAAAGACAAATACATCTCCAAGTAAGATGCTATGCAGGGCAGTAACACAGAAATACGGTCAGTGCTGGTGGCCGGGGAGTTGTTTGCAATATTCCCGGGGGATTTTCGCCTTCGAGCTGGGAGGAGGGGAACGACTCTGGGTTTTAACTCGATGCGGTTGGATTTGGCAAGAAAAAGCCATTCTGGGGCAAGAAACGGCAATTTCCTTCAAAAGAAAAAGCCTCGTTGATGGGATTTTGAATTTTTTTTCTTAGGAGCGTGTGGCCAAATGCTCTATAAACTTTCAAGAAAGAGATTTTGCTGAAAAAGGTCCCGATTAGTAATTGGTCTTTCATGCTTTGGTAAAGAAGGGAAATGATTCCTAAGTTTCCAGGAAGATTTTGGAGGAGATAAAGCATATCCGTGATATTTTTGCCCCCCTTTTTTCTTTTGCGTAACCCCAAATCCCCGCGATTTGTGCTTTTTTACACTAGTCTGATGGCGCCCAGCATCCTTACACTCCATCAGCCAGCTCAGTTAATAATTGGTCTTTCATGCTTTGGTAAAGAAGGGAAATGATTCCTAAGTTTCCAGGAAGATTTTGGAGGAGATAAAGCATATCCGTGATATTTTTGCCCCCCTTTTTTCTTTTGCGTAACCCCAAATCCCCGCGATTTGTGCTTTTTTACACTAGTCTGATGGCGCCCAGCATCCTTACACTCCATCAGCCAGCTCAGTTAATGACAGTTTATTTTTATTTTTATTTTTATTTTTATTTTTATTTTTATTTTTATTTTTATTTTTATTTTTATTTTTATTTTTATTTTTATTTCTATTTCTATTTTTATTTTTATTTCTATTTTTTTATTTTTATTTTTATTTTTATTATTTTTCATTTGCAACTGTAGCAGAGCCCAGACTTTTAAATTTGAGCTGGAGGTCAGGGTCCAGAGTGCCGAGCCAACATGATAAACTTGCCTGTGATAACTTGTGACTCCAGCATGACCCAAGGGCTTGGGCGCTCTGAAAATTCCCATGTTTTTCAGCCTTGTGACCGACTTTGCCAAGGTCTGACGAGTTTTCTTACGTCTTTTGGCAAGGTTTATGGAGGGCACAGTTGTGGAGGAGCTTGTCCCCCCTACTCGTGGTGGCAAAGGGCAACCTCTGGTTGAACCCGCAGCAGATATCCTCAACAAGGGAGGTCTAGAGGCAGCAAATACCCTAATTCAGAATCACAGAATCCCAGAGTGGTGGGGGTGGGAAGGTCCCTCTGGAGCTCCCCCATCCCACCCCCCGCCAGAGCAGGGGCACCTCCAGCAGTGGCACAGGACGGCGTCCAGGCGGGTTTGGGATGGCTCCAG
>NW_009647344.1:72177-73179 GCF_000708025.1 Charadrius vociferus | reverse complement strand
TTCTTGGCCACCAGGGCACATTGCTGGCTCGTGGGCATCCTGTTGTCCCCCAGCACTCCCGGGTCCCTTTCCCCAGAGCTGCTCTCCAGCAGGTCACCCCCAACCTGTACTGGTGTGTGGGGTTATTCCTCCCCAGGTGCAGCACCCTGCACTCGCCCCTGTTGAACTTCATTAGGTTCCTCTCCACCCAACTCTCCAGCCTGGCGAGGTCACGCTGAATGGAGTCACAGCCTTCTGGCGTGTCAGCCACTCCTCCCAGTGCTGTGTCATCAGTGAACTTGCTGATGGTACACTCTACCCCTTAATCCAGCTCATTGATGGATATATTGCAGAGGACTGGACCCAGTACTGACCCCTGAGGGACACCACTCATTACTGACCTCCAACTGGACTCTGCACCACTAACCACAACCCTCTGAGCTCTATCTGCCAGCCACTGTTCAATCCACCCCACTGTCCATTCATCTAACCCACCTCAATTCACCTCAAATTCACCTCAAATTAAGCTGCTTTGGCTCCCTGCTGTAGCAGGTTCATTGCCCAGCCTGACCCTGGGAAGCAATTCCCGCTTTCCCCAAATTGCCAGAGTTTTGGGCCGGCTCAGCGGGTGCCACGCCGGGTACTGAACGGTGCCTCCAACATCCCCCCTCGCTCCTCCGCACCTCTTCTCAGCACCTTTCCTATTTTATTTTCTTTCTTGTTTTTCCCCAGAAATGAGCTTCTCTTACACTTGAAGACGTACAACATCTACTACGAAGGGCAAAACTTACAGCTGCGGCACCGGGAGGTAAGAAACCACCGGGGCAGGGACCCAGCTCATCTCTGGCAGGAGAGGAGGGAAAAAGAAACCCCAAAAACGGAGGGAATCGGGTTGGGTTCAGATTCGTGAGGGGAAAAAAAAAAAATAGCCTTTTCGTAATATTGATGGCGGCGTGCGTTCGGGATGTTGAGGTGCCCGTCTCTCGCGCAGGAGGAAGGCGAACTCATCGTGGAGGGGCTCCT
>NW_009647344.1:69985-70549 GCF_000708025.1 Charadrius vociferus | reverse complement strand
TCCCGACCTGAGCTTTAACCTCACCCGTGTCCTGCGCCGGCGGTTGCTCCGGGTCCATCGTCCCCCGGGACGGCCCGTTCCCAGCCACCCTCTGCCACCCCCCCGCGGGACCCCCCAGCTCCGGCTTTGTCCCCAAGGGCCTGGGACCAGCAGGTCCCCGGGTTGTCCTGGCAGAGGGGGGGGTCTGTGTGGTTTTTTGGATGGTTGTAAAGGGGGAAAAAGGGGCAGGTTCAGCTTTGCATGGGCGGGATGTGTGCTGGAGCTCGTGAAAGGGCTGTTTCGGGCTTCGGCATCTCTTCCTGAGAAGAGGGCAGCAGGAAGAACTCCAAAGGGGTTTTTTTGGGAGCGGGAGAGGATGAGATTCAGGAACCCCTCTGCTGGGGGGACAGGCTGGGAGAGGTGGGAGGGTTCAGCCTGGAGAAGAGAAGGCGAAAAAGGGGAGACCTCAGAGCCCCTTCCAGTGCCTAAAGGGGCTCCAGGAGAGCTGGGGAGGGACTCTGGGTCAGGGAGGGGAGCCGTGGGACGAGGGGGAATGGTTTGACACTGAAAGAGGGGAGATTTAGA
>NW_009647344.1:66178-69961 GCF_000708025.1 Charadrius vociferus | reverse complement strand
CCAGGGCAGGGGGTGGCACTGGGTGGTCTTCAAGGTCCCTTCCAACACAAACCATTGTGCGATTCTATGATTTATATTGCAACCTGTGCTACAACCCTACAGGGTTGGTTATCTCCCAAATCCCCGGGCAGAACGGGCTGCTTCCCATCCTGGAAAGGGCAGCGTGGGGGCTCGGAGGGGAAATGATCCCGGTTATGGTTCCCTCTGCAGCCGCACGCTGACAGGACACCCGTCTTCTATTTCTTTTTCTTCATCACCAGGTCGGTGCTGAAGCCCAGCACTTTGCCGGACATCCAGGTTACGGATGCGGAGGCCACACCAAACACGGAGGCTCCCGGGAGCGGCACAGGTGAGCCGGGCTCGGATCCGGTGGGATTTGGCCGGGCAGTTGGGAGCGGCTGCCTCATGCTCCGGTTTGATTTGAGAAAAATACAAACCAGGTGTTGATTTGTTTGGTTTTTTTTTCTCTGGAAATCAGTGTCTCCATCTTGCTCTTCCTTAATGCCATTTCCAAAGCGCCAAGACTTAATTCATTCAATTCCGGCATGAAAATCTTAGCCCAAAACCCTTCCGAAGGGTTTTTGCTCCAGGAAGGGGCCACGGTGGGATGTGATGAAGAGGAGGTTGGAAAGAAATAAGGGGGATGGAGCAAAGAGCCTCGTGGGATCTCACAGGGAAAAGGATGTCGGCGCTTCCCCTTCCCGGCGGCTCCGTTTTTAGGGAAGAAGAATAGGTTGGGAAGTGCCGTTACCATGGGGAAGTCAACAATTCTGCAAAGTTTCTTTTTTCCCCCCTCCCTGGTTTTTCCTCTGTAGAGAGAGGGGGAAGAGCTGATCCGCCCCGCTGCTTCGTTAACCCCTTGTTTTGAGCAGGAGGCAGCGGTGAACGGGACACGAGCTGTCCCGCCGGCAATTCCCACTGGAAAAAAACCTGATTTTATGCATTTTTCTCACTCGATCGGGGCATTTTTTTGGGATGCTTTTATGGAAATACACCCTGGAGGCAGAGAAGAACCAGCTAATCCTTTCGGCTTCGCGCTGCTCATCCCCTTCCCAGTGTGGGGAGGAGCTGAGCACTTGCAAAACTCATTGAGCCATGAAACCCTTTGCCTTATCCTTGCGCCTCCAGCTTTTCCCCTTTCTCTTTTTGATCTCCCCATGGACGACACTTTTATTTCCCCCCTTTAATTAAAGCTTGCCCGGGCGATATCTGCGACGCGGCGCACCGTAGAAATAACCCAGCAGCTATTTCAGCCAACCGTATGATGTTAATCCTCGGCCAGCGCATAAGAAAGAAGTCTTTTATTACATTTTTCCCCCAAAGCCTGTAAAAATCAGTGCATAACGTGCGCGCACGGCTCCTCGTGAGTGCTTAGTCACCGTGGCCCGTAGTGCATCCGGAGCGGCGCGCACCAGAGATTTTCCTCGCCGCAGACATGCTTTGAATTAAAACGCCCGAGCTCGAGCCCGAGAGGTTCATTAAAAATGGATGACGAGCTAGTTTATAATAATCTGGACCCGGGCCAGCTTTCACGCAGAGATCTGAAGCGCTGGCCTCATTTCCCTGCTCTCATTAAAGGAAAGAAGAAAGAAAATAAATAAATAAATAGAAAGTTAAATTATGGAAAAGCGAGTAAAGTTGCTCAAGTCCCCAGGAGAAAAGGCTTTTTATCGGTAGCAGCCTGGATTTACGCAGTTAATTCTGAATTAATAGCCTCCTTCAGGAGCTTGGGTTCAAATAAAATAAACCAGTAGCTGCCGTGGGTTAAATTTGTCCCGGGAAGTTTGAAGGGCTGTTTTTTTCTGGGATGGGGACTTCTGCATCCCTCGAGGGGAATCCCAGGAGCTATTTCGCAGCAGGGAGATGCTGGGGTAGGACACCGGTGGGGTTCTCGCTTGTCCCCGGTCCTTAGCCCCCTCCTCCCACCGGGTCTTTTCCAGCCGCCAAGTCGCAGCCGGAGGAGACGCCACAGCTGATGCGGACGCGGAGCGACGTGGGGGTCCGGCGGCGGGGCAGCTCCCGCACCCCCAGCGAGCAGCGCCGCATCCGCCGTCACCGCTTCTCCATCAACGGGCACTTCTACAACCATAAGGTGAGCCCCCAGCTCGCCGAGACCTCTCCCGGTGTGTGGGTGGGGAAATCCAGGTCAGGGAGGGGGTTTAAATGGACTTTGCGCCCCGTAGACATCCGTGTTCACACCGGCGTACGGCTCCGTCACCAACGTCCGGATAAACAGCACGATGACGACCCCTCAGGTCCTCAAACTGCTGCTCAATAAATTCAAGGTATGTTAGATATCTCCCCCCATCATGCTCCTGGGTTGCTCTGCGCAGGGGATTTATATCCCGTGGATATAAAATGCAATGGCAGAGCAAAATAATGGGATTTTTTTTTTTTTTTAATTTCTGGGAAAGCCTCGGGTAGAAACGTGGACTTTAATAGTGCTTTATGTCTCCGTTCAGATTGAAAACTCGGCAGAGGAGTTTGCGCTCTACATCGTCCACACCAGCGGAGGTGAGTCTGTGAAAAAAAAAAAATAAAAAGAACCAAACCCACATTCCCCCGGTGCAGCCGTTGGGTCCGGCCGTGGCAAAACCCCGTCGTCCGCCGGGCCGACGGCCGGCGCTTTTGGCGTTGCAGAGAAGCAGAAGCTGCGAGCCAGCGATTACCCCCTCATCGCCCGCATCCTGCAGGGCCCCTGCGAGCAGGTCTCCAAGGTCTTCCTCATGGAGAAGGACCAGGTGGAAGAAGTCACCTACGACGTGAGTTTGCCGGCACGGGATGCTCGTCGCTTTCGAATGGGCTTGGGATGCAGCCGGAGCTGGGAAACTCCGGGGGGACGGCTCCGTGCCGGCGATGCAGGAATTGCTTTGCTTTGCTCCCCCATCTCCCCGCGATAACTCCCCGTCACGTAGAGAAAAACCTTGTTTTGTGCTTAAAGAGCAGCTTTAAACTCTAACCGTGGGCGAACGCCCCCAGCCCCGTTTTGCCATCCCAAATCTGATGGTGGAAGAGCAATTGCCGCGCAGCTTTTGCTGTAATGGATATTTTTTCCAGCCGGGGAAAGGGCTGCGGATGGGGAACGGCTCATTCATGCCATCTGCCGGCTCCCTCCTACCCCAGCGCTTCCCTGCTCTTAAAGCAGAGCATAAATGAAGTGCTTTCGGGGAATATTTGGGCTTAAACAGCACTCCGTGACGTGTTGGGGATGCGCAGGGCTCTCCATGTGAAGGAGCCAAGTTTTGCAGCCGGTGGGTAAAATAAAATAAACCTTAGGTGGAGTTGTTTTTCCAATTAGCCATCGCTCGTTTGCACAAGCTGGTGGTCACGCCGTGCAGAGGAAACGTGGTTTCTTTTAGGGTTTGTTGCAAAAGTTGGGGGGGTCCTTGATTTCCCTGGTTAAACCTGGGGAGAGGATGCTGCGAGGTCGCCGTCAGGCTGGCGGGGTCGGTGCATCGCCCTCTTCATCCCCCACCTCGGCGTTTCTCTCCCGCCCAGGTTGCTCAGTACATCAAATTCGAGATGCCTGTCCTCAGGAGCTTCATCCAGAAGCTGGAGGAAGAGGAGGATCGCGAAGTGAAGAAGCTCATGCGCAAGTACGCCGGGCTTGGTGCCATCAACGGGAGATGCTGAGGGTTAACACATTGTCGGGGGGTTATTTCGCTGCTGAAAATTCATTTGCGCCGCCTTGGGTGCCTGATGCATGCGTGAGCTGTTGGGTTTTGCATTGTTCCAGGGTTTTCTTGGCGCAATTTGGGTTAAAAGCGCGCCTTGATGCTGGAA
>NW_009647344.1:63607-66167 GCF_000708025.1 Charadrius vociferus | reverse complement strand
CCCTTCTCCTTCGCCTCTCCAGATACTCCATCCTCCGGCTGATGATCGAGCAAAGGCTGGAGGAGATTTCCGAAGGTCCGACGGCCATGTGAAACGCTTCGACAGCGCCCCGGCTCCGGGTTGCGTCGCACCAAGAGCCGTTTTACCCACGGGACATTACTGTACCGCATCCCAAACTCCCGACATTCCCGGAGCGCTCCCAGGAATCCGCCCGGATCGCTCCAGCTCTGAGCCAACCCATCATCTGCGCAGCATCCTCGGGGAATGTTCCTCCTCTGCAAACGGGATTTTTTTTCCCAGCAAGGCTCTGGCCAGTGGCAGCTCTGGCCAAAACCTCAAATCCTTGGAAATAACAGGGAAAAAAAAAAACAGGGAAAAAAAAAAAGAGGAAATCCGTGAGCAGGGTGAAACCGCCGAGGACGGGGCTGAACAAGGGCTGCAAGCGTTCGGGAGCGAGAATTTGGGGCTCGGTTTGAAGATGCTCTCTTCGGCGCTGCCCGCAGGTGGCTCCCGGCGGAGGACCCGCTGCTCGGTGGCAAGAGAGCACAAATAATTCCTCTTTTTTTTTTTTTTTTTTAAAAAAAAAAGCACATTTCTATTGCAATAATTCGCAGGTGCCGGGAAGCTTTGGTGAATCGATAAGGGTCTGCTGAGAATTGGGGTTTTTTTTAACACTTTTGCTGCCGAAAGGAAACCTGGGGACTGACGGTTGGATTTACAGCGAAAGAGTGAATCGCTTTTTTTCCAACGCATTCCCTTAACCTGCGTCTGGTCGCGTAACCCCCACCTT
This sequence comes from Charadrius vociferus, assembly GCF_000708025.1. Taxonomy (NCBI): domain Eukaryota; kingdom Metazoa; phylum Chordata; class Aves; order Charadriiformes; family Charadriidae; genus Charadrius; species Charadrius vociferus. The sequence goes on along the minus strand of NW_009647344.1, from coordinate 65,377 downwards.
CCCCCCTTTCTAATTTGCACTAATTTTAGGGATTTTTTTTTTTTTAAGAAAAACCTTAATGTCGAACCTCTCTGGTAGCAGTAACATGCCAAATAGCGCTCGCAGGAATAGTTGACGGCACTGAGCATCTCTCGAGGGATGCTGTACGGATCCGGGGGGGTGGCAGGAGGAGGGGGAGGCAGAAGTAAAGAGGGGTTTTAATTTGCAAATTGGTTTTGCAGCAGTGCCGGCACATTGTCCCGGTGAAACTGGGACTGGGGCTGACTCCATTATCACCATCACACCTGGAAAAAAAACCTCTTTCCTCCCAGGCTAAACCAGCAATATCAATTTTATACCTCGATGTGAACTTACACTCTGACTTGCTCCTTCCCTTGAATTTTTGCGATGTATCTTTGTAATTATTTTTTTTTAATTTTAATGGTACCTTTTCCACCTTTAAAACGTGTTAGGGAAAGTATTGTACAGCGAGAGAAGCTTTTTTATGTATTTGAAGGATGACTTGTGGCATTGCTTCGTTGATTAACAAGAAGACAAAATATGTAGCAACTTAATACAGAGTGAAAACTCCCGAGTTAGAGCCTGGTTTGTTCAAAATAAAGCACTTTGCGGTTAGAAATGCCACCGAAATGGGCTCCGCGTGGGCTGGGAGCGATGAGGGAGAAGAGCAAAACCTGCCCGAAGCCCGGCAGCGAAGTTTCCCGAGGAGAAACGCTCCTGCCCTGCTGTTTTGGAGGCTCACCGTTAAATTGCTGGAGGATTTTTGGGGCTGTTGTAGGATTTATCCAGCCCTTACAGACCATTTATCCCCACGCACTGCGGTCGGCGGGCTCCATCCTCTGGATATTTCCCTTCCAGAAGGTAAAACTCACATCTGGAAGAAAACCCGGCATCACTTAACCTTGTTTTAAACACATTGAGTTTTTAAACCTGATATATTGAGTTTTTCGTCACCTCCTGGAGGGTGAATTCGCTGCATCCCCAAGGTTATCCCCAGCCACGCTTGGCTTTCTCCCCGAATCCGCCGGCCCCGCGTTATCCAGCCCATTGAAGCCCATTTATCCCTCCCCGCGCAGGAGGGGGATACGAGTGACGTTGGCTCCGCTTATCGAAGCTTTATCCGCCAGGAAAAGTCCGATGTGAGTCGAGCCCGGCGGGCACAGACGGGAAGAGCCATCGCCGGCGCGGCCCCGGGTGCACGGGTAAGGGCGGCATCCTCGGCACGGAGTCAAGGGATAAAAAGAGAAGGAATTGGGATAAAAAGAGAAGGAATTGGGTAGATAGCAAGGGGAAAAGTGGTGTGTTTTGGTACGCGCCCGAGCTGGGGGTTGGGATGGGGAAAGCAGCCCGGGGAGGCACCGCATCACTTCGACACCGGCGTTTGCCCCGGGTTGTGATCCATGAGCCCGGATGCTGGAGGGGAAATAAAGAGGGGAAAAATTAAGAAGGGGGGGAAAAAATCCCCACGTCTTAATTTTGGTGAGGTTTCCCACCCGGATTTGCGGCGTTTCCAGCAGCGGCGATGCAGCTGCAAACAGCTGGAAGGGGGACACACGTTTCTCTGGGCTTTTCTTAAAATAAACCGTGTTAGTTGGAGGAGCAGGGCAGCGAAATGAGGCAAATTCAATTAATCAAGCCCTAATTTTTTTTATTTTATTTTTTTTCCAAAGCGCAGGGTTTCGAAGGCCCAGGGGGGGGTCAGGCCTGGCACCTTCTAGCGGGGGCCACGGGAGGGAAACGCTGACACAGGGATGCTGCGGCCGGGGCGGG
>NW_009647344.1:63205-63570 GCF_000708025.1 Charadrius vociferus | reverse complement strand
GGGGGGGAGTTGCACCGGGATGCTCCGGTGTTTTGCAGCGGGGTGGAACAATGAAGGTGCAATTTTGCTTGGGAAGTCGGGAGCGTTTGCACTGCACCGTGCCAGCAAAGATATTAAATTATATATATTGAATATGGTAAATATATTAAATAATATTTTAAATATGTTAAATATATTAAATTAGTTACTATTCTAAACGTAGGTTGGCCCGAGCGGTGCACGGAGCCGGGATCCCTGCGCTCACCATCCCTCCTTGTGCCCCTTTCGCAGGTCGGGCAGGATGAGGCCCCGCGACGCCTGGTGCTGGGTGGCGATGCTGCTGCTCGCCCTCTTCAGCGATGTCGCCGGCGGCCGCCGCGGTGCCG
>NW_009647344.1:42889-62823 GCF_000708025.1 Charadrius vociferus | reverse complement strand
TAGATGTGGCTTTGGGGAGGTGGAAGAGATGCTCGGCCGCTGCCTCGGTTTCCCCCCTCGCCGGCGCGATGGGACCCGGCGCCAGCAGACGGAGCTGGGCGGCCGTCCCAGTGCTCGCGGGGCCACCGGGGAGACGGCCGCATCCTGCCAACCCCCATCATGTAGGTGAGCGAATCCAGCCCTGCACGGACGCGTGGATATTTGCACCCGGAGCGATGCTGGAGCCGCCCCCACCAGCGCCTCCGTTCTACTTTTCCATTGCACGGCTTTACCAAAAAACACTCCTTTTCCCCCAAAAGAGCACTGGGACTCAGGGGGAGGACGCGGGGCTTGAAAACAGACCCCTCCGCCTTGCAATAAAGTTTTGCCTTGAAACATTCTCTTTTTTTTTTTTTTTTTTTTTAATCAAATCCAGCGTGTTTAGCACCAGTTGCAACATGGGGAAGAGCCACATCCCCGAGGGATGCTGCACGGAGGGTGGCGGGGGGGTGAGCATGATGCCTGGGGACAAAATCCCCCTCCAAGCCCCATCTCTCTGGCTTTGATACGATCAACCATGTCCCAAATCTTTAGCATCCCTGGCCCAAAACACACCCAGCCGTGGGGCTGACCCCCACCTCAGGTGCTTCACGTTTAGCAGAGAGGATGCAAATCCTCCCCGGGAAGAGCTTAAAAGCAGCGGTGAAGGATGCTCTCCCCTCCGGCATCGCTGTTTTCTTCTCTAGTCCCTGTCCTGCGTGGTTAAACCTTCCCGAAAACCCAGTTTAGCTCCAGCAGCTGTGAGTAAAGCAAACAAAGAGGCACGGAGCGAAATATTGGGGATCTCCAAAAAACCTGTGGGCGGCAGCAATCACAGTCATCCAACAAGTAAGTCCCTCCCTGAAACATTTTTGAGCCTGGATGTCTGTCAGGGGGTCACCTCCCCTTGGAATTAGTGGTTTTGGGGGGTATAAATACCCTTATCATCTCCCCAGGAGTGCTGTTGAGTCGGGTCTCGCCTCTCTCACAGGCTGGAAGGAGCCCTGGCCGTTGCATGTTGATTTTCTGGGCTCTTTGACAAGAGTAATTTGAATTTTACAGCAGTCATTTGGCTCCTGAGGGATTTAATAGTGTTTTGGAGCAGGTGGGCGCAGGATGCTCCCATGGCTTAGGGACAGCTTTTAAATCCAACTATTCCTATAATGCAGAGAGGGGTCTTTGGTTTTTTTTTTTTAATGTGCCTGTTTAAAACAACCACTAAACCCGGCAGAAACTCCAGCCGCGGCTCAAATTTACATTTTCCCAGCCCGCGTTTTGCATCCCAACCTGTTTTGACATCCGGATCCCCGTCAAGAGCATCCTCTGCTCCCGCCCCTCATTTGCACCCTGAGCTCAGAAACGCCGCCGGGACGATCCCGCGCTTCCTACAGCCTATTCCCTACTTTTTCTTGCCTTTTTTTTTTTTTTTTTTTTTTTTTCCCCTCCTGCCAGGGTGCAATACCTGGGGACACACCGATGCCCATTCCCGATTTAATTCCCAGCCTTTCCAAAGGAAAAAGGCCTTAAAAGTGATGAACATCCTCGTTAATCAGCTTGCGCTGGGGAGTTTTGGGGTTGGGTGATGGGATGGGGGCTGCTCTCGATGCCGCGATCCCTCGGAGATGGGATTTTTTCTCTAGGCGAGTGGTTGAAGGTAAAGTCAAGGTGGTTTTTGTGCCTCCGGTTGCGAAGCTTGATTTAATTTTAGAGGGTTTTTTGGGAGCCCCAGCCTTGCGAAACCCTCCCCAGGGCTGATCCTGGCAGCCGGGGCTGAGCTCAGACGGGAGATGGTGCTGTTCGCTCAGCGCTGCGTCTCTCATCCACCCCACACACACACACACTGCATCGAATGCGCGAATAAAATCACCCCTGGAGGAGATCTGAGCGCTTACTTTGCATTTTAAGCCTCCAAATGAGACGATTTCTCCTCCAGCTCTCTGCAAAGTGTCCAACCATGCACCAAAAAATCCTCTTTTTGCAGGTTTTTTTTCCAGGCAAGAAAAATATCTTGGGATGCTCTGCCTGTGTGTGGGGGGGGATGCTTATTTATGGAGATGGGGGATGCTTATTTATGGAGATGGGGGATGCAAAGCACCCTGGGACAGGCGATTTGGAGAAAACCATAAAAAAAAAAAAACACCCGAACCCCCAAAATGATTACATTTATGCTTTGGGGTGTATTTATTATCAGCCTGGTAAATCTGAAACGCTCCCCGTCCTCTCCCGGCAGCAAGGCTCCTGCCCACCCAGCAGGATATGGAGTATTTAGCTAATTAAACCAGAGTAATTGATTTATTTAGTGCAACAGACCACTCCTAAGGGGTCCAGGGTTATTGGAACCGTGTCCTTGATGCTCATGAGGGCTCGGGCCATGTCCCCGTGTCCTGCTGGAGTGTTCCCGGAGCCAGGAAAACTCCGATATTCCCCACTGACCCCACAGAGAGAGCTCCAAAAATCACCATAAACCCCAATCGCCCCCACAGGACCCCAAACTGGTGGAAAAAAAAAATAATTAAAAAATTGGGTGTTGTGCGCACAGAGGGGGTGAAAATGGGATTTTTTTGAGCTCAGCTGAGTGGTGCGGACAGTGGTGTTTCCCCGTCTCGGGGGGTGGGAGCAGCTGCCCCGTGCTGGGGTGAGGGGCAGAGAAAATGGGTTTTTTTGGGGGCTAAAAATTAGCCTTTTGTATCGGGGCGTGCTGAGGTTGAACCCCGTCCGGGGGAGTTTCCTGTGCGGGCGCTGCCCCTTCCCGGCAGTAGCCGTGTGCTCACCTCGGAAAATAGGGGGGGTTCTTCCTTCTTTATGGGTTGTTTTTCTTCCTTTTTTTGAGGGGGAAGGGGGATTTTCCTGCTTTGTGGGTTTTTTTTCTTTCTTGGTTTTGTTGGAGGTTTTTTTCCCTTCTTTGTGGTTTTTTTTTTCCCCTTCTTTGGTTTTTTTTTTCCCCTTCTTTGGTTTTTTTTTCCCCTTCTTTGGTTTTTTTCCCCCCCTCTTTGGTTTGATTGGGGTTATTTTTTTTTTCCCCCTTCTTTGGGGTTTTTTTTTTCCCCCCTTCTTTGGGGTTATTTTTTTTTTCCCCCTTCTTTGGGGTTATTTTTTTTTCCTCCTTCTTTGGGGTTATTTTTTTTCCCCTTCTTTGGGGTTATTTTTTTTCCCCCTTTTTTGAATTATTTCTTTTCCCCCCTTCTTTGGGTGGGTGGTTTTCCCCCCTTCTTTGTTTTTTTCCCCCCTTCTTTGTTTTTTTTTTCCCCCTTCTTTGTTTTTTCCCCCCCTTCTTTGTTTTTTTTTTCCCCCCTTCTTTGTTTTTTCCCCCCCTTCTTTGTTTCTTTTTTCCCTTTTTTGCCCCCCTTTCTTGTTTTTTTTTCCCCCCTTCTTTGGTTTTTTTTTCCCCCCTTCTTTGGGTTTTTTTTCCCCCCTTCTTTGGGTTTTTTTTCCCCCCTTCTTTGGGTTTTTTTTCCCCCCTTCTTTGATTTGTTTGGTTTGGGTTTTTTTTCCGTTCTTTGGGGTTATTTTTTTTTTCCTTCTTTCGGGTTATTTTTTTTTCCCTTTTTTGAATTATTTCTTTTCCCCCCTTCTTTGGGTGGGTGTTTTTCACCCCTTCTTTGGGTGGGCTTTTTTTTTTTTTCCCCCCTTCTTTGGTGTTTTATTTCCCCTTCTTTGGTGTTCCCCTCCCTTCCTTCTCTGGTGTTTATTCCCCCTTCTTTTTTGGGGAGGTTCCTTCTTTGGGTTTTTTTTTTCCTCCTACCCCTGAGCTGCAGCTCACCAGTGTGAGGTCTATCAGGAGACGGGTCCTCCGAGCCCATCGCTGAAGGACCACATCTTCATTGCTACCTCTTTCTCTTTTATCTTAAATTTGAAATCGCTCTCGTTTTACCTTGAAAAATCTTACAATAATAAGACGGGTTGTATAAACCTCCCCGCGGCGCTGATCAGCGGTGTCCCCCCTGCAGCTTGGGGACCAGTGAAGCAGTTTTCACACACACAGAATTGTTAGGGTTGGAAGGGACCTCTGGAGATCATCTAGTCCAACCCTAAGGGAAGCAGAACTGGGGGCTTTGAGGTCCCACATTTAGTTGTCCCCCACCTTTAAATGACACGGGGAAAAAGTCTGGGCTATTCAGTTGTGAATATTTAGGGCAAAATAAAATCCTACATAAAATGTCCCAGTAAAGTTTGGAGCTGGAGAGCTTTTGGGATGCAGCTGACTTGGTGTAGGATGAGCAGAGGCCGTAGGGATGCTCAGGACAGACCCAGTCACTTCACAGGGGCTTTTTATTCCCCAAATCCTCCTTTCCATCACCATTTTTTAACTTGCTTTTGCACAGGGAAGATGTGAAGTGTGGGATCCTGACATCTTATTTTTATTTTCCTCGTTTTGGAAACTAACTCCCAACACTAAACCCTGCCTGCCATCTATTTTTTTTGCCCCACTCCCCGCTTGCTGCTCCACTTACCAATATTCAGAGCTAACATCGTGATGCCCAGTAGCCAATTATCAAGCAAAAAAAAAAAATCTTTTATTTTGCTCTTTTTGAGCACCTATGGGAGCTCTGGATCCCTGCTATGGACTTCTTAGGGTTTCCTCTTTGGGACCAAGCTGCTTGCACGCAGAAATAATCATCTATCTAGTGCTGAATTGGGCTTTTTTTCTTTCTTTTTCTGCCAAAATTATGAAAAAAGAGGCACATTTGGGGTTTACCTGGTTTACTGGAAGCACCAGTTAAAGACCCAATTCTTTAGCATCCTTGTGGGCAAGGGGGTTTGCAGCGCAATAAATCGCATCCTGCGCCGGCTCAAACCAAACTGGTTTGATCTTAAGCTTAAAATGAAAGCACCGTCCAGCTGAAGGGTCCAAACTCTTCCACCTTTTTTAATTGTCATTTTTCTTAACCCTTGCTTTAGTCTAAGTCATCTAACGGTGATGCCGGTTTAGGTACCGGGGAGACTTGGAATTCTGGCAACCATAAGTAGGGCTTGGGACTTCCCGGGAAGTTGGTTGGGCTTAACGCCACTGAAACAGCAAATGTAAAAACTCTTTTATTAGGCAGAAAATAGATGGAGTTAACACAAGGTATAAATGGGTGCTAAATATCTACGGGGAGAAGAAATCCCCGGCCCCAACCAGCGCGTTGGCTTTATTAGAAAATATTTGTTGGATGGTAGCGAGACCGTTAGCGGGAACAGGGGTGGAGAAAAGGTTAACTGAAATTGTGGGTTTTAAGGCCAAATATAGCTCTGAAAGGGAACAAAGGCGCCCACAGGCTGGGGAGGCAGGGACAGCCAGGGCGAAAAATGCCGCTTCTGTCCGCGGCACTGCGGGGATGGGCGAGAGCTGTTTGCATGAAGGAGGCTGATGTGCATCTTGGCTTTATCCAGTTTAATTTGTACCAGACGTCGAACACTTAGAAAAGTATCAGAACGGCAAATTTCGTGCATGCACCGTTACGGATTTACAAAACATTCGCGTATCACAAAGTACGGGTTACCTCAAAGCCCTGCTTTTCTGGTGAATATCCTGAAAGATTTATCTATATTTTTTTTTAAATATATATATATATCTATCTCTTCACTTAGCTTACACCGATGCGAAAAATCATTTAGGACGGTGTCATTCAGTGCCTCGCAAAAAAAAAAAAAAAAAGAAATACAGGAGAGATATTAAATATAACTCGGGCGACTGGTTTGACAAGTGCAACTTGACAGATGCTACAGGTTATACACAACCCAGCATCCACCCAAACACGAGAAGCAAAAATTTCACCCCCTGCTTCCACAAATTACTCGCAAAAAGTGGGGGTTTTTTTAAGCGTCTCCCATCCCTCGGGCTTGGTTTTCCTGATGCTGTTTGCTCTAACCATCTAATTTAGCTGATTTAAGTCTCTTGCTACGTGCTTGACCCCCCCCGAGCATCTTTTTTGCTGTATTTCAAGGTCCTTCAGGTCAAGGTGATGAAGCATGAGCGTGACTTGTCACCTCTAGCATATCCAAAATAGCTTTTTCTCGGGCTGTAACACACCAAGCGTTCCCGCTTCGGGGTTTTTGGGGAGCATTCAGCAGCACTTTTTGCCTTTAGACAGGCTAATAAAGACAGTGAGGCTCAACCAAAAGCAAAGCGGCGCAGGGGGTCGACTGAAACCCGGCCGGGGATTCAGCCTCGCTGCTGGGGGGGTGAAAAAAAAAAAAAACACTTTATTTTTGTGTATTGCTGCAGGAGGTATTTGCAGCATGCAAGGTGCGGAGCAGGCAGGTCCATATGTACAGGAGGAAGGGTGGAGTTTAGGCTTAAAGGGTTAAAATTGCAACCCGGTAGCTTGTTGCTTGAAAAAACCCATATTTCACCCTCCTAAAACCCCAATGGTGCTCGGGGGCAACGCCGCGGCGTGCCCGGGGAAAGGGGTGGTGGTGGCAGTGGAACTAAAGGGATTAGGTAAAACCTTGCTTGTTAGCAAAGATGATTTTCGGAACGCTCTTGCAGGGATGGCAAGGAGCGGGTGAGCTCCTCTCTGCCCGGTCCCTCTCGGGGTGGCCCCGAGGAGGAGGTGGTGAAGGCCATTTTTTGGGGGGGCATCCAGCTCCGTCGCTGTCCTGCCACGCTGGGGATGCCTTTGGGGTGGAGAAGGAAATTTTCATCCAGTTGCCTAAACCGGAGCCTCCGGGGAGGTGATGGGGAGCGTCGGTGCCCGTGCGCCCCAAGGGCTCTTCACCAAAGACGACCGCAAGCAAGAACGGGGAGGGGACAGTTGGGGTGGTCCCCACGGGGACACGGGTGACATCCCAAAGCTGCGGGATGCGGGGCGCATCAGTGCATGGCGAAGAGGGTGAGGAGGAGGAGGGCAGCGAGGGTGGCGTCGGCGAGGTGCAGCCGGATGCCGGAGGCCAAGCGGTACTCGCGGTACTGCTGGATGCACATCTCCCGGATCACCTTCGTCACCACCTTGGTCTCCAGCTCCGTCTACGCCCACATATGGCCCCCCTATAAGCCGCTTTCCAATACCATCGGTACTCGTCGGGGCTGTCGAAGCGATAGTGCATCCCTGACATGACGCGTCCCATGGCGTAGCCCCCCAAACCTCCCACCCCAGCCCCTGCCGCCGCCGCCCCGGCCACGTGCTTGAAGTTGGTCTTGGATTTGGGGGGTTTCCATGGCTTTTGGTTGTGGTAGCTTCCTCCACTGGATGGGTTGTAACCCTGTCCCCACCCCGGGTTGTGGGGGTACCCCGGGTTGTGGGGGTAGCCGGGGTTGTGGGGGGTAGCCCGGATTATGTGGATAGCCGGGATTTTGGGGGTAACCAGGCTGGCGGGGGTAGCTGGGCTGGCGGTGGCTCCCCGTGCCCCAACCTCCTCCGCTGGGTTTGCCTTTGCCCTTCTTGGAGAAGGCGACGTCGGTCCAGAAGCTGAGGAGCAGGGCCACCAAGCAGCAGGTGATGAGGAGCCTGGCCATGGCTGCGGGACACAAGGACAGGCAGCGTTACGGGCAGGAGACAGAGACCCTGCGTCCGTGTCACCACGAGCATCACGGGCTTTAGGCTCCCTTACTTATGCATCATAGAAAAATCATATCATTCCCTTTAATCTAGCTGCAGAATAAACAGCTTTGGACTTGAATGCATGTTTATCCTCCCCAAAACCCCAGATTTTTATATATATATTTTAAAATATTTTATATATATTTATATTTTCTTATATATTTATATTTTTTAATATATATACACTCCACCGCTCCAACAGGTCCTCTGCTAGTGATGGCAATTTTCAGTAGGGGAAGAAAAGCTTTTGGGAAAAATGCTTCACTTGGTTGGGAGGTAAAAATCCACTTATCAAATCTTCTCTATCCAATCAGATGATATAAATGAGATTTATGATGTCCACGGATTGATGGCTAGGAACAGATTAATCCCAAGCTCAAAGCTTGCGGGTACCCGGGGCTGCAGGGAGGCCAGCGCACAGCCTTGCCCTGGAGGGTTTTTTTCCCTCAAAGAATGAAATTCAGTGTGTTTTGCCCGAGTCCCTGTTTACGTGCAACGGGCCTTAACTGAAAAACGGCATTTTTCTAGTTTAATGTGTTTGCAGATGTCTGGCGTTTGCTGCTGGCGTCCCAGGGGCATGCCAGGCGTCTCCCACATTAGCTGGTGGGCTGGCGAGGATGAAATCCCATTTTTAACGAGCCGTTTCTCTCCCCGTGTACAATCCAGCCTGTATAATACACGCCAGGTCTGCAAATCCTTTGGAAAACCCTTTGGAAAACACTTCCCAAGCTGCAAAATCCCTTCAGATGCCTCCCAGCGACGCCAAGGAGCACTGAATTACTGTTACCCTCATGTTTAACAGGCGAGCCCAGCAATAGCGAAGGGTTTTTCCATCCTGCCTGGGATGGAAACCCCTTCCCACATCCCCAAAAATCCCCCCTGTGCATTCCAGGATGGTGGGGAGGGGAGGGCAAAGTGCAGGTGGGCATTTCACAGCATCCTTGGCTGCTTCGGATGCGCTTGCTGGCTCACGTTACAGCAAGAAACAATTAAGGTTTGGGTCCTGAGTGGGGTTTTTTAGCAGCAACTAATGGACCGGCGTCCTTAAGAGTCACCACTCCACCCAGAGGTAAGTTTAATGCACATAAGAGGTGATGCTCTCATGTGAGATATTACCCTTAAGAGCGCAAACGGGCAGGACAAACCCCTGTGTAAAGCAGATAGTCCTCCGTTGCATGTTAACTTGGTGTCTACGGTCCATAAAAAGCGTTCAGATAATGATCCTTTTTCCTCCCCGCCCAAAAATCTGGCCTTCTGTCCGGAAACGTTTGAATTAAGGTCCTTTAACATCAGTGCTTTGGTTGAGATCGTTAGCAAGAGGCTTAATTAAAAGAGCAGGGGAGATGCCCCAGCCTGTCCCTTGTCATGGGGAGGAAAGCCAGGCTCCGGCTGCCTGTGCGGCACCATCTTGTAAAATAAAAAAAAATAATAAAAAAATAAAAATTGGGTGTAAACTGCCCGTTTTTGAGTGGGTTTGCTGCCTCCCTCGCCCAGCAGCATCCACCCGCCAGCAGCGTTGATGAGATCAGGGGGGTTAAAAATAGCCGGAAGACAGGGCAACGACTTGGATGGGTGAACGCTCCTCGGGCACTCAATTAAAAAAAAGAAAAAAATGAATAGGGGGGGAAAAAAAGCAGCAAATTGGCAATTTTTATTTTTATTTTTTGAACGTGTGACTACCCACAGCGCATTGAAAGGGGGCAAAATCAACCCCTGGATGAAAACAAGTTACGGCAAAGCCCCGGAGGATATTCCAGCCTGGCAGCACCGACCTGTTTCTCTAATTGCCTTCGCAGAGACGAGCTGTGATAAACAGGGCAAAGGCTCATTTGCGTTTGCGCTGCTAATTACCGACCTCCTTGGGCAGCTGACCTTCGCCCCGAATGAATGCGGTTGCGGACACAAACCCCCTGCGTGCCATGGGGACCAAGGAGCCGCGTCCCCGGGGTCGGAGCTGCCTTCCCTCTGCTTGGAAATAATATTTACAGCGTGATCGTGATATTATTATTAAATTATACTATCGAATGGCTTCGCAGGTATTTTTCCCCTGACTCTTTTTAACCACCTTCCCCCAATCTTCCCTCTCTGTGGGCAGAGGTAGGCAATGAGAGATTAATTCGGGCAATTTATATCGGAGCGATTGATATCCGCGCTGGTGTTGGAGAACCGGAGGAAAGTCGCCGGCTCCTTCGGGGCAGAGGGGGAAGCGGAAAATGGAGGATGCGAGGAGCGATCGCGAGCAGCAATTACGTGCGCAGGGCTGGCAAGAAGGCGGCTTCGGGTTTGGAGAGGAAAGCCAACACCCTGATGCCAAAATAACTGCGGAAATAACCTTGTTAAGGTGCCCGGGGTGGGGGGGGGGGAAGAGAAGAAGTGAAGAGAGGTGGGGAAGGGGATGGCGGAGGAGCGATGCGGCGAGGAGGGTGGGAAGATGCTCGGGAATGGGGGTGTCCGGACCCTCCTGGTGATGCTGGTCCTGGGTGGGGGAGAGGGTGTGTGAAAAATCTGGGAAGAGGGCTGGAGTGTGGCAGTTTGTTTTCGGAAAATACCACCCCTGGATTTTAGAAATCCCCTTCCCTTCCCCTCGCCTTTATTTTTTTTTTTTTTACACCCCCCCCCCATCCCCCCCCCCAAATAATGGGGGAGCACAGTCCTGCGCCGCTGGGAGCCACGGGAAAGAACAAAACCCTCCAGGTAGCTCAGGGCAGGGGGGGAAGAAATTTCCCACCGGGATTGCCTTTGAATCAGCCCTGAATAAACAAGCAGCGGGGAGAAGCAGAGCTCTGTCTTTTAAGGAGGACGCTCGCCTTCCGAGCTGGAAATATCTATTTTTAGGCAGCGATGGCGGGGAGAGGAGGCAGCCCCCCATCCCCTGTGATGCTGTTTGGTGTTAAAAGCCCCCTCACCTCTGGATTTATCCCACCCGAAGCCCCCCCTGCATCCCATTTTCCCCGACACTCACCAGCTGGGAGCCCGTTGCTCGCTCAGTTCGGGGTGATTCAGCCTCGGCCGCAGAGCTACGGAGAGGAATAAATAGCGAGAGGGAGGAGCTGGCTTCTGCGCAGCCCAACCCTGCACAGCCTGGCCAGCATCCATCCTCCTTCCCCAGGGAAAACCGCGGCCGGCATCCCGCAAAATTTGGGTTCACCCCTTATCATCCCTCCCGGCAGATACGGGGATGGGAAGCAATGCCGGCGACCGAACAAAAATCGCAGCGCTCGGATGGGTTATTGAAGAAATATCGATGGGATGGGCAGGGTTTGGGGGCTGGTTTGGAAATCTTGGAAAACTGCAGCACCTGGGTGGTTTATTCAAGAAACATCAATGGGATCGGCAGGGTCTGGGGCTGGTTTGGGAACTTGGGAAAATTGCAGCACTTGGCTGGTTTATTGAAGAAATATTGATGGGACCGGCAGGGATGGTTTGGAAATCTCGGGGGTCAAGGCTCTGGGTGAGGAAAGGATGCTTTTAGTGGTTGCACCAAATCCATTATCCTGTGAAACATAGAGATGCTCTGTGGGTTGATGGATAGAAAATAAAATAGGCTCATATCTACAGGGGAAAGGATGAACCCATCTTCCAAGTTTGTCTTGCTCCGGAGGAGTAAAACTCGCTCCTGCACAGAGCAGTTGTGCTTTGTGTTGAGGTTCCCCGATATTTAATAGGAGGGCAATGCCACGGAAGGCAATTAAAAATTATATGGAATGCTCACACCAAGCTGGCATGCACCCTTTTTTGGAGGGTAAGGGTACGTGTGGCTGTAGAGACCTAAAGACCAGGATGGGGAGTTTATAACCCCTTTGGGGTTAGGGTGGACTATAACAAATAGGTTGAGTCCAGAGCAACCTGGGATGTTTCCGTGGTGGTTGGGAGATGCAAATGAACCTTGAAACTAATTGCACCGAGACTGATTTTGGCACAGCCATGCGATATAGCCAAAACCCTACCGAGGTTTTGATGCCCGAAGTAGCTGGGCCAGGCACAGCCATCCCGGCGATGCTCCCACCCCTGGACCGCAGAGCACATCTGGCCATAAAGAGGATTTCCACCCCGATGCTCCCTATGCTTGTTTACCCATCTGGCTGGATTACGTTAAAAAAAAATAAAAATAAAAATAACTTCTGTCTGGCAGGGAAATGGGATGCGCTGGGTGCTTTGGCTGCGCCTGGGGGACATCCATATTAATTTCTGGAGGAGAAAATTAAATAACGGGGACAGGATTAAGGTCAGCGAGCCTGTTGAAGCTCTCTCCTACAATACACAGGCATATTTATTCCTCATGTGGATGCACAGATGGCTCCTGATTCCCTGGTTTTGGTTTAAATACTCTTCATTGGGCTATCTAAAATCAAAAGCCAGGAAGAGAAAGAAATACAGCACTGGGAATGGGATGGTTGGGATGAATTCATCCATGCATTCTGAAAATCAGGATTTTTCCATAATAATATATTTCAGAGGAAGTTATGGTCTTGTTTGGGGAAATATAGAAACTCTGTCGGATCCCAGCTGCAAACCGAGCAGGGGCAACCTATTGACTATCAATTAAATTTTAATTTATTGTGGAAGTTAGCAGTACTAAAACCACCCAAACCAGTATATCCACAGCATCTATTTAATGGAACCATGTGCCCACGGTCGCTTTAGTGTCTCGGGGTATAATTTCTCCCGGCAGCAAGCCAAGAGCTGCATCGATCCCCGCTGGAGGTTTGGCCCTTCTTCATCCGCAGCTCAGGCAGTGACGGGGAATGGAGGAAATAATGGGACATTAAGTGCGACGGGGGTTCGTGCCAGGTTAGAAAGCATTAATGGGATGGGGTTTTTCTTGTAAAAAACAAATGGAAAATGCTGACTTTGGTTTAATGATGAGCTGGGAAAGTCCCTGGGTTCATCTGACCCTGCTTTGTTGCTTCTCATTGATTGTATTTTATTTTTTTTTTTTTGCTTTAATTCACACAAACCGCTTTTATTCACATAACTCTGGACTTGCTTGGAGAATTAGCTGCAGCTTGCAAAGACAGAGGAAAGCATTAAAATGGTCTGTAGGAGATTTACAGGGGTTTGGGGGTAATTTGGTGGGGTTTGGAGGTAGGGATGAAGTCCCACAACCTGTCTCCATCACTCCCTGGAACCGGCAAAAAATGTGGGCTCAAGCTCCCCCCATCTCAAATCACACTTAGCTCATTGGGAAACCTCTGTAAACCCTCCAAAGGCAAAAATAAGTGGAAATAAGTGCTGTGTTCGGACGGTCAATGAAATGCAGTTTGCAGAACTTGGTTTGTTTTCTGCTCTCACCACAGAATAGTCTCTTTTATGTTAAAATGCTTTAAAATGCTTAACTTCATTAAGTTAAAAGGGCTTCATTGCATGACTGGGGTACAGCTACGCCGGGGCTCATGGCCCTGCAGACCCCAGGAAGGGCAGGTTGCCTCCAAGAGAAATGTCTTTTTTTGGCCCATTTTTAGCAGAAGAAGGGGTTTTCCAAACGCTGCATAGAAATCTCTACCTGCACCATTATCCTGTATTAAACCTCAGGAGAGGAAAGTGCAGCTCACGAATGGCATTTCTCCTGTGTTCTTGACAACCGTAAGTTTTCCTGTAAAAAGAAAAAAAAATAAGTAAATAAGAGAAAAGGACTATATGAATTTTTAGCCTTTTGCTGAGGATGGAAACAGCCCAGGGAGCAAAATTGGCATGAGTAGGACGTTAAATATACACATTTCCAGATGATCATCAGCACACAGTTACACAACCTGCGACGGTGGGGAGGAGAAGTCCCAGTGAGTCCCTAATCCCGGCGGCATGTAAGGGCACGGACAACGTGCCGGGAGAGGAACCACGGAGGGAGGGAGAAGTAAACAACCCAAACTTTCCAAGCAACATCTCGTGCTGCTTCCAGAAGGGGTTATTTCTTATTTTATTTCTTATTTTTTTGGGCAGAGGCGGCTCTGTTGTGAAGCCAAGGAGCGCAAAGCAAGCATGGAAAAAATAAACCGCTTCATGAGTAAATGAGACTCATTGCAGCCGTGATGCTGGGGAGGAGTGGGTTGTTGTGTGTGTCCCCCCCCCCCGGCGTTGATCTACTTTCCTCACTGCTTTTTGCATGGCGATCTACGGGCAGATTTGACTCACGGGCCACAGGATGCTGCGGGCAGGAGGCTACAGCGAGGGGCTGTTGAAAGGTGGTTTATTTGCGGGGGGAGAGAACAGGAAAATAAGGCAAGTTTTGTTCTCGTTGCGTTTCAAAGGCAAAGCCAGATCCTTGAGGAAGGAGATTAGCCAAATTAATTTAACATTAATTTCTCTTCTGCAAGTGAAATATAAAATATCGGAAGCTGCACGCAACCTCCTGCTCTTTACTATCAGTCTTAAAAAGGCTGTGAATGTTCCTCCAGCTGCTACAATCTCATTAGGAGTGTAATAACCTCTGCCCACGTGCTCGCTGCTATTCCGGGCAGGGACACATGTAAGCTCCTTATGGATAGGACCCTCCCCAGCCTCAGGCTGATGCCTTCTCAATGATGCACCACATCTTTAGAAGATAACCTGCACGGGGGACAGCTCCCAAAAATGTGCCTTCGACCCCTCCCAGGGTTGGTGGCATCACCCAGGTGCTAGAAGGTAAAATAACCACTTTTATTTAAAAGTCAAAATAAGAATTAAAAAATTTATATAAAAATAAAAAAGGCTTTTTTTTTTGGAAATACTGTTTCATTTTGGAATAAGCACTGATAATAAAAGTGCTTTGAAGGAGGGGAAAAAAAAAAAAAATCAAATTTGGATATTTGAGCCTCCCTGTGGCCAGCTGGGTTAATTTACGGGAAATGGGAGAAGTAAGTCACGCTTGCTCGAGGAAGATGTTTGCTGTCCAGTTTGGTTTCAGCCCAGCACTTGGTTTAAAAATAACTTGTCCCAGTGCCTCGGGAGCAGCGGCTGCGGGACAGGCAGGGATTGTGCCTCTGGGCTGAACAATGTGCCGCTGTGTCCGGGAGAATGAGCGAGGGGAAGAGCCGTGTCCCTTCGCACAAAGGGCTCGTCCTGTCCTTCTGTATCAATAAATCTCCTGGTTTTCGGACAGATGAGGACGGCCTGGTGTTCAGACTCTTTTAAAGCACGATGCCCCTCCATAAAGCTACAGGAACAAACACTTCCCCAGCGATGCCATAATCCAGTTTCCCCTAAACTTCCCTGAGTGGTGCAATACCCACCAGCTGGCTCCTTCATAGGAAAAACTGAATATCTGTATTTTTTTTTTCCCTCGCAGCAGGGCTTGTAATATATGACTCACCCAGAGGCTTTCCTTTGCCTCTCCCATTTATTTTTAACTCGCAATCCCCTTGGAAGACTTTCCGAGATCAGAGCAGTGGCGTAAGCACGTTGCATGACATAACGTGGCTGCGCTGAGGTCACCTTCTTCAAAATAAACCTGGGCACACCCGGGATGGGCGAGAAGGCGCTCCCATTTTCGTCGTCTTTACATCAATCATCCGCGCCAGGCTCGGATCCTGCTTGGGGCAATTGCTCCTATCCCAAAACGCGTCAGCTGTGTGCCGAGAGCTTGCAGGAGCGTGCCGAAATCCCGGCTGACATATTTAAACGTTGTATTCCCCAAGCGGAGCCAAGGGCAGGAGCAACTTTTTTTCGGAGGTGTGATGGGTGGAGGGATAACACTGCCGTTGGGAGTCCCTGTGGATTCCTGGCCGGGCTGCGTTGGGAAAAAGGCAGGAGAAATCAGTTTTCCTGGTGGGAAAAGGGGCTGTGGGGCGAGATGCAGAAAGCTGAACCCCAGGAAATTCAGACAATTGTTCGATTTTTAAATTTTTTTTTTTAAAAAAAGCAATAGACTGAAACAAGGACCGGGTTGAAGACAGAGAAATGTTTAAAAGCACTGTTGCATTTTTCTCTGAGCTATACATTTTTCTTTTGGATACATATTTTTGGTCCAGATCTTCGCCTTGTTTATTCACATGAGAATGAATCAAACTTTTGCACCCCATGACCTGGTTTTTAACTCACGTGCTTGGCGAGAATGAGATGATTAAACACAAGAGTCACGCAAATCCTCGCAGCTGAGCCACTGAGTACGTTTCCAGCCCAATTTTTCCCCTCTCCCTCCACAGAAAGTGTTCCCAGAGCCAGGCCTGGCTTTAGGGGCTTTCATCCCTTTTTCCTCTGGGTGTAAATGAGAATAAGCAAAGATGAACTGAGGTTGGGAAATGTGTGCCCACGGGGGAAATCGGGCTGGATTTTTAGCCGTTAGGGGTTTTTAATCTATTGAAACAGTTTCCCGTGTGACGTGCATCTTTCCATCCATTTTGGAGCATCTTCCAGCTGGGATGTGGACCCAAGACATTGTGTGACTTAGTCCAAAGCTCTTCTTTTCCCTAAAGCAACAAATTAAAGGCTCTTCATGAAGCTGATGCTGAGGATCAGGCTGACATTATATACCAAAGAGACGTTATATACCAAATATTCAGGCATTATATGCCAAATCTGCTCCACACGTTTAATTCTTCACCCCTTTATCTTGGAAAGGGAGCTGCTGATGGGGGAATGCTTTACCATTGCCCGCGTGGGTGCAAGAATAAGCCAATAATCACCGTCTGGTGCAAGGAAAAGCCCGGGGAGAGACTAGACTGCTCTGGAGATGCTCATGCAGAGTTGTCATGGGCACGATGCTCTCCGTAGTGATCTCCATGGCTACCTCAGCTACCTCAGCACTGAGCGGAGGGGATGCAAGAAATGTAGGAACGGCATCGTTAGCTTAAATGCTGAAAGCTCTCTCTCTCGACTGGTGTAAATAAGTAATGCTTGGGATCTCCAGGGATGATGGCTGGTTTTTAGCCAGAGCTTGAAGGCAGCTGAGATCGCAAATGCTTTTTATTTATGAAAAACTGAGATTTGTAGCATCTCCCCTAAGGTATTTCTATGGTGGATGCACTGGGCTACAAGTGCACAATGCACTCAGATGAGGCTCGGGGTTTTTTTTACTCACCCTTAACCAATGCCATTGAAAAACCCAGATAATATTCCCGCTTCTGACCCAAGATTATGCTATGGGAATGGCTACCCTAAAAAATAAAGCTGTGTATATATAAGGAAGTTCAGCTTTGACCAGAGTGTAAAGAAGGAAGCATTTTGAAATGATGGGTTTTTTTCCCCAGCTGGCAATTATTTTTTTTTTAAACAACAGCAAAGATTACGTACAATAGGACTACCTAGTTAATACAGCCTGGAGCTGAGATGCTCTAGCTTTAGGGGCTGAGCAGAGATGCTAGAGCCGACAACTCCCCTAAAGGAATTTCTCCTTAACTTTATCTCCTTAACTTTTCCAAAGCAAGTCCCAAAGCAGTGGGAATGCCCTGGCTTGCAGCCTGTGTGGAGAAAGCTGGGACAATAAAAGTCATGTTAAATCTGGGCAGAGGGTTTGAAGTACAAGGGAAGAAGCCCACAGGCTTTTCAGGGCTTGGGGTTGCCGTGACCTCCGTGCCACCAAGAGCGAAAACACAGAATCAAGCAAAGCATTTTATCTAGCAGTGCTTAGAGAGGACGGAGGGAAGTGGTTTATAAGATGATGAATATAAACCAGGCTATGAGCCCACGTGGCAGGAGCAGCACGAGAGGACAAACCCCAGCTTAGGCAACAGTGTTTTGCTCCAGTGATGGGCAAAGAGATTTTTTTTTTTCTCTCTGCAATTACCCCTAAAGTTGTGTCTGAACTATGCAACTCAACGTGTCCTTTTCCCAGCAGCTCCAGTGACCTTGGCCCCCGGCTTGTTTCTCAGTGCATTTCTCAGCAAGCCCAGAGGGACTTTGGGAAGAGAATAATGATCAAAGTAGAGAAACCAGAGGAAATTAGTTTTGCATTTACGGTGGCAGGTCAGGACTGGCTGTTTATCCTGAGCTGGGACCGGGGGGGAAATAGGGCAAATTGTTCACATTAGGCTCAGCACAAGGAGGCTTCCTGCAAGCAAAGCCCCATCCGCAGCCGTTAAATAGCAAATAATAATCAGCGCTAATAATACAACACAGTCTATTATTCCCAGGGTGTTTTCTTGCCCATATTCTGGCCTGAAACATCTGTGCTGTCCAAAATATTTTTGTGGTATCAATGATCCAAGGAGCTTGTCATGTTAAAAAAAAAATTATGCTGGAGCAAAGCCTCTGGGACTTGATTTCTCACAAAGCTTAGCCTGTTTGGGAGCCTGGGTTATTCCACTAAGGATTCATTAGGTCATCTGTTGCTCAAAAAAAAAAAAAAAGGAAAGTTTGATATAATTATGTCAACTCCTCAGTTGAGATTAAATGAAACAAAGCTGGGAATTGGGGTCTTATTGCTCCCTCACTAATCACTGGAGCTCTCCTGCACAAATAGCTTTAAAATGAACATTTTGGGGACTGGGATGGGAATGAAGTTTTAAACAACTCTTCAGGGCAGCTGTTTTGTAGCTAAGCTTTCTGAGCTGTTTTCAGAGGATGATGAGAAAAGCAGATGGAGGAGGTCGGAGATCCTTTTTCTGGAGAAAAAAAGGAGGTTGGCGTCGTTGAAAAATGGGGAGGAAAAAAAAGAAGGGAAATGAAATAACAATAGTAAACCTGGATACTATTTTAATTGCAGAAATAGGCTGATAGTGGCAGAATTGGCTACAAGCCCCTTTCCTGTATTTCTCCTTAGTTCCGGGAATAGAGAAGAGCAATTTATGTCTTGAAATAGATGTTGGTGGGGATCTGCACCTGTGCTGAGCGCAGCTCCGGGCTCTATGCCACAGACCCAGCCTAGCAAGGGAGAGCCAACAATGCCACTGCCCTCCAGCCTTTGAATTATTGATCTTATATATATTAATTATAGACGCTTCTTGGGGTCAGTAGGTAGAGCACGAGGAAGGTGTGTTGGGTGAGGTGTGGTAGGAGTTGAATTTCAAGACAGGAGGATTTGAGAAGGGAAGTGGTTTAATCAACACCAGTTTAGTTAAATCCTTATAAATGCACAGAACACGGACTGCAGACAAAACTGAAACTGATAAAAAACTTCTGATGGAGGAGGTAGCTGCTTCTCGTAAAAAAAAAAAAGCACCACAAAACCACATCTAGGAGCTGGAAATGAGCTAATATCAGTCTAATTTATCAATACAAGTAAACAACAGAGGGAAAGCATCAGCTTATGCGAAGGGGTCCCTTTGGGGAGAGATTGGAGGTTAATCATAAACCACGACCCTGCTTTGTGTGAGGAATCATTATCCAGCTTGTCCTCATTTTTATTTTTTTTCTAAAAAATAAAGTGCTCTCCAGTTGGTTTAGGACAATTTTCTGGATTATTCGTTGGTGATTTACTATTAACTCAGAGACGCAACTGCTCACATTTTTAATCCATCTACCTCCCAGGCAGGGAACAGAGAGACAGCAGTGGTGACGCATCTATTTTGGGGCGAATTCCTCTGTTATTCATTGCTTATCTGTGTGCTTATCTGTCATTTATTGTGACCCAGCTACAAGAAACAACTTTAGGAGGAAGAGCCAGCTGAATTCAGCTCATTTGTTTGCAAACCTGTATAATTTTTTTAATCAATGGTTCAGCTAAACAAGTATTACTGCATTTGTTACCTACTCTTTACAGTAGATAATCCCTTTGCTCTTCTGCACCACATAGTGGGTATTACTTTATTTAAAATGTAGTACTAGTGTTGAGAGGGGTTTATAAAAATGAGGCAGACCTTTCCCTTTTAATTATCTCAGAATTTCAGGATTGTAAGCCTTCAAAACATACCCAGCTGGGAAACAGAAGAGTTGTGGATGTATTTTGATGATTGAATCCCTGGTACCAACATCACTTCTTCCCACCACCAACCTTCCTCTGACCACAAAATACTCCATTTTTAAAGCTGATTTTTGCAGATGACACCACCGGAGAGTTTCCAGATGGGCTGAGGACATCCCTGGGCACAGCGGTTCCTGCAGAAATCCTTTGGGCTTCAGCTCCCCAAACCCCTTTTTGCAAAAAGCCTTTGCAATGCTGACCTCTGCAGGCAAATACTGCATAAAACCAGCTGTCTCTGGGCAGCAATAACCTAAATAATGCATAAAACAGGTATTTTACGCATTATTGCTGGCTGTGGGTAGCCATAGCCTTTTAATAATGCATAAAACCGGGTCATTTCTGTGTTGGTTAGCAAACAGAGACTATTTTGGTGAGGGAAATACTGGGAAATCCTCGTTCGCTTGGAAGGGGCTGATCTGTGAACTGCTGTGTATTTTTAAACGATTTGCTGGTTGAATAAAGCACTTTGAAATCAGAAGATGAAGGATACGAATGAAAAGCTGGCATTTTGCATCATAAACCCAAATACATGGATGCTACAAACTGGGAGTCAAAGGCCCGGCCTGGGTTTCGGGGGGGGG
>NW_009647344.1:35983-42354 GCF_000708025.1 Charadrius vociferus | reverse complement strand
TGGCTGGGGAGGACTTTAATGTACCCGCTCCCCCAGGGTGTGGGGAAGCGTCGTGGGGCAGCGGGTGGGTGCCCTTCCCTGTGGGGTCTGCAAAGGGGTATGTCAGTGGTTAGCAGGAGCTGTGAGGAACCTTCCCCTCTGCCCTGGATGGGCCGAGCTCCGGGAGTGTCCCTGATGGGGGGTCAGACCCCGAAGGTGGCTGAGGAAGAGACATTGGAGAGACCCGGACCCCCATGGTGCATGGAGATGAGTCCCCCGTGCCGGGGAAGGATGCTCAGATCGCAGAGGACACCGAGGAAGAGACATCAGAGGAACCCGGAGCCCTGCGAGACGTCGGAGACATTGCCCTGCAATGCTTGGGCACAATTTTAATGGGAGCTCCTGGGGTGCAGGGTGCGCCATGGCACCCAGCAGACCCCCGTCCTAGAGCTTGAGCGCTGTGACACGGGGAATGTGGAAGGGACATGTCTCCTCTGAACCTGTCGAGCTGCAGAAGGAGAAGGAGAAAACATTAAGGAGGAGCCCACATCTCCCTCCCTGCATCCTCCCACCCCAGGCAGCACACTCTGTGCCCACTCACTTACATGAGCCGGTTGCGGATGGGGCGGAAGTGTTTGGTGAGCCTGACGGCAAAGATGATGTTGGGGATGAGGAAGAAGGTGCAGCATCCCAAGCTGAACCAGAAAGCGTTCTGCAAGGAGAGAGCATGAGGGTTCCCACTGAGCTGCTTGGGGAGAGGCAGCCCCCAGGCTGTGGTGGAGGGGTTCAGGGAGCCTTGCGATGGCTGGTCCTGGTGGTGTGGGGGTGTCAGGGCTGCTGTCAGGCCTGGCTGCCCCGAATTCGTGCTGGTTGGTGGTGGGATGCTGCACTGTGGAGGTCCCCACCAGACCCTCACGGAGGGACAGGGACTGGATCCTTACCCAGGGGTCAGCTATGCGGTCACACAGGATCACCCGCCCGTTGTCCAGGGCCGTGGCCAATGGCTGGCACGAAGCCACGTCCTCCCTCAGCTGGAAGAAGTGAGGACAAGGCATAAACTCACTCCTAGTTTGGGGGGAAGCATTTGCTGCTCAGCAGGGGGCTTGCATGCAGCATCCATGGGGGCTCCCAGCCCCAAAGAATCCCTCTGCAGTGAAGGTGAGCACCTACCGTCTGCCCAACCCAGTTCAGGTACTGCGCGAAGTACCGCAGCTCCTTTCTCGTGAAGCAGCTGATCTCCTGGGCAGAGGGAAGGCAGCATGAAGGGCAAGTGCCACGCTTCCCAGCCCTGCTCCAGCCCCGATCCAACCAGCTCTGGGCTAATGTCAGGCTTGGAAACGAGGTCTGGAGGCTTCAGGTGCCCCTTCCCCTCTGCCCTGTTCTCACTGTTTTGTTCTGACTATAGGGAATTTTGTACCCCCTGAGGGCTAATCCAGCCCTGGCTCACCTGCCGGAGGATCTGCTGAGCTTGCACGGGCAGCCGGGCTTCCACTGAGGCTGTGGTGGCCAGTGTCGTCTTCACCCGCTCCTGGGGAAGCATGGGAAGGGCAGAGTGTCCTTAGAGCACTGAGCAGCAGGATGGGTGCCCCAAGCGCACCGGGAGCAGGGCATGCAGTGCTGTGCATGTGCCGACCTCCAAATTGGGTCTCGTTCCAGAGGGCAGGGAAACAGGGACCTGCCTCTGGAACCAGAGGGAGCAGGGAAAAGAGAGAGAAGAGAAACCCGCTGGCAGGGAGTGGGTGAGATGAAACGCCATGGGATGGCTCTGCCAGGGAAGCTGAAATGCCCTGAGTGCTGCAGGGGGATTTTTCATTTGCAGCGGCAAATTTAATCACTAAAGGAGACCAATCCTCCCTGGATAGCATTTTTCCTGGTTCTCCCATCACCCTGTAACTGGCTTCTTGGGGCCCTGGAAGGTGGAACCCATAGGGCACCACGTATTTTTCAGAGCTGAAAGAAACTGCACAAGTACCTGGAGGTGTGGTGCCAAGCGGGAGAGGAACTGGACACTTTCCCCCAGTTTTGCCTGTGGGACAGGGAGGTAAGATGGGTGCAAAAACCCAGTCGCCCCTTGCATGGGGACGCCACTGGGCAAACACCAACAGCACCGCGAGCCACCAGCCCAGCACAGACTCACCACCAAAGCCTCCTGCGACTGCACCGTGGAGTTTTGCATCTGCCACAGGGCCCGGGCCTCGGCGGCCAGCCGCCCCGCCACTGTGCCGTTCCTCTGCGGGGGGACAGCAGGGTGAGGATGT
Source organism: Charadrius vociferus (assembly GCF_000708025.1). Taxonomy (NCBI): domain Eukaryota; kingdom Metazoa; phylum Chordata; class Aves; order Charadriiformes; family Charadriidae; genus Charadrius; species Charadrius vociferus. Next base: position 40,117 of record NW_009647344.1, on the reverse strand, counting down.
CCCCATGGGCATGCAGGCAGCCCCTGCTGCCTGGCCCGCAGCTTACCTGCATTTTCTGCAGCCCCTCGAGGCTCCTCGCCAAGCCAGGGAGGCTGGTCTGCACCACAGGGTTTTTCATCTGGGGGAAGATGGAGTTGGTGACTGCCTGAAATCCAACCCTAGAAGCCATACCCGGTGCGGCTGGGCCACATGCTGCCCTCTGCAGAGGGGACCAGCTCCCCACGAGCATCCCCTCACCTCCTCCTGGAAGCGCCCATAGTCCACCTCATCCACGCCGCTGCGGGCGAAGGTCTCTAGGTCCTGCCTGCCCTCGCTGCGGAGGAGCCGCACGTCGCCCAGGTGCGCCGTGAAGTCACCCAGGCGTTTTTGGAAATCAGCCGTGTACTGCAGGGGTGAGATGTGGGGGATGCTGCAAGGTTGGGACCAGGCATCTCCATCCCAATAACCGCAATAAAGCTTGTGCATCCACACACCAGTACCAGAAGCTGCAGCCAGCCCTCACCTTGGGGGATTTTAGATGCTCATCCAGGTTGTAGGACCTGTCGAGCTGCAGCACCTCCCACAGCCCCGCGCCGCTCTTGCACTCCCTGGAAGGCAAAGGGATGTGGGTGGTGTGACCCCAAATTAGCCCCCTGATGTATAGGGGCAGAGGTGGGCTCCTGCAGCACCCACCGGTACGTGGCGCTGAGGTTGGAGTCCCTCCTGAGGTTGAGCTGGTGAGTGAGATTCATGGATGGAGGCAGGTTCCCGGGGGTGTCGATGAACTGGGCCAAACCGGAGAAAAAAGAGGGTTAGGATCAGGCATAGCAATGATTTTGGGAGTGCTCTATCCTCACAGTTGTGTCCTGGGGTACCTGATCCCAGCCAGAGCTAATCTTGCCTTTATTTGTATGATCTCCATTGCAGAGCCGCGCTGGGTGTTCAGAGGGAAAGCAGCGGACAGCCCTGTGCAGGGATGTGCCTGTGCATACATGGCCATGGGACGAGCCCTGATCCCATTCCCAACCCTGCTCCCAGCCCCGTCACAGCGTGCCGCCAGCCCTGAGCACCCCAGGGATCCCCAAACGACTGGAGGACAGGGGTCCTGCTTGATAAGGGCATCCTCGCCTCAAGCAAAGTAGCAGCACAAGGGCAATTCCCCACTCCTGATGCAAATCCTGATGCTTAATCTTCTGGTTTAGGATGGGGCTTTTCTGGATGGCTTTAGGGGGAGGACACAGGGTGTTTGGAGGCATTTTGGTGCGTGCAAGCAGAGATAATATGGGGCGATGGGTGGACGGGTGGTCACCCACCTTATAAATCTCCTGGTTGACCCAATTCCTGCAAACCAGCGTCTGGATGTTGCCCCCAACCAGGAAGGTGGCGAAAACCAGGAGGATGAGAAGCCAGGAGAACAGGAAAGCCAGGCCCACGCCGCTGAAAGAGGGAGAGGAGGTGCCGGCGGCAGCTTTGCAGACCCGAGCGAGCAGAAAGACTTGCGGGGACCTGCCCGGCCGGCTGCAGCCCCCGCGGCTCCCTCCTGCGCCCGGGCACGCCAGCCTGCCTGGGAAGGGCCCGCAGGAGCGGGGTGTGCCGGGCAGCGGGGTTGGGGTGCAGGAGCTGCCAGCTCCCAGGGAGGAGCAGCTTCTCCCAAACCCGCCGGCGCAGGCGGCGGCTTCAAAAGCCTTTCCGCTCATCCCGCTCCCAGTCCCTCCCTTGGCTTTGCCCCTCTGTTTTTTTTGGGGGGTGTGAGGTGGCAACAGCCTCCCCCCCAGCACTCAGAGAGATGCTTACACCAGGAGAAACTTGGCGCCAGCTTCTCCTCGGCACTCGTAGTCGCTGGGGTCTTCCCGCTTGGAGAGTCCATATGCCCCCAGGGCCATCCCTGTCACATTGCAGGCGAGGATGAGGAGGACGATGGAGCACAGCACCGTGCCTGCGATCCACCTGGAGGAAAGAGCAGCAGGGCACGACCTTAAGATATGGGGCTGATGCACCAGCCGGAGCTTGGAGAGGGGCTCAGTACCCATCTCTGCTGCACCCCCTGCACCCCTTCGTGCTCCCTGGTGTCACCTGTACCGCTCGAAGCGCTCCACCTCCCGGAGGTATGGCTGGCTCCTGTCCTCTGCCTTCACCAGGGCTTCGCTGACGGGCCGGGTGTAGTCAGGGAGGGGGAAGCTGTTGGCGATGGACTGCACCTTTTCGGTCATGCGGGCCATCTCGTCCTGCAGATCTGCGGGGCCAAGGCCATGCTGGAGGGGTGGATGGTCCTTGTGTCCCACCCTATGTCCCCAAATAGGGATTTGCCCCACAGAGGGTGTCCCTGCTCAGTCCGGCTGTCCTACTCACCCTGGATGACCTGTGCCATCCTCTCCACGGCCAGCTCTGGGATGGAGTTGAAGGTGCCATTGCCCTGCAAGGAAAGAGGGGGTGCTGAGCCAGGTCTGCCTGTGGGTGCCAGAGCCTCCCACTGCACCCTGACCGCCCCCCCCCAACCTGGCGAATCATCTCTGCAAAGTCACTTCGGGGCAGACCAGCCAGCGCCTTCAAAACCTTCTCCACCGACGGCACCTGGAGGTGGAAGAAGCAACCCGTGAGCCTCGGGGCTGCCGGAGGGGTGGCGATGGTGGGGGACCATCACCCCGTCCCACCTTGCTGTAGTCGGCGCCCAGCTCCAGGCCCTGTGCGCTGCCCAGGACGCTGGCGCAGGAGGTGCAGCGGGGGTCATCCAGCAGCGCGACCACACGCTGACGCCGTTCCCGCAGCACCGGCTCCAGCTCGGCCCGCGCCGATGCCAGCGCCCGCACCGTCTTGTCGAGAATCTGTAAATGGTGCAGCGAGGTCTGTAGGTCTTAAAGAGAAAGCCCCGGGCTAGTTCACGCTGCTCCGCTTAGCCGCCCCAGCTCTCCGGCGAGGCTTTGGCGCTGACCCCGGGGAGAGCCGCGCTCGGCCATACCTCCAGCCCTGTCCTGCAGGTCTGCCAGCGCTGCGTAGGTCATCGCCTTCAGCTGTGTGTGGATGGAGAGTCCCACGCTCCGGCTGAGCCCTGCAAGGCATCGGGGCACCCCGTTGGCATCTCACACCACTGGGAAGCTCAGGATAGTGCCCACCAGTGCCCGGCTCGGTGCTTACCACCCAAGTCGGAGATTATCTGCTGTCGGGGCACCTCGAACTGGTCTACCACCATCTGTACCCCCTGCCAGGAGAGAGAAGCTGGTCAGCCAGGGGTAGCAGCAGCCGGGAGGGGAGGAAGCCTGGTGTTGCCATTCAAAATACATTTTTAATGCGGCCACCACCTTCTTGCCTCCCAAACTACTCTGTGAGGGAAATGCAACCATCCCTGGGCTGCACCCTGCGCCGGGGGAAGCCGCTTGGGGGACCCACCTGGGGGATGTTGGCGATGTGCTGCCGCAGGGTACGCAGAGTGGCCGGCACGGCCCCCAGCCCCGGCTCCATCTGCCCTCTCACCCGCTGGCTGGTGACAAAGGCACAGACGACGCTGGTCCTGCCAGGGACGAGCAGGCAGTGACGGGGCTGCCCGGCAGAGCCGTCCCATCCCCATGGGACACTGTTCCCCCTCCCGGGGCGAGGGGGACAGTTCATGGGGTGTTTTGGGGACTTACAGGATGACAAGGGAGGTGAGGGACAGGGAGACCAGCAGGCAGTGGCGGCGGCAGCCCAGTGAGCGCCGGTGGGCACGCAGGCGTCCTCCGCACCGCCGGCGGCTCCGGCAGTAGCAGAAGCACATCCCGGCCACCGGCACAGCCACGGTGAAGAGCAGAGCCACGACGGCACAGACAACGTAGCCCAGCTCATACTGCACCACCTACATGACGGGAGAGTGTGGTCGGCACCGCTGCACCCAGCTTTTGGGGTGCTCCGTGTACCCAGGTGCCCCATCCCGGATGGGTGCATCCCATGGGATCCCCCACATCCCAGCTCACCTGCGACGTCCGCACCGAGCCAGGGTCGTTCAGGGCTGCCCTGAGCAGCTCTGGAAAAGAAACCACGGCACCAGTAAAGGAAATCCCACCCGTCGGACCCCCAAACCTCCCCGGGCAGTGGGGCCAGGATGGAGGCAGCATCCCACTCCGTGAAGTGGCTCAGACCTCCCCCCGGAGCAGCTCCAGACACAGGGGTTGAAGCCGGCAAAAA
>NW_009647344.1:33552-35775 GCF_000708025.1 Charadrius vociferus | reverse complement strand
CAGAGGGACTGGCCCGGCCCGGGATGGCTCTCTCCGGCTCGGCTCGCTGCTCCGGGAAACCTGCCTGACGGGTCGGCCGCCGAGCAAAGCCCAGACGCTGCTGTGGCTTGTTCCTCCGATGGGCTCCCCGGGGCGGCTGGGCTTGGCGGGGCTGCGTGGAGGCGTCTCCCAAATCATCCCAGGCCTGTTTCGCAACCCCGAGAATCCCTGAGTCACCCGCCGCGGGGTCCCCACGGTCAAGGCCATTCCCAAAAATGGATGGCAAATCCTCCCCCTGGCATTTTGGGGAGAGGGCCAGGTGGAGGTGAACCCCCTGTCCTCAGGCTGGAGGATGCTGGTCCCCACCTGGGAAGGAGGGATCTGGGGTTTGGGCATCACTCAGGGGGGCGGAAAAGCCCTTGCGGGTGGGTCCGTGCCTGCAGATGGGGTCCCCACGGGGCAAAAAGCATCCCGAGCCTCAGGGCAGCACTGCACGCAGTGGGCTGGGAGAGAGAAGGGAAAACAGGGGGAACACACAGAGAGGGACGGTGAGTCCCAGCTGGTGAGGCCGACCACGTGTGAGATGAGTTTTCCGAGCTCAGCCGGTCCCTGCCTCACACCCTGAGGCGGCCGCGACTCCTTCCCAGGGCTGGATCCTGCTCGCCAGCATGGGCCGAGCGCTAATTACAGGGTTGGCTGGAAACGAAGGAGGTTCAACCTGATTTCTCCGGCGCGGGGGGAGCAGCCCCCGTTGTGCCCAGACGGCCGCGGGGCACCCCGAGAGCCGGGGCCCCCCGCTTGGCTGGGCGAGTCGAGCCGGCCCTTCCCCGTCACCGCCTGCTGATGCCTCTGACCTCCCAGCGTTGACGCTAATCCATGTGGTTTTCCTCTCTCTGGAAAAGGGGCTTCTCTCCCAGCTGGAGATACTGGCAGCATCTTTCCATGCTGGACACAGGGCGCTGCTCCCCACCACCCACTTTGGAATGAGATGTCGCGGACTGGAAAATCCCGCCCTGCTCAGATGAGTCCTTGTCCCGGGACAAAAGTCCCCGGGCCAGGAAAGCGTGGAGTCTGAAGAGCCATTACGTGCATGGTACATATATATATGAATATGTGGCAGCATATGGCAAAGGTGCCCCGGCTGCCCACGCTGGTACTGGAGCGGTGATGGTGATACTGGTGATGGTTTCCCATCCCAGTGATGGTTTCTCAACTGCACGATGGCTTCCCATGCCAACAATTTCCCATCCCAATGATGATATTTTCTTCCAGAGGTGATTTTCGTGTCCGAGGGGAAGGGATGGGGCTGGCACCGGTGACCCTGCAATGCTGACACGTGTGTGCTGCCCCGTCCTGCCCCCGTGGTGGGAATGGGGGAGTTTGGGGGTACTTTTGGGTTGGTTTTCTCCTCCCCCTTTCTGTCCCAAGGGGCAACTCCTGCTCCCAACTGTGGTTGAACCGTCCCTGCACTGTGTGGCCATGATGGGGAGCCCATTGCGGGGGGAGAGGCTTTTGGAGGGGGTCCCCAGTGGCACTTGGGGGGTCACTTTTAGTGGGATGGGGGATGCTGGTACTGGGGGTGATGGTACTGGGAATATCAGTACCAGGGTGAAGTAGAGCTGCCGGTACCAGGGATGTTGGCACCAGGGTGGGGTAGGGATGCTGGTACTGGGAGTGCCAGTACCAGTATGAGGTGGGAGTGCCAGTACTGGGGATGCTGGTGTAGGGTGGGGATGCCAGTCCTGGGGCAGTCATACTGGTGCTGGGGGGAACCAGCATGCTGGTGCTTGTACTGGGACAGTGCTGCTGCTACTGGGACAGTGCCACAGCTACTGGGGCAGTCATGCTGGTACTGGGGCAATAATGCTGGTTCTGGTACTGGGATGGTGATGCTGTTAGTGGGGTGGTGATTGAGATGCTGGTACTGGGAAGGTGATTCTGTTACTGGGGTGGTGATGCTGGTACTGGTACTATGGTGGTGATGCTGGTGCTGGGGCAGTGATACTGGTGCTAGCACTGGGACGATGATACTGGTGCTGGCACTGGGGTAGTGATGGTGGTACTGAGGTGGTGATGGTGGTACTGGGGTGGTGATGGCGCTGGGGCGGTGATGCTGGTGGCACTGGGGCGGTGATGCTGGTGGCACTGGGCGGTGCTGGCGGTGGTTCCGGGTCTGTTGTACCCGCGTGTGACCGCGAGGTGGCGCCACTGCTCCAGACGATGCCGGGAGGGGGCGTGGCCTCT
>NW_009647344.1:10699-33178 GCF_000708025.1 Charadrius vociferus | reverse complement strand
TCGGGGTGGAGGGGTGAGGGTCCCCGGGGCTGGGGGTATTGAGGGTCCCCGGGCCGGGGGAGTGCGGGGCCGGGTTCCTGGGTCAACCGTTTAATGCCTCCGTGCTGTGGGGTTTAGGTGGACCAACTACGTCCCGCTGGGCAGGAGGATGCCGGGCACCCGCTTCATCGCCTTCAAGGTCCCCCTGAAGACGGTAAGAGCCTGCTGATGCCATGGACGTGTTTGGGGTGGGAAGGGGCTGTGGGAAAGTGTTGCTTTATGGAGAATCAATGAGTGAATGCCTTCTAAAAAATGACAAAGAGCGTCAGTAGGTCATTTTGTTGTTTATTCTTGGTGAGAGGGTTATAATGGGGGAGAGAGGAGTGCAGCACAGTCACTGCTGTTGGAGCAGTCAGAGTGTGATGGGATAGAGGTGGTGTTCAGCATTGGAACAGCTTCTGGGGGGTGTTGGCATTTTTTTGGGTGCCAGCAGCACCACCCAGGACACAGGGAGGTCTGACTGGGCCAGCTCTGTTAGGGCAGGAGGGATGCTGTGGAGGCGCCTGGAGGTTGTGCAGCTCCATGAAAGCAGTGCCAGAGCTGCATTTTGGGAGCTGAGGCTGTGAGGGGTTGGTGTGGCAGCATTGCCCACCTAGCTGTGCCTGGAGCTCCCTGCCACTGTGTGCTGGGGGCAAGCTCTGCTCCAGAGTGGCTTGAGCACAGCAGTTATGCCTAAAACAAAAGTTCGGTCATCTCTATGGGGGTTGTGAAGCTCCTGACAGGGAGCAGTGAAGTTTGTTCACCTACATTTGAGCTGAGGGTATATTTTCTAGCTTTTACCAAATGAAAACTTCAATTTCTGGGTGTGTTTGTCAGGCTGCAGTGTTTTGCCTCAGTCTCAATTCTCTGATCGCTCTTGGAAACCCTCAGCTGAACAGTCCCAAAGCAGCGAGGGGCTGAGCACGTTCCAATTTAGCTCAGTATGACGTGTGTGTCAGTGTACATCTGCTTTTACTTGTTGCCTACATTTTTCTCTTTTAAGGGATGATCTTCTTGCAGTTCCGCAGCACGAACCTTTTCCTGCCACCCGCCAGTCGCAATGCACCTGAGTTTAATGTCTGCTCTTAAACGTTATGTCCCCCCAGAGCTTTAATCGGAACCTTCATCCAGAGGAGAGATTTTCACCTCATGACCTCATTAAGAAAATTAAAGAGCAGAAGGAAGAACTGGGCCTGATCATTGACCTGACATACACAACACGCTATTACGGGCCAGAGGTCAGTCTTGGTCTTACTGTTGGGGAAATAAAGCTCTGTGTAAGCCCTGATGTTGCTGATAACATGGAAAATGATTCTTAGAAGAAGATCACTTTAAAGAGTGTGAGGTGCTCGAATCCCCTGGCAGGGGGATGAGGTGAATCGTTGCAGGCCCTTCGGGATGGGGTCTTTGTCCTCGACTGAGTACAGGCCTGGGGTCTTCAGCCCCTGTGGTGCAGATCCTCTTTGTACCAACCAGCACAAATTTTGGGATACCCTAAAGCTGGTTTCTAGAGAGTCTCCTGAGTGAAGAGCTGATTACAACCGGCTTTGGCTTGTGGTATCAAATGTGTGGGTACTTGCATGGAAAGGTGTTCTGTGCTCTCTCTGTGCTTCATCTTCCTCAGGGAGGAAAGAGCAAATAAAAATGCAGGCTGTTCTGGAATGTTGGTACTATGTCGAAGGAGTGAAGCAGAAGTTTTCTTACCTAAACCTGTGTTGCTGCTCTTTAGGGATTAGTTGAAAAGCTCAGCTTCTTCTGGTTTATAGTCTATGGTTCTCTAATTGATAAGAATCCTTGTTCTTTTTCTGGAAATTACTGACTTTCTTTATTGTAGGAGCTCCCATCCACACTCTGCTACTCAAAGATCTTGACGATGGGACATGAAATACCAAACAAGCACACCATTTTTCAATTCAAATGCGTTGTAAAAAAGTTTTTGAGAGACAACAAAGACAACGGTAAGTGTGGATTTCCCTTAGGTTGCTGCTGTTGGGAAGGGCACCGCAGACTTGGAGGCCAGTGATGCTTTAATGAACGGCATGAATTTCTTTTCCTTCTCTTGGCATGTGAATGTCAAGACGATAAGATGGGTTTGTTATGGTAAGGGAATTCTGATAATTTGGCAGAAAGTTGAGCTTTAATTGAGTTGGAGACTGCGTCTCTAGACTGGCAGGTGGATACTGATTGCTTTTTGGTAGCGGTGTAAGCAGCAAGCTGTTAGTGCTTGGGAAATGTGGGATAGCTTTTTGTGGAGCTTTTAAGTGCATCTTTCCTGCAGTGAACTCTGTGACCATGCAGACTAGCTCACAGAATTAAATGACTTAATTAGCTGAATCGGTGGTGCTAATTAGACATGGTGATGTCGTTGTGTGGTCATTTCTGTTTATTTATGCTGGTGTCACTGTTAGAGGATGAATGCAAATGGGCTTGTTCTGGTGGGGTTTTGAAGAAAGAGCATTTAAATATAACCTGATGATTGTGTGTTACAGATAAACTCATCGGAGTTCATTGCACGCATGGCTTAAACAGAACTGGCTACCTGGTTTGTAGGTGAGTTGTCCTTAGTCAAACTAAGTACCAGCTTCTTGTGGCTCCAGGAAGAAATAGTGTTGCACCAGTAAAACGAGTCATGACCTGTGTAATCCCAGACTTGCAAGGATTTAAAGCTTTTCAGCTTCGAGACAGTTGCTGTTAGCGGGCACTTTTTATCCCCAATTTCAGCAGACCAAATGCTGATACTCTGTTCCGGCATGTAAATAGAAGCTCTAAAAACTTCCCAGTTATTCTTTCTTTTTGAATCATCACTGACCTGTCAGTGTTACTGTAGTTAATTGTGTAATTAGAGCTTTCTTGCTGATCTGTTCAGGTACCTGATTGATGTTGAAGGCATGGAGCCAAATACTGCAATAGAGTGTACGTATGTGTATGTTCTTGTTCGGATGCGAAATGTTTATCGTGGGCTTGTGGATTTAGATGGTCACAGAGTTTGGGCTGACTCTGGGGAGGTAACTGTGTTTTAGCTGTGTGTGTGTTTTCCTGTCGTGTAGAGTGGGAGCTGGGGAAAGGGAGGTGTTGAGGGTTCTTTGAGGTAATTGGAAAGAAGGAATTACATTTATGGCCCGACTGTGGAGCTGACCAGGGCTGAGCAAACTCGGGGGCACTGAGCACAGCTCTGCCTGTCTGCCTTGGCACGGGCTGGTGGTACGCCAAGTGGAATCACCCTGCGCAACCTGGGTGTGGAAGTATTGGTTGAAGGGGTTAAAATCCTTCGAAAGGGTGTAAGTGCTCTGCAGCCCCACAGATGACTCCTGCAGAGCATTGTTGTAACTCGGACCTGTCTTTCTACAGTGTTCAACAGGGCTCGAGGGCATCCTATAGAGAGAATCAACTATATCCAAGATCTTCAGCAGAGATCTGTAAAAAAGTAAGTCTCTTTGTGTGCATGAGCAAGTGCCTGTGCCTGGGGAGAGCCGCTGTCGAGCAACAGCGGTTAAACGTTATTAGCTCCTAGGAAGGGACATGGAAAGGGCCAGTGGATAAGAAGGAAGTTGGGAGACCCGGGTTTAAAGATTTCTGCAGGCCTGCTGCCCCCCCATCCCCTTTTCTGGGGAGCGGTGATGCAAAGGGGAGGGGGTTTTTAAGTGTAAAAGACTTGTGATCGCTTAGCGAGGGTTTTTTTAAGTGTAAAGGACTTGTTGTGATCACTTAGCGAATGGTGTGTGGACACAGTTGAGATATACAGAATTTTTTTTAAGGAAACGCGGGCTTAAGAATTTGGGCTCGGGCACCTTCAGAGAAAAAGCCAGCGCTACGCCAGACACTAAAATGCAGATGGTAAACTGTCATCCACATCGTTCGGACCAATCCACGTTAGCGGTGCCCAGGTAGGTTTTTGCTTCTGGCCTCTGTGTGCGCTGTGGAGCTGAGCACACGCAACAAAAAGAGCTGTTTTCTCCTTTTTTAAAAACTTAAACTTGGATTTTTACAAGCCGTAACTCAGGGAAGAGAGCACCCGTTGCGTTGCCAGCTCTGCAGTAGGGGGGTGGGAAAAAAAAACAACCCTGAAACTTGTCGAGAGCCTCTGTATTGACGTGTCTTCAGCAGCAAAGCTCTTGGCCTCGGAGTAACGCGCTTGTGCGTTAAGCATCTTGGGAGCAGATGGTTTGAGCATGTCCAGAGGAGGCCCCAGAGATGCTGGGAGGGCTGGAGCCCCTCTGCTGAGAGGACAGGCTGAGAGAGTTAGGGGTGTTCAGCCTGGAGAAGAGAAGGCGAAAAAGGGGAGACCTCAGAGCCCCTTCCAGTGCCTAAAGGGGCTCCAGGAGAGCTGGGGAGGGACTCTGGATCAGGGAGGGGAGCAATGGGACGAGGGGGAATGTTTTAAACTGGAAGAGGGGAGATTTACATGAGATAATAGGAAGAAATTGTTGGCTGTGCGGGTGGTGAGCCCCTGGGGCAGGTTGCCCCGAGAAGCTGTGGCTGCCCCATCCCTGGAGGTGTTCAAGGCCAGGTTGGACGGGGCTTGGAGCAACCTGGGCTGGGGGGAGGTGGCCCTGCCCAGGGCAGGGGGTGGCACTGGGTGGTCTTCAAGTTCCTTTCCAGCCCAACCCACTCTATGATTCCATGCGTAGTAGCCAGGGGCTGTATCTAGCAGAGCAGTGGCTCATTCAGCCATGCTCTTCAGGGGCACGCAAAATGTCTCCTACTGAAAACTTCCCTTACTGTAAGAAATCAGCATGTGGGAAATAAGCTGCTCACTGGGCGTTCTCCCTGGGTGTCTGGGGAAACCCAGAAGAGCTGCGGGCATTCATGACCAGCACTTTCGGGCTCTGCGTACAGAATCTGAACAGTGCCGGGACTTCTCCTGGTACTGACTCCTGAATTTTCTTCCAGAAACTCCGGCAAAGTCAAGAAGAACCGTCAGCGAGGCGCCGAGGCACAGGCACACCACCAGGAGCTGGCTTCGGAGCACAGGGCCGTGGAGCAAAGGCGGCCGTGCGGTTTCACAGCGAGGAACTGTCGGGTTTCATTACCCGCTAACGAGTGGCGCAACGGACTGTGCTTTCCCCCCCAGAGCCCCCTCCTCTGCCCGCCCCAGGAAATACAAGCAGCCAGGAAACGCAGGCGCCGGCGTAGGAAACCGGTTGCGATGGCGTAGGGAATGTTGTACACCATGAAATCCCATACGGGGCTGCGTCCTCACCCCCGCGGAGCTCCGAGATGGGTCTCTCGCGGCTTTGCTGTAACCTCCAGCAGTCAGGAATGGCAAACGCAGGTGTTCTTAACACAGCTCAGTTTTTAAATTCTTTTTCTTTTCCCTCTCTCTCCCCTCTTGGTACTTTTACAAAGCTTCCAGAGACTTCTTTTTAACCTGATGTCGTACATGGAGTCGTAGCTCTGTTCCCTGAGGGACGCGGAGAATAAACGCTAACCCAAAGGGAGCTGGAATTACCCCAAAGAAACATCCTCAGGAACATCGTTTTAACCTTCAACAAAAAAAAAAAAAAGGGCTTTTCCTTTATTTCCTCAAATACATAACAAGAAATAGGATTTGGCCTGAAACTGTTTTGTGTTGGGTTTTTCTTCCCCTTTTCACCAACTTTTGCTGCAGTAAATTTCGGCTGTGCTTAACCCTGGGCTCGGGAGCTGTTACTTCCCCTGGGCTGGGCCCGAGGAGCCCGGCAGGACCCGGCTCGGACCCCACCGGAGGGTTGCGGGGCGGTGAGCGGTGCACGCTGCCTTCCCACCCCCTTTTGGGGTGAGAACGGCTGTTTCCGGGGTGGGGCGGGGCCGTGCAGCCGGAAGGGAGCTGCCCCTTTAAGGCCCAGGGCCGGTCTCTGAGGTCGTGACGTCCGACTTTCCGCTAAGGGAAAGGAAGCGGCTGCTCGGTCGGGCGGAAGTGGGAGGCAGTCGCGGTGTGCGGATGTTACACGGCGGCTCCTGATTGGCTGCTGAAAGAGAGCGGGGGTGGTGCTGTCGTGCTTTTCGGCAACAACCCGGAAGCGTTGACGGGAGGCGGCGGGTGGCGGCAGGGCAGGGCCGGGCACCGGGGCTGCGGGGGGGGCCTCGGTTGCGGGGGGGTGGGGGGTCTCGTATCGGGTTTCCCTTCGTGGGCCTCCGGTGGGAGAGGGCTCTGGTTGTGGGTGTCTCTCCCCTTTGGAAGGAGGGGATCCTGTTTGGGGTTCCCCGTGCTCTGTTGTGGGGGGCTGGGAGCCCGTGGGGGCTTTGGTTGGGGGATCCTCTTTTTTTTTTAGAGAGAGGAAAGGCAGAGGATGGCTGTTCTGGGAGGGACAGGCAGTCCTGGGGGGCTCCACTTTCATCCCTTGCAGGGGAAGGGCTGTGGGAGTTCTGGAGCGCTCTGATTTGGGGGCGGAAGGAAGGAGTGTTTCGCTTGGCAGGCAACGACTTGGGGAGGTTGTAGTTTGGGGGCTAGCAGCTCGAGGCAGGAGTGTTTTGGGCAGTTTCTTTATCTTCAGGGAAGCTGCAGCAAATAGAGGGGGAGCTCTGGGCTGGGGGGCAGTGGGGCTTACAGTGTGGGAGTGGTGTCTGTTCTTCCTTGGGGGAGAAAGACTGTAGAAAGCAGTGGGGGGCTTTAGTTTGGGGAGGTGACTGAGAGCTCTGGCTTGGTGGGGGATGCTCTCCATCAGTAGAAGCATCAGTGAGGAGGAGAAGCGGGAGCCCACTCTAAGCTGAGGCTCTGTCACACCCCATAAGTGAATGCTTTGGCACGACAGCCTCAGGCAGGACTGAATCCTACAGCTCTTATTTAGGGCAAGGAGTCCACGGAGGCCCCTCCAGGATGCAGGCTGGGAAACGCCTTAATGGAAAACTCAGGAAACGCCTGCCTTAAAAAGGGGCTTTTGCTCTGAGGCAACCCCAGAAAGGCAACTCCTTTGTGGCTCGTGTTCCTCAGGCAGTGCTTAGCTCAGCTCACGACCATTCCCCCATTTAGGAAGGAGCCACAGTAAATCATGACGTCGTGTGTGTGGCAGTCACGTTGCTGGAAGGCTTGAGAGGTGCTCTGGATTCAGTGCTGGGATTTCATAGAGAGTTTAACCCTTACGCTGGTCTGGGGTGGCTTTTCTCAGGGAAAGCTGCTTTTGGTGTAGGGGAAGAGCATTGCAGAGGGTTTCTGGGCTCACTGCCCTTCAAACAGTCCTGGCACTTCCTCCAGCTTTGAATTTATTGGCTCATGCCATGGGGCTGTGGGTGAGAAGGGGTTTGTTGGAGCCAAGCAGGAGGCAGATGCATGGATCAGGTTGAGGTGCATTCCTGGGGCGACAGGTGTGCCTCCCGTAGCGTGGGGAGAGAAGGGATTGCAACTGTGCCCGGGCAAGAGCAATTTGGGATAGAGCTTGTTGGGTAGGGGCAGATGTGCTGAGCAGCAGCAGCTGGAAGGATGGCCTTCAGCTCCATCCTCCTCTCACTGCTGTGTAAGCGAAACAGTGAAAGCTGCAGTGTTGAAACCCCATGTAAAGCTCTTTCTGCTCGAGTCTGAATGAAACGCTTTGGCAATCTTCCCCCCAAACTAGTGGCCAGCACTAATTTTGTTGTGTGGAGAGACGATTGGGAAGGAAGCGCAACTTTGGGTAGGATTTGGATGGGTCAAACCCTAGCCTGAAATCAATTACCAAAGACTGATCTTGAATTTGTGGCTGCCTTTCACGTCATAGAGGTAACCGAGAACTATGCCTAAAAAGAGCTGGGCTTCTCCCAAATTCCTCTCTCAGGACCTAACTTGGCCCATGTATTAAATGTTTTTCTGCTGAGAGGGGGGTGATTTTTATCGAGGAAAAGCAGCCCTGAGGAAACTGGATGAGTTACCTGGTTTACACTGGTTTTGATGTACTTGGCCTTCCTCCCACCACAGAGTTCGTCAGCCTCGCAGTAGCTTTGATGTGTGTCGTTATGCCTGAGCACACCGACATCAGCCTCCCGCCGGAGGAGCGAGTCCGAAGACTGATCCAGGTGGGAAGTGCTGTGGAAGTGAACGAGGATGTCCCGCCACGACGCTACTACCGCTCCGGAGTGGAAATCCTCCGTATGGCAACCATTTACTCAGAGGAAGGCAATATTGAGCGTGCCTTTATTTTGTACAACAAATACATCACGTAAGAGCAGTGTTGCTTTGTTTGCAAGTAACCTGTGTCGATACAAGGGGTTGTGGGTTTGGGTGTTGGGTATTTTGAGCGTCTAAACACCACAAGGCCTTGCTGAGCTGGAAGAACTGGGTTCTGTCCAGAGCTCTGCTCATTTTGAATTTCTCTTCCCACAGAGGTGAGGATACAGCTGGTTAAACTGACCAGGAGATGTCGTAAAGGTGTGAGGCACAAACCCGCAAACACCGCTCATCTCTTTTAAAAGTTCCCTTTGAAAACAGGCTGATCTTGTAGTCCTCCGTCCCTCTGCTAGTGGAGACTGCTGTCAACAGGAGGGAGGTTTTCTCTCCCTGTGTGTCAAAGCTTCCTGGTGTTTTATCACCTCAGAGATGGCTAGATTGACCTTGATTGTCGCTAGGTTGGCCGTGACATCATACAGATTGGCAAGGATCCGTGGTCAAGGATCTCGGTATCGAGTATCTACCTGGAAGGGATCTAGGCTGGTCAGTGGTTTCTCTAATAAACGGCCTTTGGAGGAGACGCCTGTGTAGCGCTTCAGTTACTACAGCCTTTTACAGCAGGTAGTGAGTTCCTCCTTCAGGCGCAGGGAAGAGTTGTAGATTTAGTTTTACACCTCAGAAAGATGTAACCCCCCCCACCAAACATGCACGCATACAACCGAGCCCTTCTCAGGAGGGCCATGGGGAAGAGTTCTGGGTCCAAAGAACCCGATCCCAATCAACTGGTGAGTTTCTTGGGTGCCGAGCACCCTTCTAAAAAGCCCCAGATCGTATATAAACCCAGCAAACACCCTGTTTGGTGTTTCAGTTGCTGGGTCTCCAGCTGTAGGGTCTGCATTCTGTGCAGACAAGTGTAGAGC
Organism: Charadrius vociferus; assembly: GCF_000708025.1. Classification (NCBI taxonomy): domain Eukaryota; kingdom Metazoa; phylum Chordata; class Aves; order Charadriiformes; family Charadriidae; genus Charadrius; species Charadrius vociferus. The sequence goes on along the minus strand of NW_009647344.1, from coordinate 24,184 downwards.
CGAATATTCTGGCTGTCGTCTCTGCAGCTGCCCAGAAACGAGCCATCTTGGGTCTGAAACCCCACTGCCGTGCCTGCCAAGCTGGAGCGTACACCGTGCTAACGCAGTGACGTGGTGTCAGGTCTGGATCGTGTCTCAGCAGCCTGGAGTACGAGCAGAGCAAATATGTCTCTCTGTAGCTGTGTGTGCCGGTGTTTAAAGGGCTGAAAACATCCTCAGAAATTATCTCAATGGCACAGAGTGTCCCTGTAGGTTTTTTTGGCCAAAAACCTGTCCCTCTCACTTTTCCCCAGTGCCGCTCTGATATGGTCTGAGTTGTGCCCACACTACCCGCTTATCCACAATGTGGTTGGCATCTGCGTGGGCATTTTCTCTCCCTGCCCCCGTGTGCAGAGTTCCTGCTCCTTAAATCCAACGCATTTTTCTCTGATTAGCTTTTCTTCCCGCCTTACACTTCCTGAGCTTTTATGGGCATTGTAGCGAGTGCCCTGGGAGCTGGGAAGTGTAAAACCCTTGGGAAGGTTTCCAGGCTGGTTACGTAGCCAAGGCCGAAGAAGAAACACTTTAACTAAACAAATGAACTAAAAGCACCTTCGCTGTTTCATTATAGCAATGATAGGTGCTGGCGTCTTTTCTCTCCAGCAGCTTTCAAATGCTCATGGATGGCTTTTACGTTAGCCTGGCTGCTGGGCTGCCAGGAAGGTGAAAAAAAGTTTACCTCGGTGGTGTGATTTCTCCAGTGCTGATGAATATGAGCTTCTGCCCTGGATTGTCCGAAGAGATTAATTTAATGTCACAGTTCTCTTTTATTTAAATGAAGATGTGAAGCTGTAGCTGAAGCGGTAGGCTTGATGAAGTGTCTTCTAGATGCCCCTCACCAAGGGTGTGATCCAGAAGGCGAGAGCGGGGCACTGGTAATTGGAGCCCCTCACGGGACTTGCTCTGCTCTCCCCTTTCTAGAAACGGGATTGTTTCCCCGGTGTTTCAGCCCACATCTGCAGTCAGTGCTGTGGCTGTCCTTTCTCAGAGCCCAGCTCCCTGCGGAGTGTATGGCCTAGCGCAGGCGCTTTCCGCATCAGGCTGCGCCTTCGGGAAGGGGAGGACTCCAGCCCCGAGATGTGCATGAGAGGCTCTCAGCCTGGGGTGTTTGGTGGGAGTGAGCGCATCGTCCTTGGGAGCGAGGTGTGGTCTGTCTGCCTTTAGGAAGCTGGATTTCTCCTTATTTCCCTATGCAGTGGTTCCCAGGGCTGATCTCAAGGCCTGAATTACACAATAAGATCTGTGTTGTGGCACCTGATTTGAAGAGCCATCAGTTTGGGGACAATCTTGTCTAGACATGGGATAATCTCAAGACTGAGATCCCCACTGAGGCCGCCAGTTCCCTGCTTGGTCCCCGGCCCCCTGCTCAATCTCGTGCAGGTCATTTGGCTGCACAGCACCTCTCTTTCCCACGTGGAAATGAAGCTCATTGCCCAGCGCTCCTGGGGGCCAGGAGGGTGGCACAGCTATCTCTGAGAATAACCAGGCTGGACCTTTAACACACCTGTCTTGTCACCTTGTAAGATATCCGCTTGCTTGTCTTCTTGAACAGCTTCTTCTGCATTGATCTGAGCGGATATTTTCCTTGAATCACCGTCAGGCGCGCTAGGTTTGGTTTTTGCGACAGCCAAATAAGAAAGGAAAAAAAGATGATGTGAATTTTCTGTGGTGTTTGGGCTCCTGGTTTGCCTGTGTGGCTGTGAGCTGCTAGGATTGGCTCCAGGGGTTTGCGTGGGGTGTTGCAAGGGACTCGAGAGACGCCGGCTTGGCGTGCGTGCTGTAGCAGTGCTTAAAAATAGCCTGTGATGTGGCTGCTCGGTGCCAAACAGCTGCTGCTCATAGTGGACTCGGGAGCAGGCGGAGGTTTGAACAAGCCCAAAACTCCTGGTGTTTCAGTCTTGCCAAGCCTCAGTTGGGCTGTCGATAGGAAATGTGAGCCGTTGCTGCCTTTCCCCTGCCTCCATCCCCAGCCTGCCACCGCCTGGCCTTGCCCCAGAGTTTTCCTCTGGCTGCCTGAGTCCTCCTCTCATCCTGCTGCCCACTTTTTTCCCCCCCTTCCTGACTTGTGGAAACCCAGCTGTCTCTGCTGGTTTTTTCCGTCCTCCCCAGGCCAGCATCTGCTCTTAATCCTTCTTAATTAATCCCTTCCATTTTAATCTGCTAGCTGTTGGCAATGATCACAGCCTTGTTTTGTCTCCTCGACACAGTGACCTACTTCACAACAACCAGCCGGGAGCGGGGACCTTGCTGGGCTTTTCGGATGGAGTGACGGCTTCTCTGTGGCTCCGGACTGTGATGTGGTTATGCTGATCTGGCAAGAGCATCCTCACGCTCTCTGTGGCAACCAGGAGCGTTCGGGATGCAAAAAGTCCTTCCTTTTCCCAGAGGACTGAGGTTTTGAAGCAGCTGCGTTTATTCACTGCACACACGGAGACTTCTCAACATGAAGAGTGTTCTCACTCTGTCCCCCTTGAGTTTTTCCCGCGTGGTTCTGCTGGTTTGTGCTGCTCCCTGGGGCGCGCTCTAGTCCTCACTACACTTATTCCTTGTGCCTGGGCACGAGGCTGCTCTCTAAAGGAGCTGGAGGGCATCCTCCTTTGGATGCTGAAGCGGCGTGGCGAAGAGCCACGAAGGAGGGCAGGGGTTTTTGCGTTATGCCCACAGGCTTTGTGGACACCCGCAGCAAGCACACCTCCACTTGCAGGAGACAAGGACCCAGCTAAGCTCACCGGGACCTCACCCTGAGCTAGTGCGCCGCTGGGGACTTGTTCACAGATCTAATTCAGGGATGCCTCAAGCCTAGGGAGCCTCAGAGCTGAGCCGGAGTGAATTGCCCCATGTTTGCAGGCTTTCTTCCTTGTTCTAGTGCTTGCGGTACTCTTTCTCTGTGTCTTCACCACTGTGTCCTGCAGAGCTCCCTGGAAGAGGGGGATGGTTATTCTGTCTTTAGAGAAGCCGAAGATTAACCTGTTCATAGTCGTGCTGGGAGTGGGGTGATGTTGAGCTCAGTCTTGATTTCCCTGCTGCCTGAAAATATTGCTCTGATTTTCTGGGGCCACAGAGCCAAAAGGCTTCTGATGCAGCAGCTGGGGATGTTGGAACGTAGGAAGTTCCATTCAAATACATGGAAAAACTTCTTTACAGTTGGGGTGACAGAGCACTGGCACAGGCTGCCCAGGGAGGGGGTGGAGTCCCCTTCTCTGGAGATTTTCAGAACCCGCCTGGATGCAGTCCTGAGGAACGTGCTCCGGGCAATCCTGCTTTAGCAGGGGAGTGGGACTAGATGATCTCTGGAGGTCCCTTCCAACTCTGAAAATTCTGTGATTCTGTGTGTATGTTGTGAACTTGCTTTTAGCTTACCTGCAAGTTTTTTCAAGGTCTGAGTTAACTTCCCCATCTCTTGCTCAAACTGTTTGTTCCCCCGTACAGAAGGACGGAGTGAGCACTGAGTCAGCCGAGTCCTTGAGCTTGTGTGCAATCCCCTTGGATGCTCATAGAGGTGTAGGCAGGTGCCCAAGGACCTCCCTGAATCGCTGCCGGTGTCCTTGGTGTTTTAGACCACCTTATTGATGTTTCTGTTCAAAACAAATGTATTTATCCCTGAGGATCATCTCCACAGTCCAGGTGGAAGAAAAATCTTCTGTGCAAGGTGCTCCCCGGAGACTGAACGCGGCCTCTTGTGTGCCATGAATTGCTCAGAAGGCTGTTATATGAGGGAGGCTTTCCTGCAGAAAGGCAGATGACTCTCCGGATTGTGGGGAGCACAGGGCCCAGGGAGGCAGCAGAGCAAGGGGACAGTGCTGGAGGGAAATGATCCGTACCCCCAAAATCCCACTTACTGTCTTGTGCTTGTCCCTTTCTGCTGTGGCTCAGAAATGCATTTTCTCTCCTGTGTTTGCAGGCTCTTCATTGAGAAGCTGCCACAGCACCGGGATTACAAAACTGCTGTCATACCCGAAAAGAGGGAGACAGTGAAAGTAAGTAGTAACATTGCCAAAGGTTTAATGGCTGCTCTTGGAAATGTTTTGGGGTCTTCGACCTTGGGATTTCACGGCTCTGGGATGAGTGTTCCACAGAAAGGCCGAGAAGCCTTGGGTTAACCAGACAGGCCTGCCTCCTTGGGAGTTATGGTTTGGGTTCTTGCTCCCTCTTGTACTTGTCCTGGGCTGGCTGTGGTTGTCCAATTTACTTTTGTTGAGTGCTGGAACATCCTTTTTTTCCTGTTAAACTCCCTGCTTTTTAAACACCACGTGGCTTTTCCATGCATCATGGCCAGATGCCCAATGTGATCATCCTCAGGGGACTGGCCAGGGAATCCTTGGAGATTTCTCAAAGCCGTAAGAAGCTACAGCTCCTCTGCTCAATATTGACCGGAAAAGCAAAGGACAACACTGCTAAAGCTCTTGCTCAGTGTTGTTGGCAGTGCTGGAGCCCCTCTGCTGGGAGGACGGGCTGAGAGAGTTAGGGGTGTTCAGCCTGGAGAAGAGAAGGCTCCGGGGAGCCCTTAGAGGTCCTTCCAGTGCCTAAAGGGGCTCCAGGAGAGCTGGGATCAGGGAGGGGAGCGACAGGACAAGGGGAACAGTTTGACACTGGAAGAGGTGAGATTTACATGAGATATGAGGAAGAAATTCTTTGCTGTGCGGGTGGTGATCCCCTGGGGCAGGTTGCCCCGAGAAGCTGTGGCTGCCCCATCCCTGGAGGTGGTCAAGGCCAGGTTGGACGGGGCTTGGAGCAACCTGGGCTGGTGGGAGGTGGCCCTGCCCAGGGCAGGGGGGGCAGAACTAGATGATCTTTAAGGTCCCTTCCAAATTTTAACCATTCTGTCATGCAGCCTGCCAGCCTGTCCACACATGGCGGTGGAGCCCTTCCTGCCTTGTGAACAGACGGATGATTTATAATTTCTGGGTGCTACATGTCTGTTGATTCTTGAATCTGTTCAGGTCTTGGTTTTTCTTGCTCTGAGGCTATCACACTCTTACATCTGTGTTTCCTCCCTTCAGAAACTGAAAGAAGTAGCCTTCCCCAGAGCTGAAGAGCTCAAGGAGGAGCTATTAAAGAGGTACGCCAAGGACTATGCTAAGTACAAGGAGCAGAAGGTGAGTGAGAGGAGACTGGAGGCCTGTGCTCCCCAGAAGACCCTCAGCCATAAAGGGTTTGGAAGAGGGCAGGTCTCCAGGGCTCCCTGGGTGCTCTGAAATGTGAAGTCTGGGTAGCCCCAGCTTCCATGGTCCAGCCTTGTCACTGGCAGCACAGGACTGTCCCAATCGTGTCTCTGCTGCCATTACGCAGGTGAATCTGTCATAGGCATCCCTGCATCTCTTGTCATTGTGCATCCTGGAGGCAGTCTGAGCTGGGACTGGTATTTCTTTGTTTTTTTTTTCCTTTGTCCCAACATGATGTCTAGGTCTGATGATCCAGAAACTCAGCAGGCAGCTGGTAACAGCCTGGGCACGGACCGGGGGTTCTGTGGGCAAAGCAGAAAACTCTGCAGTCAGTTTTGCTGTGGGCAAGCGCGATTTTTAGAGATAGGATAGAGAGAAGTCAACCTGGAATTACATTTCTGTGGGAGAGGGAGGGTAAGGCAGCAGTTTTACTGCCCTGGTGTAGCTGACTGTCCCGATGGAAGTGCAGATCTCTGTTTTGCAAGCTGAAGCTTCCTTGCAGGGAGCGCTGTTTGCTGATCACCCGTTGCAGTCCCTTTAGAAGTAGTCTGGGATTGCTGAGGATCTGCAGTGCACAGGCTTCGTTTTCTGCCTCAGGCTAGTGTTCCCCCTGTCTGCTGATGTCCCTAAGCGTATTTCTCCTTGCAGAAGGCGGAGGAAGAGGAATTTGCTCGAAATTTGGCTTTGCAGCAGCAGCTGGAAGAGGAGAGAAATCGGGTAGCCCTGATGAAGCAGCAACAGGCAGAGCAAGAGCAGTTTCATGCCTTCGAGGAGATGATTCGACGACAGGAACTGGAGAAGGAACGTCTAAGGATAGTGCAGGAATTTGGAAAGCCGGAGCCGAGTCCTGAGTCTCTGGATGGACCCCTCATCCCTGGCGTGGAAAAGCCGCCAACTGATTTAATCCCAAAGGTTCCCGTCTCTCCAGTTCACCCTGCAAGTCCGTCAGCGGGGACTGTCTCATCCAAACCTCCTGTTGTGGACAGATCTTTGAAACCTAGTACTTTGGGGAGCACGGAAAACAGTTAGTACCTCTCAGTGTGCTCTTCTCCCTTGCTGGGGCTGAGCCAAATGCGGCTGAGGGGTTGATTTGTCTGGCAGGCGCGTTGTCTGATCATGGCTCCATCCCTTCTGGGGATTTGGCCTTCCAAGTCACTGGATGTTCTCCCCATTGTCCGGTCAAGGTTTGCAGGGCTGGGGAGAACTGTCTCCTCTTGGGAATAGGGCTCCCCATGCTTCTCCAGCCCAGTCTCTCTGGTGATCCACAGTCTACAGCCTGTTTGGCTTTCCTAGATCCAAGTACTTGTTGGAGATTGGGGTTTAATTCCTGGCTAACCAAATTCTCCTGACTGAATTCTCCTCTTCTGCCAAATACAGCTCCAAAATACTGATTTGGACGCTTTCAAATGACTGGTTCTTGACCAGTGACACATCTTACTTTAATGACATTTTGTGAGTGTTTGTGGTTTCATTTTCTTTAACAAAATACTTGGGTTTTGACACACAGCTAAAGATCTCTCTCTCTACATGTCCCTGTTTTGGAAGAGGTAGTGAGTGTCCTTTATGAAGTGTCACAGTGACTTCATTTATCTGTGACTGCTGTTGTATGGGTAGGCATTAGAGCAGTTAATGTTTCCAGGCTGAATTTTCTCAGTCTGTTCCCTTCAGATACTGACCTGAGGGAACAATTCTCCATCGTCCCCGAGTGTCCTTGTTCATTGTGCTCCCATTCTCCCCACAGATGCAAGTATGGATGTCCTTCGCCAGGTCATCGTCCCTAGGGAGCTCTGCCAGAAATTCCTCCAGCTGGCTGATGCCAACACAGTCCGGGGTGTGGAGACATGTGGGATCCTCTGCGGTAAGCTGGTAAGGTGATAATCCTAATTAAGACCCTGGAAGTGCTGCAGGCGCCTTTAGTCAAGGTGCGCTTTGAAAGTGGCTAGAAGACCCTGATTTTTTTTCCACGGAAGGCTGTAGTGCAGTTTCGCTGATGACTAGGGTTTCACGTGAGCGTTAGGGATGATCTTCTTCTCCTTTTCCTCCCTTTTTACGTTAGGATTTCCTCACACTGAATGAGGTCCCGGCCACCAAGTCCCTATGGGTATTCAGCTTCCTCTCTCCTGTTGATGTCTCTCTGCTGAGTACCTGCTTCAAGCACTCCCCCGTTGCCGGTGACAGGCAGCTCTGGTGACTTGTCCTTTTGGTGCCAGCAGGACTGAGGGGTCCCAGCCATGAAATAGGACCCTCACCAAGACAAGGTTGTGCCAGTACTGGCTGGAGACAGTTAATTCTCCCCCAAGAGAGTTTGCATGCACAGGTTTCTGTTGGCAGCTCCAGCTCCTCTCCCCTGAGTCGCTTGAGGCTGCTTTGCTTGCAGAAGTTTGCTTTGAAATGAAATTGTTTGATGTAGCAACTTTCTGCAATCCAGCTGCTTCCAGACACTTGGGGATTATTTAATTATGAGGCATCATCTCCTAGTGAGTGGAGAGATCCGCTTCAGTGGGTGTCCAGGACTTCTCTGAGCTCTTGTGGGTACTCTGCAGGGCAGAGAGAATGAAATAGAAAGCCCTGGGTTGTGCTCAGACTCAGAAAATCCTGCGACTCCTTTGTCAGTAACTTGCAGTTACCATTTTTATGACCTGTAAATGGCTGGTAGATGCATCCGTGGGCTTGTTTGCAGACCTGCTGTTCCCCTGGCTGGGCCCCCAAGTGATGAATGCAGAAGTGCGGTGTTCCCAAGGCTTAGGAAATTACCTTTGCACCAGTGGGCGGCAGCAGCAGCGTTTCCTGTTTGGGGGGTGTCCGGTGGGTAACAGCCTCCCCGTGCTGCCTTGCAGATGAGGAACGAGTTCACGATAACTCACGTCATCGTTCCCAAGCAGTATGGAGGCCCCGATTATTGCAACACGGAGAATGAGGAGGAGCTCTTCGTGATCCAGGATCAGCACGGCCTCGTTACGCTAGGCTGGATCCATGTGAGTCTCTTGTTTCGCTTCCCGACTGGCCTTTCGTCAGCTGGGAGGGAAAGGGGTGCGTGGAGCAGGGCTGGCGGAGGAGAATTTGCCGGAGGAGCTGGCATGGAGCAGGCAGCATCCTCTGGTTGGATTCCTCCCCCTGGTCCATTCTCAGCTGCTACTCACACTGCTGGAGAAATCCAGGCCTGCTTTAAGTTTGGGTCCCTTCCTAAAGCATCAGACCCTTTGAGAGTGGGACGTTGGGCATGAAGCTCGTGTTTCTTCCAGCTAAAAACTGACTCCAGAGGCACTGTCGGGGCATCCCGAGCTCCCACTGTCTGCGCAGGGCCTCTCCCCGCGATGCGTCCCCGTAGTAGCGCTGCTTTTCGCAGACAGCTGTGTGCTGCTCTGCCACGGGATGTGCCAGTTCCAGATTCCTCCGCTGGCTTTCAGCGCTGCCCTGCTGCCTGTCCCCATGGAGCCTTTGGCAGTCGGATCGGTGCCAAGCAAAATGTTTGGTGCTGCTGAGTAATCTCTCGAAAGCAGCAGCTGCCTCGCAGGCTTTGACAAATAAATGCCTGCTGCGTGTGCCTGATATGTGCGGGGTGTCTGCTTTTGGCGTTAACTCTTCAGTGACGGCCCTGCGATACCCAGGGACCCTCAAGAATTCCTTTGACCTTTCTGCTGGTCTTGGCAACAAAAACCTAACAAGCAAAAGGGGAAAGACCTTTCAGCACGAGTTAGGCTGTGAAATCCAGCTGTCAGCCGGAGCTGGGTAAGGTGGTGGTTATCTCTGATCGTACAACCCTTGGCGGTCTTGGTGGAATGTGATATCTTGAAGTGCCTTGGCAGTACGTTACGTGCCTGGTGATGCTGTGCCCCCAGGTAGCTGCACTTCAGAAACGTGTGAAGTGCTCTGCGGGGTGGCATGTATGAAGGCAGGGACAGCATTGTGCCTTAAAGTGTGACTTTCCGTGGGATATGGCCAGAAACGTAGAGCTCCTCCTGTACTTATTCCCAATGGAAGAGAGGAGCAGATGTTTTGGGGAAATCCAAAACCAGTTTCAGTGTGCAAGTGTGTCCTGTGTGCCATCCAAGGAGCTGTGCCTCTTCTCTGTTACAACCTTTTCTTGGCAGACGCCATCCCTTTGGACAAGACCCTGCTATAACTTCCTCTCTTTTCTCTCGCTTGGTGTTCCAGACGCACCCCACGCAGACAGCCTTTCTCTCCAGCGTCGACCTGCACACGCACTGCTCCTACCAGATGATGTTGCCGGAGTCCATTGCTATTGTGTGTTCTCCGAAATACCAGGAGTAAGTGTGGAATGTGGGGTAGGGAAGGCCCAAAAGCTTGGGCAGGATGTCTGGCCTCTCCAGGAGGTATCAAAGGGCTGTTTATCGCGACCTTTCCTCTGTCAGATTCCTGGTGTGGAATAAAACATCAAGTCCCACGATTAAAGTTCCACCAAAAGAGGCTGGAAGAGCATGTGTGATTCAACACCTCTTATAAGCTGGTTCAGGGCGGGGGGGGTCGTTTCTGGGCCGTGGTTGCCCACCCATGAAAGGAGACTGGTCTGCAGCCACAGACCAGTTTGGGGAGAGGAGTGTCCCACAGCATGCATCTCTGCTCGCGCTTGAGATGAGCAGACTCCAGCGTGCTCCTTCCGACAGGGAAGGAGATGCTTCTATTTGCAGAGGCTTGAGCTACACAGAGCTTGTGTTTCTTTGCTCTAGGACGGGGTTTTTCAAGCTGACAGAGCATGGCCTGGAGGAGATCTCATCCTGCCGGCAGAAAGGATTCCACCCGCACTCCAAAGACCCCCCACTCTTCACTGTAAGTCACCCCATGAGGCAGCGGGGGCTGTAGGACTGTGAGTTGGCATATTGGATCACACAGAACCACAGAACGGTCAGGGTGGGAAGGTCCCTCTGGAGCTCCCCCATCCCACCCCCCGCCAGAGCAGGGGCACCTCCAGCAGTGGCACAGGACGGCGTCCAGGCGGGTTTGGGATGGCTCCAGAGGGGGAGACTCCCCCACCTCTCTGGGCAGCCTGTGCCACTGCTCTGCCGCCCTCACAGCAGAGAAGGCCCTCCTCAGGTGGAGATGGAACTGCCCATGGTCACGTTTGTGCCCGTTCCCTCTTGTCCTGTCACTGGGCACCGCTGGAAACAGACTGTTCCCACCCCCCGGCACCTACCTTGAAGGAGAGATCAGCGTTGATAAGATCCCCCTCAGTCTTCTCCTCTCCAGACTGAACAGCCCCACGTCCCTCAGCCTCTCCTCATCACAGAGATGCTCCAGTCCCCTCAGCATCTCTGTAGCCCTTTGCTGGACCCTCTTGAATTTATGTCTGTGTCGCGGTGCTAGGCTGTGCCCCAGGACAGGAGGGTCAGCCTGGCAGGGGCTTGTCTCTTCCTAGAGTTGAGATGCAAAAGCTTTCTGACCTGTTAGCACGTGTTGGAGGTGCGACGCAGAGCGCTTCTCTGCAGAAAGAGGCAAAGGCTTGTATTTGAGAGAGAGAGATTTGTATTTGCGTCCTGCCATGGTCTCTGTGTGGCACCGGGCAGGGCACTGGTTCCTGTCCCATGGGCTGTTCTGCGAAGGACGCTGGGTGCAGGTTGTGTCGGGGGGTAGAGGAGGTTCACCTGAGCTGTGGGAACATCTGAATAACCCCCTGTCCGCTCTTTCTCTTCCCTTCTCTTCCAGACCTGCAGTCACGTGTCAGTAGTCGAGAGAGACGTGGTCCTGATGGATCTCCGATAGGCCTCTTGCCTTAACCGTTTACAGAAAACCATCTACCTTCCTTCTCGGCCTAAAGAAATGGGTTTTTTTCCCTCTTGTAGCAGATGATTTCTACCGTGTAGTGATCCTTCCCCTTCCTCCCCCAATAATCGCGGTGAAATCGGTACCCTGACCTCGGTGGGAGTGTGTGGAACCTCAGCGCCTGGCGTTGGGCTGGCAAAGTGGTGCTGAGGTTTAAGGTGTGGGGAAAAGCTAACTGGAAATTCAAAGAGAGAAGCTAACACTGAAGCAATTGTTTAATACTCTAATCTGGGGCTTGAAAAGCTTCTTTGGGGGTGTTCCCCGTGATTTGCTGCAACCACGAGGTGTGAAAACCTCTTCAAGTGCTTTCCGAAGTGGGACTTGCCCAAATTAATCTATGCTTTGTTTTGGCTCTCTGGGTTGCTGTGATCTCGGTGCAGCTGGCTGGAGTAGATAAGTCTTTGCTATATTTAAGATTAAACCCTCCTAACCCCTCTCACCCCATGCAAGAGTTTATCACCGCGGAGCCGGAGCGAGTCCTGCTTGCCGGTACTCAGGTCTTTGCCCGGTGAGGTAGAAAGGGACCCAACCTCCTTTGGGAACCCCCGTTTCAGCGTTCCGGGGGAGAAGGTGCCTGGATGCGGCACGGCTTTGCACAAGCGGCTTCATTCCAGCGGTGGGGAGGGCTGTCTGCCTACTTTATTCCTTTTTCCTGGATGGCGGATTCGCTCCGGCCCGGCGAGGGCTTGGGTTTGGCTCGTTGCTGGTGCTGCCGTGGAGGAGGCTCTCGATCTCTTGGCTGCAGTGCTGTCGTGTGAAGGCTCTGCAATGCCCTCCCCTCTCCGAGACGGGACTCCAGCAGCTTGTGCCGCTTCAGTCCTCAAAGATCACCACCTGCCCCATTGCCTCCGCGCTTCTCAAAGCAGTGTGAAGTCCGTCCTTGCCAAAAACAAGCGCTCCGTGACGTCGCAGTTATGCGGTACACCAGCTGGGGACCTCGTCCCAATTAATTACTCTTTGTTGGACGCCAAGCAGCAATTTTCCTTCCCGGCGCTATCCGTGCGGAGCCTTCGCCCTCGCTCCTGCCGGCGCTGAAAGGGAAGAGGCAGTATTGAAAGGTGGAAAAGGCATCTGGCTTCAACGGGCTGAGTGTGATCCACACCGTCTCCACATCCTCCGGCGGGATGCTCTGATGATCAGCAGCACATGGTCGTGCGGGGAGGGGAAGGAGGTTGGAGCTGCCTTCCCACCTGGCGTGCATACATACGTGCTCTGTGTGGCATGTCCTTGTACTTCTACATGCAAAAATTCTTTGGTGTACAGTTCAACACAGACGGATTGTGTTATCTTGCCTGCGTTTCTTTTGCCACTTGCGTTCTTTGAGCTAATTCAGTGGGTTGGAGGAGCCGAGAGCGCGGAGGGAATTGATTTATTTAGGGGTTGCGCTCATTTGCAGCAGCCGCCTCCTTGACTCCTGCGTGACAAACGGCTGCTGCCGTCGGTTTTGCCGTCGGTTTTGGAAACGGGCGACCCTCGGCAGTGGGAGGGAAGGAAGGGGACTTGTGGGCGTCTGTGGGAATTAAATCTCAGACCTGATTTATTTAAACTCTGCTCAGGGGTGGGTTTTGCACCCCTCGGTGTAGGGGTGTTCATCCCACGGCTCTGCGCAGACCGGAGCAGTTTGTTCTTTGCCCCGATGGCTTCCCCGGAGCGGTGTGGGGACATGAGGTGCGAAAGCCCGTCTTGCGAAGCAGAGATTCCTTCGGATTGGTAGGGAATATCACGACGGATTTATCTCAACCCAAGGTGTTGGGTCTGAGCTGACCGCAGCAGAGAAGCACCAGGCGGGGGAGAGGAGCTGGTGGCAAATCCCCACTTCCTTCCTCAGTCGTCCCAGTGACCGATAAACCCTCGTGGAGAATTTTTCGCATACCTCGCAGCGCGGCCGTACCCGAGGGCTGCGTTTCTCACGTCAGTGGCCAGCTGCTGCCTCGCGCCCGGCCCTGCTCTCCGAGCTGGCGGCTTTTAATCACATTTTTTCACTTAAAAGTCACTGAGTCAGCAGTTTGCACAGCAGGGATGAATGCCGATGTCCTGGCACTACTGCCTGCATCCCCCTAACCCACCCTCTCCGTCCAGCTGCACCAGATGTGACCGGTACACCTTAAAATCGCCCAAAAGGAGGGGGTTGAATTTGGTAGGAGCTAACCCCGCTTAGCAGGAGTGGTTTATTTTCTGCAGCAGTGCGGGTTGCATGTTTAGGGGGGTTTCCTGCAGGCAGGGAGCGATGCTTATCTCTGCCTCAGGGACGGGAACAGACCCAAATCCCCGCCCGAGCTCTCATCGCCGGGTTGTCCATCCTCAGCGGCAGCCCGAGAGGTTTAAAGCCGCGAACGTTACCCTTATACGGAGGTGCCGAGGGCCGGCCCGCGCGCCCGGAGTTTTGAAATCCCACGGCAAACCGGGGATTGCCCCCCTTCTCGCTCATCCCACGTCTACCCCAGCCCCACGCCGGCCTCGCCTGTGCCGTGGGATGCTTGGCGTTCCTGCGAGCATCCCGGGGCTG
>NW_009647344.1:5584-10285 GCF_000708025.1 Charadrius vociferus | reverse complement strand
ACGGAGCTGGGACATGACGCGGCAGCAGGTCCCCGCAGGCTCGGGGCGTGCGGTGGGGGACACTGACAAGTGCGGGGCCAGGGGGACAAATTCTGCCCCTGTGTGCTGAGCTTTCCCCGGAGGAAGGGGGGTGACCGGGGCAGAGCCATGGACTGGGGGGACATTGTTGGCGGTGCGAGTGGGATGGCCTGGCTGGGGACACACCGTGTCCCTGTCCTGCCCGGTGGGGTGACAGCCCGGAGTCCCCTCCCTCCCTCTGGGGTTGGGGGGGGCGACATCAGGGGTCTTGGTTGTCTTCTGGTGGTGGTGGGACCCTGCAGCTCTTGGTCCTTATTGCTGCACCGGTGCCTCGGTGTCCCTGCCCTGAGTACAGCTCGGCACCCCGCAAAGCAGGCGGCAGCGCTGTCGCCCCGTGCCTCAGTTTCCCCATCTGCAACCCGAGTCCCCAGTGCTGGCTCTGGAGCATCTCTCCCGCCTCCCCCTTGCCCCGGGGACTTGGGGAGATGTCCCCCGTGCGGGACCGTTGCCCTTAAAAAGGCAGCTGGGAGTTTGGCAGCCGCTGGTTGGCCTCTGCGAGGGCTGTGGGCTGCTGCGGCTCTGCTCGCCGCCTGCCAAGGCTGTGTCCATCCCCAGGGCCGGGGGTGGCTCCGGTCCCCCCCCCCATGCTGCATTCGGGCAGGGGGGACAGGGGACAGCATCCTCCGTCTCCCCTTGGGGGGTCTGGTCTCATCCTGCCTCCAAAATCCTCCCGGGGAGGGGATGAGAGCTGGGGGCACCCCGATGCAGGGCTGGGCTTTGGACCCACAAGTCCTGTCCCCACGCAAGCCGAGGATTTGGGGGATGGGGGGGTTTGGGGCACCAAAAGCCCAAAAATGGGGGCGGAGAGAAAAAAAAAACCAACAAACCAACCCAGGGAGAGACATGCCAAAGGTGTGGGATGCTGGGGAGACACAGGGGAACCGAGGCCGGGAGGAGGCGATGTACCAACCCCGTGCACTTCCAGTGTCTCAGTGATGCCAAATTCCCATCCCGGCTGTGGGGTGTCCCCCACGGCAGAGCCCCGACACCCACCTCCACCGAGGTGGGGTTTCTCCACATTCTCCCCATGAACCGGAGACGCTTCCACCTCCTTTTTGCCGAGACCGTCACTTATAAGGACTTGTGTCTCACTTGTTTATCGGAGCGGAGCATAAAAGGAACAGACTCACAAATGGGATGTTGCCTCCCAAGCATCCCCGCATACATTTTTCTTACAATAATTAACCGTGCTGGGTCCTACCATCAGTCCAAGGTCAATTTAATGAAATAAAACACCTTATATGGCCATATGGCTAACACACCATCACTTAGCCTATTTAGGGTCTTTGTTTAGAGAGGATCCGCCTCTGAGGTTTCACGGGCTCGCTGGTATTTATACCAAAGGAGCATCGGGACTCGGTCCCAGAGGAAAGCTTTCGCGTCCGCGGTGAGTACTGCCCAGCCCCGGTTTCCCCTTTGCTTGTAGGAGAATGGGAAGTAAAACACCCCAGGGGGGTGTTTCGGGGTGCCCCGGCGCTTATGGGGCGGCCCCGACTTGGTTGGCATGGCACAGGGATGGGGGTGCCAACCCCGAAACGACCCCGCAACCGGGGGCTTCCGTGGAGGCGACGAGAGCTGGGCTGCGGCCAAAGCGGGTTGTGCTCTTCCAGAAATCCCCACAATTTGGGGGTTTTATTTTTACTTTTTGGGCTCCTGTGAGGTTTTCGCCTGCTTCCCTCTGGATTCAGGAGCGCATCCGCCGGTGGAGGGGGGCACCCCCCAGGAAGGGCTATATATTTTTTTTTCCCCATTTTTGGGAAAGGATGAGAAGGCAGAGCAACAAGGGGCTGCTGAGACAGGACCAGACGAGAGGGCATCGCCTGCCTTCCCCCTGCCCGCACAAGTGAAATTGCACAGCGGCAACAGAAAAGCTGAGTGGCTGCACCTCCTGTCATAACAGAGCCAAAAGGCACAGTGCAATGGTTCAAAAACACCACTTGTCCTCTGCTGCACAGCAGTGCCTACCTTTGAAGATATTTGTCACAAAAAGAATTCTGACAGTGAAAGGTGAGAACAATGGTAAGGGAAACATGAAAGAATCAGTGGAACATCTAAAAAGAGAGAGAAGTGGGGAAGACAAGAGATGGACAATTAAGAAGTCTTAAAAGCAGAGCTCTAACTGCATTTCTGAGCAGTACAACTGAAGAGAGACACACTGGTTTAGAGAAGATAACAGTGAAAACATGAATGCTACAGCACCTGGTCTGCGACAACGGCTCCGGCCTCTGCAAAGCCGGCTTTGCCGGCGACGATGCCCCCCGCGCCGTCTTCCCCTCCATCGTGGGGCGGCCCCGGCACCAGGTGGGTACCCGGGGGTGCGAGGGTACCCCAAATCACCCCCCAGCCTGCTTTTAATCACCGAAATTCGGCTAACGAGGCCGTCTCTCTCGCCGGCGTTAGGGTGTCATGGTAGGCATGGGGCAGAAAGACAGCTACGTGGGGGACGAGGCGCAGAGCAA
Organism: Charadrius vociferus; assembly: GCF_000708025.1. Lineage (NCBI taxonomy): Eukaryota > Metazoa > Chordata > Aves > Charadriiformes > Charadriidae > Charadrius > Charadrius vociferus. Next base: position 7,748 of record NW_009647344.1, on the reverse strand, counting down.
GAGGGGTATCCTCACGCTCAAGTACCCCATCGAGCACGGCATCATCACCAACTGGGATGACATGGAGAAGGTGAGACACACCCCCCACAGAGGGGGGCAGGATGGGGACCGCGTACTGGTCCCGCCTCCGGTTTGGGGTAAAACCCCAATTCTCCTTTGCCCGCCTTAGATCTGGCACCACTCCTTCTACAACGAGCTGCGCGTGGCCCCCGAGGAGCACCCGACCCTGCTCACCGAGGCACCCCTCAACCCCAAGGCCAACCGGGAGAAGATGACCCAGGTAAGGGTGCTGCGGGGTCCCCGGGGATGGGGACGGACACTCCGAAACCACAGGAAGGGACTGGTGGAATTTGGGGGTTTAGCGAGGCAGGAAGGACCGGCACGGGGTGGTGGGGTGAAGCTTGGTGCTTTGAGAAGGTCAGAGCTCTCGGCGGCGGGTTTGCATGTGGCGCTTGGACCCCCGGGTTTGCCACGCGACTCCTTGACCCATGTTTTTGGGTTTTATTTTTCCATGCCACGCGCAACCCCACGTGGTTTTCTGTGCGATGCGATGACTCACCTTTCCACGCCGTGCGCGCTGCCCCACATGGGTTTCGGTGCAGCGCAGCACTCCCCGCGTCGTTCTGTGCAACGCGTTGACCCGGCATGGCCGTGCCATGCAATGAGCCACCTATTTTTCCGCGCAATGCGACGATCCACGTGTTTTGCCACCCAACGCGCTGACTCCATCCCTCCAGGAAGGCACCACGGATTGGGGTGGGATGCGCTGGAGACCCCCGTGCTCCCCCCTAACCCGCTGCCCCTCTCACCCTCCCTCCCAGATCATGTTCGAAACCTTTAATGTCCCTGCCATGTACGTCGCCATCCAAGCCGTCCTTTCCCTCTACGCCTCCGGCCGCACAACCGGTGAGTAGGACATGCGGCATCTACCATCCGGGGTCCATCCGTGGTGGGGAAGGGACCAAGGTGGCTTCGAGCCCCATCCCTCACCTTCCTTCCCCCTTCCCAGGCATCGTCCTCGACTCCGGGGATGGCGTCACCCACAACGTGCCCATCTATGAGGGCTACGCTCTGCCCCACGCCATCATGCGTCTCGATTTGGCCGGCCGTGACCTCACCGACTACCTCATGAAGATCCTCACTGAGAGGGGCTACTCCTTCGTCACCACCGGTATGGGGTCACGGAGGGGGTTAGGGGGTGAGGGGGGACCCTGCGGTGCCACCACGGCACCAGGTTGAGCCTGTTCACCGTCGTCCCCTGTAGCCGAGCGGGAAATTGTGCGCGACATCAAGGAGAAGCTCTGCTACGTGGCCCTCGACTTCGAGAACGAGATGGCCACAGCAGCCTCCTCCTCCTCGCTGGAGAAGAGCTACGAGCTCCCCGACGGGCAGGTCATCACCATCGGGAACGAGCGTTTCCGCTGCCCCGAGACCCTCTTCCAACCCTCCTTCATCGGTGAGCCCATCCCCAATGGTCCTGGCTGCCCCCTAGGTGGTTGTCCCCCATCCCCACCATCCCACCAGTGGACAACCAGCTCCCATGAGTGCCCTGCAGAGGTGTTTCGGGTCTCCCCCAAGCGCTTTGCACCCCAAACGCGGGGGACAAACCCATGGATGACCCCATGGCTCTTTCGGGAGCCCTGAGGAGGCACGGGTCGGGGTCAGGGTGGTGACAGCCCCCTTCCACCCCAGGCATGGAGTCAGCCGGCATCCACGAGACAACCTACAACTCCATCATGAAGTGCGACATCGACATCCGCAAGGACCTCTACGCCAACAACGTCTTGTCCGGCGGCACCACCATGTACCCCGGCATCGCCGACCGCATGCAGAAGGAAATCACGGCGCTGGCTCCCAGCACCATGAAGATCAAAGTAGGTGGTGGTAGGGCAAAACCATGGCCGCCAACGCTCCCAGTCCTCTCCTGGTGCAGGTTTGATGGCGGGGGGGATCAGGGAGTGCATCCTAACGGCTCGTGTCTTGGCAGATCATCGCCCCACCGGAGCGGAAGTACTCGGTGTGGATCGGTGGCTCCATCCTGGCGTCCCTCTCCACCTTCCAGCAGATGTGGATCAGCAAACCCGAGTACGACGAGGCCGGACCATCCATTGTCCACCGAAAATGCTTCTAAGCCCCTTCCTCACCCCGTGGTGGTCCCCCATGC
>NW_009647344.1:4476-5492 GCF_000708025.1 Charadrius vociferus | reverse complement strand
TGGGGTGGGGGAGCTGAGGGGAACTGGGGGAGGGGTGGGGCAGCCCCGACCTCACGTTGGTGCCTCTGATGTCATGCTGACGCCTTTGACTCTGCCTTGGTGCCCCATGTCAAAGCCCCTGACCCCATGTTGTTGCCTCCAACCTTGTGTTGATGCCCTTGACCCCGTGTTGGTGTCCCCAATGTTGTGTTGGTGCCCCTGACACCCTGTTGGTCCCCTTGACCTCATGTTGGTGTCCCTGGCCTCATGTTGGTGCCCCCAATGTCACACTGATGCCCTCAACCCTGTGTTGATGTCCCCAACACTGTGTCAATGTGCCTGACCCCATGTTGGTGCCCCCAACCCCATGTTGATGCTCTTTATCTCATGTTGGTACTCCCAACCCTCTGTTGATGCCTACAACCCTGTGTCGCTGCTCTTGACCCCATGCTTGTGCTCCCAACCCTGTGTTGATGTCCCCAACCTTGTGTCAATGTCCCTGACCCCATGTTGGTGCCCACAACCCCATGTCCATGCCCTTGACGCCACGGTGGTGCCCCCAACCCTGTGCTGATGTCCCCAACCCCGTGTCCATGCACTTGACCCCATGGTGGTGCCCCCAACCCCGTGTTGATGTCCCCAACCCCATGTGGATGTCCTTGACCCCATAGTGGTGCCCCCAACCCCATGTGGATGCCCTTGACCCCATGGTGGTGCCCTCAACCCTGTGCTGATGTCCCCAACCCCATGTGGATGCCCTTGACCCCACGGTGGTGCCCCCAACCCTGTGCTGATGTCCCCAACCCCATGTGGATGCCCTTGACCCCACGGTGGTGCCCCCAACCCTGTGCTGATGTCCCCAACCCCGTGTCCATGCACTTGACCCCATGGTGGTGCCCTCAACCCTGTGCTGATGTCCCCAACCCCATGTGGATGCCCTTGACCCCACGGTGGTGCCCCCATCCCTGTGCTGATGTCCCCAACCCACGTCCATGCCCTTGACCCCACGGCGGTGGCCCTGACCCCCCAGTAACAAC
>NW_009647344.1:0-3943 GCF_000708025.1 Charadrius vociferus | reverse complement strand
GGCGCAGGGTCCCAGCCGGCGGCACGGCCGAGGTAACGGCGGGTACCGGCTGCGGCGCGGCACCACGCCGCCGTGGGACGACCTCATCCCTCTCCCTCCATCTCTTCCTGCTGCAGGGAGCCCTGGGCTCCACCAACCTTCTCCAGATGATGTACCAGGAACCGGCGCGGTGGTCCTACACCTTCCAGACCTTCTCCTGCCTCAGTCGGCTGAAGGCGATGCTGGAGCTACCGCCTGAGCGCTTCCCCGGGACCCCCCACCCCGTGCGGGTCTTCGAGCGCTCCGTCTACAGCGACAGGTACCCAACGCCCCCACGTTACATGAGGAGAGAAGAGGGATGGAGGGATTAAATAGGATAACGAGCATCCCCGTGGCCCGGGTTGTGTCCCCTGGGACCTCCGGGCTGAGCAGAGCCACTGTCCCCGGTGAAGCCTGAAGCGATGCTTAATTACAGAAATGTGCTTGTTGGATAATTTAGGCCTTCGTTACACCCCGAATAATTTTTGCTGGTGGCTGCCCCATCCTCACCCGTGTCAGGCGGTGGCTCGATGTCCTTTAGGTGATGGCCGGGGAGCCACGCCGGGTGGCTGCGTGTCCCCCCAACATCCCTCAGCCCCGAATTAAGGATTTTTTTAAACACCCACAGTTCTCGGTTGGAGCAAAATAAAAAAGAAAAGTGAAAAAATGGCTGTGAAGCCACCCGAGCGTGGGAATGGCTCAGAGGTCCCGGTGCCGGCGGTGCCAACTCCCCGGTCCCCTCTCTCCATCCCATCCCAGGTACGTCTTCGCCAAGAACCTCTTTGAGGCCGGGCCCCTGCAGCCGCTGGAGTGGGCCATTTACCAGGACTGGCACAGCTTCCTCCTGCGGCACCTGGGCCCCCGCGCCGCCCTCCACGGCTTCCTCTACCTGCGGGCCACGCCGCAGGTGGGTGCCGGCCGGAGCTCCTCCGCCACCACCCCGTGTTCCCATGGCACGCGTTCGGCTCAGCGCAGAGCCTGGCGAGGTCATGGAATTGCCAAAACGTTGGGTTTTAACCCTAAATAGTTGGCCTGGAGGAGCGGGACCCGCTCCCGTTCCCGTGGGAATGTTGGGGGGAGTTTTGTTACCATCCTAAAGTGGATTTGGGGGACGGGGGGCTTCAGCGTCTTCCGGGGGATGCGGTCCCTGCCTTGGGGCTGCTTTGCCCAATGCCTGCATCCCGCTCACCTCCCCGCATCCCGCTCACCTCCCCGCATCCCGCTCACCTCCCTTCTCTCCCGTTCACCTCCCATCACTCCCGCATCCCTTCAACCTTCCATCTCTCATTAACCTGCCGTCTCCCCCACATCCCGTTCACCTCCCCACATCCCGTTAACCTCCTGACTCCACGGCATCCCCTTAACCTGCCATCTTTCCCGTTAATCTCCCATCTCTCCTGCATCCCATTAACCTCTCTGCATCCCCTTAACCTGCCATCTCTTCCATTAACCTCCCATCTCTCCCGCATCCCATTAACCTCCTGTCTCTCCCATTACCCTCCGGTCTCCCCCACATCCTGTTAACCTCCCTGCATCCCGTTAACCTCCCATCTCCCCGGCATCCCCTTAACCTGCCATCTTTCCCGTTAACCTCCCATCTCTCCTGCATCCTGTTAACCTTCCATCTCTCCCGTTAACCTCCCGTCTCCCCCACATCCCATCACCCTCCCGTCTCCCCCGCATCCCGTTAACCTCCCGTCTCTCCCATCACCCTCCCATCTCCCCCGCATCCCGTTAACCTCTTGTCTCTTCCATTACCTTCCCATCTTCCCCGCATCCCGTTAACCTCCCTGCATCCCGTTAACCTCCCGTCTCCCCGGCATCCCCTTAACCTCCCTGCATCCCCTTAACCTGCCATCTCTCCCGTTAACCTCCCATCCCTCCCCTCATCCCGTTGACCTCCCGTCTCTCCCGTTACCCTCCCGCCTCCCAGACGTGCCTGGAGCGGCTGCGGCGGAGGGCGAGGAGCGAGGAGGGGGGGATCCGCCTGGGCTACCTGCAGCAGCTCCACATGCAGCACGAGCGCTGGCTGGTGGAGAAGACCACCCAGTGAGTCCGAATCCATCCCCACCGCGCTCCCCCCCACCCCGGCACTGGAACCAGCCACGGTTTTGAGGTGCCCCCACTGATTTGGGGGGTTATTTGGTTGAACCCCTTCTCTCCTTCCCTTCTTCAGGGTCCACTTTGCGGACATGAAGCACGCGCCCGTCCTGGTGCTGGATGTGGACAAGGACTTCGAGCACGACGTGGCCGTGCAGGGTGTCCTCATGGCGCAGGTGGGCACAGCCGCAGCGGCACAGCTCGGTGGCATCCCGCTGCTGGGAGTGCCGGGAGCACCGGGAGCGCGGTTGGAGTCGTGCTGACCTCCGAGCCTCCGCCTCATCTGCATTTTTCCATGGAAGAAATAATTTCCACATCCTTGGTCCAAGCTGGTTTAAACCTCGGCCATCCTGGTGCCATCCCGGTACTATCCAGGTGCCATTCCGGTGCTGCGCTCTCAAATCAGCTTCTCCTTGCAGGTGGAGGCTTTTGCAACGGCGAGCCAAAGCGTTGCCATCGCCCCCTGACCCTCGCTGAGCGGCGGCGGCGGCAGCACCATGCCTGCCCACCGGTAGCCGCGCCGAGCGGCAGAGCCGGGAGAGGGGCATCACCGCCGTGAGCTCCGGTGAAGATCCCACCGCCAAGGACAAGGGACAAGTCGTGGTCCCCCAACTGTCCCCCTCGGTCCTTTTCTTTTGGGTGAGGGGTGTATTTAAGACGCTGACAGCACGGGGATGGTTTTAAGGTGAATAAGTGGAGGTGCAGCCATAGGCTGAGCTCCGGGGCAGCGTGGCACGCTCCCCGCGCTCCCTGGCACATTTCGGGGACCAGGTCACCGCCGCCACCCCCTCCCCATCTCTCGGGCTCCCCAGCCTGAGGTGCCGGAGCTGGGGATGCTCCGAAACGTGGATTTTAACGCGCCGGTTCAATTCCAACCGAAAATCATCGTGGCTCACGTTTAGGTTACACCAACCCCCATATTTTATTATTTTATATCGTATTTTTTTTCCCCTTAAATTAAAACCAAAGTGATGTTGAGCTCTTCTGCATCCTGACCCACGGGCGAGGGGAGTGGGAGGTTGGAAGGGGGGCTTCAGTGGGTGCTGTGCCATGGGGGGGACGTTGTTCCTCCGATTTCAGGGTGTCTGCAGCCAGGGGAGCGGGGGGTGACCCCGTGGAGGGGGGAACGGATGGGGGGACAGTGCTCCGGGGTGTGGGTCAGGCTGGGCTGAGTTTTGGGGAAAACCATGGGGATTTCACTGTCCCACACGATATCCTGATCTGTAAATCGGAGAGATACGGATTCGACAGATGGACCACTCGGTGGATAATTGGCTGCAGTCACACCCCCAGAGTCGTGATCAACGGCTCCATGTCCAAGTGGAGACCAGTGACGAGTGGCGTTCCTCAGGGGTCAGCACTGGGACCGGTGCTGTTCAACACCTTTGTTGGTGCCATGGACAGTGGGATGGAGCGCACCGTCAGCAAGTTGGCTGATGATCCCGAGCTGTGTGGCGAGGCAGAGACGCTGGAGGGGAGGGATGCCATCCAGAGGGAGCTGGACAGGCTGGAGAGGTGGGCCCGGGCCAACCTCATGAAGTTCAACACAGCCAAGTGCAAAGTCCTACAACTGGGTTGGGGCAATCCCAAGCACAAATCCACAGAATCACAGACTCACTTGACCAACTCCGCCAAGGTCTGACGGGTTTTCTTACATCTTTTGGCAAGGTTTATGGAGGGCACGGTTGTGGAGGAGCTTGTCCCCCCTACTCGTGGTGGCAAAGGGTAACCTCTGGTTGAACCCGCAGCAGATATCCTCAACAAGGGAGGTCTAGAGGCAGCAAATACCCTAATTCAGAATCACAGAATCCCAGAGTGGTGGGGG
>NW_009647343.1:18525-20158 GCF_000708025.1 Charadrius vociferus | reverse complement strand
CACAAAGGGCCCCACTGTGACGCAGGCCGTCCCCTGGGAGGGCATGGCAGACATCCTGGAGATCCCAGTCCAGTAGCCCTGAACCTGCCCAGTGCAGCCTTTCCAAGAAACCTGTTGCCCTGACTGTACCGCCTGTGTTTGACGGGCTGCTGGAGTCAGGTGGACCTGGAGCTCTCCCCAGTGCCAGCCAAGCGGTTCCTCACAGAGGGCAGAGGAGGGACCCAACCTCTCCAAGCAAGGATTTTCTTGGCCAGACAATAATATTCAAGAGGAAACAGGCGGTCCCACTGAGTTTTTGGATTGTACTGGCTGTAGATACTGAAAACGCCAAAGGGATCGGTTCATTGAAAGGAGCAAGTCATGAGACTGTTCCTCAATTTACATTTCTCTGTGTTCAAAACAACAGGAAAAGACCTGAACAGACCTAGCACTCGGAAAGCCAGACACTGTTTTGCTGAGGATTAGCTATGACCTGGGCTGCCTGCCACTGAGGAGGGCACATCTGGGTCCGTAGGCTGGAGATGGCACAGGCTGGTGCCATCCACATGCAACCTGCACCTTCACTGACACATTAGACAGATGAGGGACAAAGGCCATGTCATTTGGCCAGGGACGTTGAGGCTGTAGAGAGGATAAACGGAAGGTCTTACACCCCAGGAGCTGCTAGTGTTACCTACAATGGCTGAAAGGACTCAGAATGGTCAAAAACAGATTAGCCAAAAGGATGCAAAACCCCTCCTTTGTGTTCACGGCCCAGGACATACCATATAAGGCAATACTATCCCCACGCCTCCTTTACGTACATGGCCCAGAACATACCATATAAGGCAATATGGCGCCCGGCTTCCCAGGAAGCGTCTGGACATCTGCCTGCCAGGGAAGGTGGCGAATGAGCTCCTCGTTTGGCTTTGCTTGTGTTACAGCTTTGCTGGAGGAGTCCCAAGGTGGGTACCAGCAGTGGACCTTCCTCCAACATGGGCAAAACTCCTCGCGTAGCTGCCTTATAGGATTTGGGGACTGCTCAGTGTTTTTCTCTTATGCAGTAAACACAAGGCTATAGTTTGATGTTCCCCGAGTGCCTCTGCAAGTGCAGACTGCAGTCAGGGCAAGCTGTGTGGGACAGCCAGCAGCAATGGACTCACAACAGTACCGCAGTTGCGAAAGCTGCTTGTGGTGCGAACAGGAGCCTGGACCCAGCTCTGTGGTGCCTGGTGATGGGTGCTGAGCCAGGCTGTCCCTTTGGCAATGACAGGCTGGAAAGCTCTTGAAAATGGGAACATCTTTGAAGGAGCAGAAACCAAGGGCCAGACTCCCCAGAGCACCGCCAAGAGCTGCAGAGCACAACCAGGGCATGACGGCAGGGAGCAGTGCCCTTGGAAAGCCCAAGCAGAGGTGGGAGCGGTGTTGGATGATCGAGCCAAGGGCAGCACCGATCCAGCAAACTGGTAGTTTACTGCTTCCTCCTTCTCTTGGTTTAAATGTCCTTCATACCCTTGCTGGAGAGGGGAGAGCTACATGGTCCTGACCACACGGCTTCCTTGGTGAGGCCTTGTCATTTCTGGGGGACCCCAGGCATCACGGCTTTTTCACGCCGAGCAGCAGAGGGGGCACAAGGCTCCGCGACAGCCCCTCC
>NW_009647343.1:0-18236 GCF_000708025.1 Charadrius vociferus | reverse complement strand
GCCAGCAAGTACTGGGCAAGGTCAGCAGCGCTCCGAGAACCAGGCAGGTGCTGGTGGGCCTGCACGCCTGGCAAAGGAGGATTTGCTGTTGGGGGAAGAAGCCCCCGTGACGGCCAGGAGGGCAGCGCTGTCCCTGGGCAGAGGAGCAGCTGCACAAAGCGCTGGCATCCATCCTTCCCAGCGCGCCATCACCTGGCGTCCTTACGCTGAGAGGACAAGCGACATCATTTCCCAGGGTCTCCAGTTCCTGCAGGAAATACCCATTGGTGCTGTGGAGCGTGCTGGGTCCCCTAGCGGGCTGGTTTTTCCAGAACGTTCCGATGAGCAGCCACGAGCACAGAAATGGTGATTTTCCCAATCACCTGCCTGAATATTCACGAAGCTGTATATTCAACTGTTTGAAAGACAAGTACTCTCACTGGAAGTGCTTGTGCAGTTGCCTGGTCAGGGAGAAAGCTTATCTGACTTCTCACGTTATCCGACCAGCCACAGCTCGCTGACGTAGCTCAGCAAGGCAAGTGGTTTGGAGAACTGCTGGTGGTAGCTAGGCAGAAGTTAGAGGAGGTGACGAATTTGAGGAATAATTTTCACTAATGGACACATCTGAAGGTTTGTCCACCTCTGTTCTTACATGCCAAGAGCAGAAAAGTCAGCTGTGTTTTACACATCTGTTATTCATATAGACTTAATTCACCCAGCTTCAAGCACTGAAACGGCTAAAGCTTGCCCTGCACTTTGAAAAAACTTTTTGGCTTTCCTGGCTCCAGTTTACAGGAGTGACTTACGATTTCAGAAATGACTGTCGTGAAACAGGGAACACTCAAGACTGCCTGGCTGGCAGATTTACGGGTTGGCTTCTGCCAAACATTGGCTCTGTTGAGGTCTACCTAACTGATAGGCGTGCAAGTCTCCAGTCACAGTTAAAAATTTGGTGATTGTTTTTTCCATCGCTGCTTGGCCATAGTTTATGCCTGCCACCCTGATTTCATCTGTAATTGGAGTAAGGTATCGGTGCAGTGCCGTGTCTGGCGCACAGTGCTTGTGGCCTGTAAAGGACTCACCCAGCTGCTTGCACGCTCGTGGAAACACCGTCTCTTTGCCGCTCCTTGAAACACTGTCCTTTCTGCTGCTTTCTCATGACGCAGAAGTACAGGTGAGCCCAGCAGCCATCCTTGAGCAGCATTCACTGATGCTTGCTGCAGCCTACTGTGCTATTACTGGCATCAGAGAAGGTTACGAAATACTGCAGGTTTGCTTCCTTTAATTTTGTCAGCTGCATTCTCTGTGAGCCAATCCCAACCACAAGCCCAACGTGTCTGGATCTTTTCCACAACACGAGGAAACAAGCTAATGATTTGACTTGCCGCTCTCAGCCTTGGAAGTAACTGTGAAGGACGTGCAATTCCACCTTGCGTGGACCTGACTCCCAGGAAGGGGAAGGCAGGCCTGTTACCAGTTTTTTTCAGTTTGGTGTTGACTGCTGCTAATTGATGCGAGAGCTCTGTCCCTTCACTCTGCTTGGGCTGCTAACTGACCCCATCAAGCTCTGGCTGCTGGTTACAGATGACTTACATTAATAATTACTTTAATACGACACTCAGACTTTGAAGGGATGAGGCACACCTTCAGAAAGATGTGAAAGCCTTCTGAATAGCAGACGTTGGAGCCCAAACTCAAAGCAAGTCCATGGGCTGGGACCACTTTCCTGTAAGTCTGGCAAAATCTGTTTTAAGCAAAGCAAGTTGCTGGCCTGGAGTCTGAGCTGGCTCGTGGGGAGGAGCAAGGGAAGGCCAGAGAGAAGTAACAAGCATCCTCACGCCTGTTTTCCTTTTTGTGTTTGGACATGCTCAGAGGCCTGGATTTCAGGCTTCCTCCATTTCATATGGCTGAGGAGCACGGGCAATCAGTGGGGAAAGGCAGGGCAGGAAAACACAACCAAGACTGCCACAGCTACAGCTTCAGGGCACCGTGCAACTGACACTTCCCAACACGGTGTAACACACTCAAGAACAGAAACTCAAAGACCCCACAGCTCTTGTGCCCACCAGGAAAATAAAGGGGAGATCAAAAGTACTCCCAGCATCTCAATCCCAGGTGTAGAAGGCCAAACAAACAGGCAAACAAAACCCAGCAAGGGTCCCCATCAGTCACGGAGGAAAATTATTTCCTGACACCAGTTTTGATCAACAAAACCTGGAATACGGGAGCCAGATCTGCCACAGGCATTTGCAAGATACGTCGGTTCCCCAGGAGCACCCGCGCACCGTCACCGCATTTCCATCCTCTGCTTTTGCCCACCTCCAAGGCTCCAGCTGTACAAGTGGCTATTTCCTATTTGTTACAATAGCGGGAACTCTTAGTGGCTCCTTCACCTCTCACAGCGCTGTAGGAGCAGGGCGCAGCATCCTCAGCTCTGTTTTACAGGTGGGGAAAGCGAGACACAGCAGATGGATGCGAGCTGTCCAAGAGAAGATGGAGGCTTCTGAGCCCATCTTTCTCATCTTCTAACTAAGGGCTCCATTGGAAGGACAAAAGCTCGTCCGTTGTTAGCGAGAGACAATCCGTGTCCCCAGAACTGGGTGAGTAGAGTTTCTGCTCTCAGGAGGGAGGTTCTTTGTGTAGCTTTAAAAAGCCACTGTCGCCCCCAAAAGGGACATATCGACACTGCTCTTGTAACATAAGCTCACGCTGGTTTCTTAACTTCCATGATATATCCACAAGAGGACTTGACACAGCAGAAAGAAGGGCAGGACCTCAAGCATAAGAGAGAAATGCTTTACCGCTAAGAATGGAAGCGCATTTCTGTTAGTAATCAAAATAACTGGCCTTGCAGTGATTTATTTGATATTTTGCAACGGATGTCCAGGGAGTAATAAAAATGGTTTGGCACCAGGCATCGCTGTAAGACACCAGTGAAGCTTGCCAATACCTTGTGTGGTATTGGGATGGGAGGGAGTCACAGGCCCTGGTACTCCCGGAGCTCTGTGGCACAAAGAACTTGAGGCACAAAGAACTGTGGCCCAAAGGGAGCAGAGGGAACAGGCAGAGACTGAGATTTCTCCCAGGGAGATCCGTAGGCTTGAAGAGTTACAAAGGAAAGTGGCAACAATATGTTAATTGTAACAGATGATATCATGGCCAAAGCCAAGAGGTTCTGTAAACTGTAAAAACAAATATGTAAGTCGTCTTAAGATTGTGTTGAAGGAGTCAAGAGCTGTGACACGGGGTCCTTCTCACGCTCTCAGCCCAGAGGCACCTTTATTGCTGGCTATAAAAAGGGGGTTTAGGTAGCGCGTACTTGTTGACGCGGAAGCACGGACAGATACACCACGACCAATATGATCAGTGTAAATGCCACTTTATTGCACAGATAGCTCAGCTAATATAGACAATTTTCTCCCGCGCCACGCAACACTCAAGCAATAATTGGTTACATGCATAGTTCAAACAAGCATCTCTACTATATGATTGGCTAGCTCCAGCTGTTCAGTCGCCTAGTTATCTACTTCTATGTTTTAATTAAAATCCTGCTTATCGGTACATTCAGCAACAGTTCTTTCCTCCCTCAACATAACTCAGATGTTCACAAAATACAATTTGACCTTCGACATTCCTTGAAGCTTACACTGTCGTCAACAAGTTCTCAGTGCTTGGGGTGCTCACAGGGTGACCACTGATCTCTAAAAATTCTCCCACAGGGACTCACAAAAGGCATGGGGCTACAAGGAGAAAAAGCCTCACACAGCAGAAAACCAAACCCAAAAGCCACGTGGAAGGAGTCCTGGGAGGAAAATAAGCTGGCACTCTGCTCCTTGAATGCATAAAACAACATGAGAGAAAACCCCAGGAGTACAAAAGAACAGCAAAAATGAAAAAAAAAAAAAAAACCCAACCAACAAAACCACTCATACAAAGCAAAACAAATTAAGGAGGTAGCTGCAGCAGTTCTGTGGCTAGCAGATGAGGAACCTCCTGCAGAGGAGAAAAAGCTACCAGGAAAACCCTCCTGGTGGGATCTGTGGCTGCTACCCCACATATCAGCTGTCCCCAGAGGAGGCCAAAAGACTCTGTGAGATGCAGGGAGGAGTCCCACGGAGCTACTGGGCACGCACCTGTCTCCACCATACAGAAAACTCAGGTAGCCTGTGGCTTCTACCCATCATTTCAGCTGTCTCCAACACATACTCCTGGAGATGCCTGCGAGGAGACCCACAGAGCTGACAGAAACAAAGCTTAGGGAGCTACCCTGGAGGAATCTGAGGCTGCTACATTAGACTTCAGCTGTCTCCAGGCGGGGGCCAAAACATTCTCGAGCACTTTGGGAGGAGTCCCGGGAAGCTTCCAGGCACGGACCTGCCTCTATGGATAAAACTCCTCGGGCAGCTACCCTGGAGAAGTCTGGGGATGATTCCTGGCCCTTCCGCTCTGTCCACAAGAGGCCAAAAACTTCAGGGAGATTCCTGGAAACGGTCTTGAGGAGATAACAGGCGTGGACCTGCCCCCAAATGGTACAAAACCCATCAGGTAGCTACGTGTACCTCCCCCACCGTACACAATGCTCTTCAAGTAGTAATCGTGGAGGAGTTGGGGGCTGCTGCCTGGGAATTTGCCTTTCTCCAGAAGAAACCAAAATGCTCCTGAAGATGCCTGGGAGTAGTCCTGTGGTGCTACCAGGCATGCACCTGCCTCCAGCATGAACTCTTCACTTAACTGTCTGGAGGGAGTCTGGGGCTGCTACCTGCGAACTTTCAGCAGTCTCCGGGGAAAGTCAAAACACTCCAAAGCTGCCTGGGAGAAGTCCCGGAGGCTCTCAGGGCATAGACCTGCCTCCAACACTGACAAAACGCCTCAGCTGGCTACCTTGGAGGATCCTGAGGCTGCTGTTGCCAGAAGAAACCCAAATGCTCCCGGCGATGCCTGGGGGGAGTCCCAGGAAGCTAACAGGCCTGGTCCTTCCTCCAACATTAACAAAACTCTCCAACTACCTACTTAGGAGAAATTTGGTGCTGCAACCCAGGACTTCCTCTGTCTCCAGGGAAGCCAAAACACTCTTCCGAGATGCCTGGCAGAGGTCCCTGGGAGCTACTGAAAATGGACCCGCCTCACACATGAAGAAAACCTTTCAGGTAACTACACAGGAAGAGTCATACGCAGCCGTTATCCAGGACTTCAGCTGTCTCCAGGCAAGGTGAAAAAGCACCCCAAAGCTGCCTGGGAAAAGTGCCAGATTGCTATGGGGCATAGACCTGCCTCCAGCATTGACAAAACGCCTCAGCTGGCTTCCTTGGAGGAGTCTGCAGCTGCTTCCTGGCATTTCAGCTGCCTATGACATCACAAGCACCTGTAGAAGCCAGGAGCCTTCTCCTGCCCTAACAGCTACAAAGCTGCCAGTGACATCACCAGCAGCTGCACAAGCCGAGGGCCTGCTCTGACCCTGTCACCTACTCAGGCACATGGGACCGCCCAACCACATGAAGAAGCCAAGTGCCTCTTTCTAACCTACCACCTACTCACACACCTACGCCAACACGAGCACCAGCACAAGCCAGGGGCGCTTTCCTAACCTACCACTTGCTCAAGCACCTGTGACATCCCAAGGACCTGCAGAAGCCAGCTGCATGCTCCTGCCCTAAGAGCTACACAGCCGGCTACTACAGCGCAAGCACCCGCACAAACCAGGTGCATCCTCCGGGCCTATCACTTACTTAGCCACCCGTGACATCAGAAGCACCTGCACAAGCCAGGAGCCTGCTTCTGCCCTGTCCTCTACTCAGCTGCCTACAACATCACAAGATGCTGCAGAAGCAACTGCATGCTCGTGCCCTTGTATCACAAGCACCTGCAAAAGCCCGCTGACCATTCATACCCAATCAACTACTTAGCCACCAGTGCCATCAGAAGCAGCTGTACAAGCCAGGCCCCTGCTCCTGCCCTATCACCTCTCCAGGCACAGGTCACACCACAAGCACACGAACAAGCCAGGTGCGTCCCTCTACCCTAACACTTGCTCAGTCACCAGTGACACCACAAGCACCTGCACAGTAGGAGCAGCCTCACTGCCAACAGCCCGGCTTCAGGGGCCCTCTCCTCCTGCTCCCCTTCTGCTGTTAAACACTGTTCCTGCAAGAGAAGTGACAAGCACTCGGTGTCCCCTCTGTGCCACCTTGCCCGCATCTTCCTGAGCTGGGCACCTCGTGGGAACTGTCGCCATCAGCCCCAGCAGTGCTTCAAGTCTTCTCACGGCACAGGCTCTCCCTCTAACTGAATTGTCTCGTTTTGAGAAAAGAAACCAATACTTCTCGACTCAGTAGCCTAAGACTGTTAGAGGGTGATTTGGGCTTCAATTCTGGAACAAAAGGATTTCCAGTACAGAATCTCAGCCACCACCTCCACTACCGTCTTGTCAGTGACCCACAAACACTGCGTTGCAAAGAATGTGACAGCTAACAACAAGTATCCTGTCCTCCACAAATCATTGTTTCCCTCACACCCTCAGACTGCCACAGTGACAATCATACAATTATTCTGTAATTACCACCGACCGCGGCAAGCAGGCCAAGCACCCCGTGCCAGCCAGCATCCCCAGGACACAAGAGACCTGCCTGCGGGACATCCCACGAAAGGACAAGACGCAGACGGTGGGGCAACAGGTGGCCGAGCCCTGGAAAAGCCTGTGGGATGGGAAGCTGCACAGGGACAGTGTGGCGGCAGGTGGCAGTGGGCAGCAGGCAGGGAGCAGCAAGTGGAGAGCACGCGACACCACCAGTGTGCCTGCCAAGCGACCTAGAACCCAGGGGGACGCCAGGGAGCAGGGGAGGAGACAGGTTTAATGCAGTCGGTCCACTGAAACCCGACAGCACAGAGGCCTTAAACTGCTGGCCCGTGGCTCTGCCCCCTGCCCCCAGCTTTAAGCTCCATGTCCCCCCTGCCCAGGGTCTGCAGTATGTTCAATGGAATGGGCAACACGCCATCTCAAGCGGGCATTTCAGCCCCCAGATATGGAAGCAACACAACTTGGATTAGATTCCTGTAACTCTGTTGCAAGAGCGAGCCAAATAATTCTCATGGAGACTGGCACACTGACAGTTCTCCCAGGGGATTCTGCTATGTTAAACAGGAAAAGGGACACGTTGCAATGGCAATATTCCGTTATGTAAGGAGACCCAAAGCTAGACTGCAGGAAAAACAGAGGAACCAGAACCCTGTCCTTAGGTACAGGCAAGTCTTTTTGAAAATGCGGGTCTGACTGTGCTCCAGCCACAGCCCTGGGAGGAGGAGCGGTGTGACGGGAGTTGCTGGCATCGGCCAGGCCAGCACCTGACAGGAAACAGGGCTCTGCCCCAGTCCCAGTGCCCATGCTGGGCCCAGCACCCAGGGCCTTCCTCTGGCCTGGCCTTTCCCCGGGCTCTGAGAGGAGAGGTGACCTGTCCTGGTGTGGCCCAGGGCATCCTCCTGTGGCCAGAAGGAAGGATGGAGCCTCATGGGGGCCGAACACTGTCCTTCCCTTCTGTCCCCGGGGCTCCCCAGGGCTGGCAGGCCCCACAGGGCTTCAGGGCCAAGTAAATGCCGGGGCACCCAGGGCTGCTGGGGCTCAGGGCAGCTTCGGGCATCTCCGAAGCCCAGGTGTGGCTGCCCCTTTGCTGCTGCATGTGCGGTTATTTGCTACTCCTTTTGTGGTCAAAACTGTTTCTCTTCATGGCACATGGCTTGAAGAGAAGCCACTTCCCTGTTACTCTGGGAGGACTGCAGAGAAACGAGGAAGTCACAGCACGCACACAGGTATGAGGACAGGGAAAAGAAAGGATCCCCGTCGAGACTTTTTTGCTGTTTCACATCTGAACTCCAACATTTGTACGTATTCTGGCACCAAAGTCAGCTTTTTTTCCTCCAAGCTGCACAGCTTTTCGCCAGCAGGAGTGAGTTGGGCTGCACTGGCCTTCGGGATACCATGGCTCCTTTTGGTTTTAATTGTGTGCCTACGCTTCCCCTTTTTCTAGCAATTTCTTTCTTTCTTTCTCCCCTCTTATTCCCCCAGTGCCATCCTCTCAAAGGTGATTATGATTTGACTTTCTGGACAGACCATTGAGTAGGCAGACACAGGAGGTAAGTCTAGGCTGGTCTACAACTCCAGAGCTGTAGGCTGAGCTGTTCTGCCTGTAAAGGCGAGATAGATATGGGCTATGGGAAGAGTCCCTGTTTGCCATTTACTCTTTCTTTTGGGGTCCTGTGACAGGGATGGTAAGGTCGTCAGCCTGCAGCTCTGCAGCAGTTAAAACCACCACTGAAAGAGTTTTGATGGCAGATGCTGTTCTGTGTGTTTCATTTTCAAAAATCGTTTCACTGAGCTAGAATTATTTCTATGCCATTAGGTGATGGGGATCTTTATGCGCTGATCTTCTGTTTCTGGGGCGCATCCTGACAGCCTTTGTCATCCAGAGCTTTCCCATCTGCCTTTTCCTCCCCTTTGTCCTACCGTTGTCTTTCCTCTTCTACTTCTTTTTCCTCCTCCTCATCCTAGGAACCTTCCTGAAGCATCAGCTGTGAGGTAGCATCCTTGCACAGCCGGGAAATTCCTGCCTTTCCCCTGCCGAGTCTACAGCTCCAGGCTCACTCCAGGCTTTGTCCGAACTCTCCAACTACTTGTACTGAATCTCGAACCCCTTTTTCTGCTCATGGTGAATTGCTGAGCACGTGCATGTGTCAAAGCTCTGTAAGTTAGCATGAGCAGGACTAAAGCACACCACTTGACACCCCTCTAGGCATTGGCATTCTTCATTCGGAGGAAAGGAAACTGCTGCTAATTCTTTCACCGAGTAACAGAAATTTGCATACCAAATTTTAAAAAAGCATAGTCCTTGAAACACTTTCAAAGGAAGAGGACATCATTTGTGCATTAGCATTGCTTGTGTGGGTAAAAGTCTGCTGCCTCGCATCTTTGCTTCCTACCCCCAATTCAGATGCCTCCAGGTCCCCCGTTTGCCCTCAAGTCCCCTTGGGACTTCCCTGTTGCTTCCAGTGTGTACCATGCCAGACAGCCTGGCAAGGGAGGACCCTTTCCTTTTGGCGCACTTCAGAGCCCTGCTTTACCCCCTCATGAAAGCTCAATGTGTAAGATTTACTCAAGCGTAATGAAATCATATTTTTTCTTTGATGCATGCCCAGCCCCGGCAGCCCAGAGGAGGTAGGGCAGGGTGCACGGGCACAGCTCTTCCCTCTCCACAGGGAAAAGGGATTTAGGCTGTGAGAAATCTGTTTCTTCGCTGCACTCTCCCTAGCAGATAGTACAGTGTTGTTTAATCTTCTAGCATGGGAAAGTGCTGGAGAGCAGGAGTGTTTCTCTCAAGTCTAGGTTTCAAGGACAGAGGCACAAGGAATGTAAACCGGAAGATACAGAGGCTCCAACCCTTGATGTAAGCTGCAAACCAACAAGATAAGAGCCTGCCTGCCTGGACAAAGAAAAAGAATCCAATCACATGTTAGAAGACCCCAGATCAAAAATCACCGTTGGACTAAAAGACGCGTGGACAGCGTGTGAAGGCGTGCGTGAGGGGCTGGTGTACGCATCACAAGGGTATAATTGCCCACGGATTTCTTTGTTCAGGGTCCCTCTCTTTGGAGGCACCCGGCCTGGGCTGCTCTTGCCGTTGTACCTTCCAATTAAATGAATTATTTAGGAAACTCGATGTCTGAGGCTCTGCTGCAGGAAACCTAGGGTCGAGCCTGAAGAAGGAGGAAGTGTGCCCGGGAGTAAGTGTGAGTGTGTGCGTGCGTGACACCATGAATGGTGCGTGGATGCTCAGGAAGCAGCTTCTCCTTTAACAACTCTGCAGGTGATCCCAATTCCTCCAGGGTCCGCCATTTCCTCTGCCCTCTGCCTTCCCCTGCAGAGGGTGAAGAAACATGGCTTCTTTTGGGGCAAAGCCCAAAGAAGGGGTAAACTTGTAAACCAAGAGTGGGGCCAGGGTGTGCTTAGGGATGAGCTGTCCTGTGGGCAGCAGCAGAGGCCAGGAATGATGCTGTCTGCTCAGCACGCTTCAGGTGCTCCCTCTGTGAAGGACACCATGGGACTGGGCTGCTTGTTCCAGCTTTATTCATGTGCAGTCCTTTTCCACAGGAGACCACCACCTCTCCCTCTCTCTGCAGAGCCCGCAGCACAGTGTTCGTAGGGACCATCCTGATGTTGGCTGCCTCCTTGGTGTTTCCAGGATCAGCAAGGTCTGAGCTGCCAGGGATTCAACTGAGGGTTCAGCATCGTTCAGCAAGGGCTTGAGGGCTGTGCCAGAACAAAAGAGAGCCGTGGAGAAACCCCACTGTCTGCAATGCTCCCATGCCAGCTCCATCCGTCTCTTTCTCTGGCCAGGGGGAGCAGGCGAGACCAAGGGGTCAGCTGGAAGCTGCTGCTCAGGAACACCCCATGTGCCCCTGACGCATTCCCTGGAGCAGGGCCAGGCATGGCAGCACCATGTCCCCTGCCCCAGCAGCGCCGGCCAGCACAACACTGCCCCTACTCACCACTGCAGATATCCTGCAGCTTCTTCTCATTTTGGTCTCTCAGGAGCCGCGCACCAAGCCCTAGGCACAGAGCTGCGTCACACCCCCTGCTCCCCAGCACGCTCCCGGCAGCACAGCCCCTGGCCCTGCTAGTGTGGCTGCACGCCCTCCTGCCCCTCAGCAGGGCTGACCCCAGGGAAGGACAGGACTCGAGGGCGGTGGGACTGAGCAAGGCTCCCAGCGAGCCCCCCTGCGTGGGCAGGGCTGGGAGAGGGACGCCAAAGCCCTGCACGGGGCAGGCGGGCTCTGGCAGCCACAGGGCTGTCCCTCGCTGCCAGTGCAGCAGCAGGGCCTGGGTCCAGGCTGCCAGAAGACGGACCCTGGGGGCTGCGGCTCACCGATGAACCTGATGGCCGCCACTCGCAAGGTTGGCTGCGCATTCTTCAGGTAGGGCAGGCTCTGCGTCATGTATTCTTCAGCCCTTCTCCTGTCCTGCATCAGCTAGAGAGAGCACAATGGCACGGGCATGTAACCGTCCCTCCTCCCAGCAGCCCTCTTGCTCAGGCCCCTCCCTCCCTCCCTCCCGCTGGGTGCAGGAAGGGCAGAGGGGCCTGTAGAAGAGTCCATGGGGGCTCCGCGCTTGAGGGCAGGGAAGGAGGGTGCAGCTCCAGGCTGTGGGCTCCGGGCTGGCGGGGCACAGCTACGCAGCCTGCACCTCAGCCGCGGGGGCACAGCTCTTGTCCAGCCCGGGCCCTGGGGCTTGGGGTTGTCCTCACCAAGCGCTCTGCAGTGCTCCATGTCTGCTGTGGCTGCACCAGGTGTTTGAGTTCTTTCCACTTGAGGAGCTCTGCTGCAGCAAGGAGGGCTTCCCCGGAGGCCTGCAGAGCGGCAGAAGCTGGGAGATGGCACCACAGTCTGAGGAAGGAGACCTGGCGTCCCCCCCTCCTCTTGGCTTCATTCCTGGTGCCATCCTGCCCTCAGGGAGCTGGGACAAGCCTTGGCCTAAACATCTCTTGGCGCAGAGATCTCTTGGGCACACAGCCCTGAGGGACAGGGATTGCGCCTTGGACTCCAACAGCTGCAGGGACAGCAGGGAAGCCTGGAGGAACGCGCATATTTGGGCCTCGGACCACGGGCTGCTGCCCAGCCCTGCTGGACCGGGTCTGGGAAACGGCCGTGCCAGCTTCTCTGCCCCAGCTTGCACGGGCTCTGCAGGGACCCTTCCTCTGGGCTGTGCTGGAGGAGGGTGGATGCAGGGAGCAGGGCTGGGAGGGGACCCCAGCACCCCGTCCACTTCTGCAGCAGGAGGCACAGGGGGAGGAGGAAGGCGGGGGGGAGACCGGTGCAGGGAAGGAGGGGAGCTCTGCCCTGTCCTCAGTGACTTGGGCAATTGGACCCCGAGGTGACACACGCCTCCGCAGTCCAACTGCCAGCAGCTCTTGCCCCTGATGCCCAGGGGGTCAGCATGCCCTTCCCTGTGTCCCTGGCCAGCTTTGAAATCTGTACCTTGGCCACGCTCTCCGTCCCGTCATGTGTGTGAAAGAAGAGCGGGAGCAGGCCCCTTTGCACTTTCTTCTTCATCATCCTCTTGTCTTTCTTCACCAGAGTCTCCACCAGATCTCTGAAGAGGCTGATGGAGAGTTCTCGCAGCCGGCTGGACTCCTGGCAGGGAGAAGGAGATTGGGACTTGAGAAAGCGCCGCTCCCTGCTTTCTGTGAGCATCAGCCCAAGTGCGTGAGCATGGCAGATGCGAGGGGGGATGCTCCGGGCTCAGATTCTGCAGGAGGGAGAAGCCTTGCTGGGCTGCAACGCCCAGAAGCTATCCCACGAGAGCCCAGGGGAGCAGACCCTGCTCCGAGCGCTGCCCACAGGGCTGGGCTGCAGGGCAGCAGTCATTGCAGGGTGCCCATCTGCAGGGCTCAGTCTCCCACATTAGCCTTACAGCCTCAAAGAGGGGCAGGACCTCCTCCACCAGCTGCACAGCAATGGGGCTGGCCTCCTCCCTCTCCAGGTGACTCATCATGTTTCTGAAGATGACCAGGACATTCATCTTGATATCGGTGTGGCCATCCTCGAGAAACTCCACGATGTGTGGCAGGAGGACCTGCATTTTTCTTGCCTGTACGAGAGACAGTTTTCTTTTTTTGTGAAGTGGTCCAAGACCACCCTGGCAAAAATGCTCTGGTCACTACTGAGCACCAGCGTCCTGCGTGGCTTCCTGGCAGGAGGTGGCACAGGAATCTCTGCGGCAGCCTCCTGGCAGGTGGTGGCCATGGGCACACTGCCGGGGACGGGGGAGAGCTGCAGTAGGGCAGGAAGGGCAGGAAAGCAAGACTCCCTGTCCCCTGCTCATCCACCCCCTTTTCCCACAGGCCCGAAGGGGCAGATGGCTTGGTCACCCTTCTTTTCCCACAGGCCCGAAGGGGCAGATGGCTTGGTAACCCTTCATTCCTGGAAAGCTCTCCAGGCAGCCACCAGGCGCACCGCGGCAGGGAGGGCATGTGGAGCAGTCTGCCTGACTCCCAGCCACAGCCAAGTACCACCTCAGCCACAAAGGGGCAGATGGCTTGGTAACCCTTCACTGCCCCAGCGCCCGGCTGCCAACGTGGCTACCCTTGACGACGCCCTGCTCACCGTGGCTCGTCTCTCCGACAGCGTGATGAGGCGTCTGAGCAAAAGGCAGACCAGCACCAGGCTTGCATGCCTCTGATAGGCATCACCAAATTCCTCTGCCTGAAACTCAATGGAGGCCATCAGCTGAAACAAAGACAGCAGTGAGATACTGGCAGAGCCTGCAGGGCTCACTGAAGATGACCAAGGCCTTTTCTGGTAACTCACAGCCAAGTGAGTGATGCAGGCTTCCTCTGTGTCCAAGGGGACCAGGCTGTTTGATTTCACGGCCTGGAGTCTGCTGAGGAGCTCCTTTAAGATCTTCTCCAAAGCCTGGGGGATGGAAAGCATCACCTTCCAGATTGCCATGCCAGCGCTGCAAGGCAGAGAACTCTGTCAGCAGCCTCGGCCACAGCAGCACGGCTGGGGACAGCCCCGTGTAACGCAGACCCTGCCCCTTGTTTCGGATGCCCTGGGCAGCAGGCGAGAGCTGAGGTGGGGTTCCCTGTGGGGCTGGGAGGAGCGTGGTGGCTCTGGACTGGCTTGGCCAGCTCTAGCTGCTGCGGGCCTGGCTGACCCACCAGGGCTGGAAAGCGTGGTGGGATGGAGAGCCCTGCTCCTCGGGGGTGTCCTGCATCATTACTTGGATCTGGCAGCCAGAGAGTCTCTGAGTCCCTCTCCCCACAGGGAACACAAGCCCTCATGGCTTTGGGGGCCAGTACCTGTCTCCTGTTGGAGAGATCTTCAACAGGCTCATGACCACTTTGGTGGGGTATTGCTCGGTCAGCACGAGAAGTAGTGCCTCCACGCTCTGCTTGGCTGGCTCCATGTTGATACATGCCATGTTTTCTTGGATGCAGCTCATGATCTTGGGCACCTGGAGAGGACACAGGTGAGGATGGTGCTGCCACTGGAGTGCAGCCATTTCCTCAGCTGCCCTTTCCATCCCTCTCTGCTAGTTTAAGGTGGCTTCAGGCGCCCGAGATACCTGGGGTCGGGAGGGACAGAGGAACAAGGCCTGACAGGGCTCAAGGGCAGGGCAGTCCAGCCACAGGGCACTTACATCCTCCAGCCAGAAGTCAGGGTATCTCATGAACAGATCCAGTATGTTTCTTGCCGCCCCCGTGCCAAAGATGCTGGAGTCTCTCAATGCCTCGATGACCACAATGACGATGTCAGTCTTCTCAAAAGGTCTGAGGTACTCTGCAAACTCCTACGGGGGGCAGGAAGGGAGCAAAGACATGTCACGCCGAGTCCCCTGAAGGTGCCGCTTAGCTGGGCAGCGGGAGCAGCCCTGGTGGGAGAGGCCAGCAGTGCCGGCGGCAGTGCCCACAGGAAAGCTGGCAGCAGGGGCTGCAGTCTCAGCAGGGCGGAGGATGAGAGCAGGTGAGGGAGGAGGGTTGGGCTCATGGGCACAGCCTGCTGGCCCTACAGAGAAGCAGGGCTCGCTGGTAGCCAGGAGGGCTGGGGCTGCCGCTGGGACACGGGAGCAGCCTTCACATTGTCCCTGCTTGGGGACAGCAGGAACCCTCTCACCAGGGACAGTGAGGCCACGCCAGCCCCACTGATTCTGGATGCCTTTGCTGACTTAAGTCCCCTCTTGATGCCACAGACAAGAGTCCCAGGGAGGCGGGAGCTCATTACCATGGCAAAGTCTCTGGCGGTGGGTGAATCCAGCCAGGAGGGGGTCTCAGCGTTCCAACAGAGCTTTGCTGCTTTATTCTTTGCCGCTGACCTGCCTAAATAGCAGGGGAAACACAGAAGAGTCAATAAGACACCGCAGCTTTGCCGGCAAGCTTATTAAACCACCCTGAGATGTGCTTGCAAGAGGGCAGGGCACAAGCGGTCAGGGAGAATTCTGGAGGGCATCAGGAATAGCTTCTTGCTAAAGGCACTGGAGAGACCAGCCGGGGCGGTGCACAGGTGGATCTGCTCTTCACTAACAGGGAAGACGTGGCTTTGGGACACGGTAATCAATGGTAGCTTTGGCTGTGGGGACCACAAAACAGCGAGCAGGATTCAAGATGCTGACAGGAGGGAGGCAGGAGAGTAGCAGAGAACAGATATCCTGGACGTCAGGAGAGCACTGAGCTTCTGCAGCAAAATGACAGCTGGGATACTATGGAAAGGAGCTGTGAGGGGCTTCTCAGGGAGAGAAGCAGTCCTATCAGGAGACGTCTTTGTGCGGAGGGATGAAGCCCACCACAACTTCTCTTACTTTTTTGGTCAGAGACGAATACATAGAGGGCATAAAGAGCATCCAAAGCTGGAAAGCGTGCATTTTCATGGGTAGAATAGAAAAGGAGGAGACATCCCAGCAGCTGTCCCAGTATTGGGAACTGGACATCGCCATAGCAGACAAAGCCATCCATGTATCCTTCAAACCGGTGCCAGGCCTGGGTGAGGGAGGCAGAAGAGCAGATGGGTTGAGGGCAGGCAGCTGGTGCCAAAGCCCCAAACCCAAGAGCGTGCCCAGGCCGGGATCCCTGGTGAGTCAGGGCTTTCTTTGCAGGCCCATGCCGGCTGCGGCTCCCAAAGCAGCTAGCTGGGCAGCAGCCCCGTGCGGGGTGAGCTGCAGGCTGCTCGGGTGTGCAGGGAGGGGGAGATGGCCTGGCTGGAGAGTGCCTGGCTTCTTACCTCCAGCGTGGGATTGTGCGACAGAAAATTGCTCAGCCTCTTGATCCTCTCCATGGCCCTCTCCTGCACGATTTTATTCTCCGAGCTGGTGAAGCTCAGCAGCATCTGGGAAGAGGGAAGTTGCTGGTGTGCCCTGGCAGCAGACACCTGCTCCAGCAGAAGCAGCACTGCTGAACTCCTGGGCTGGACTCGCACAGCCCATAAAGGCTTCCTCTGATGTCAGGGAAAGCCTGTAGCGGGGTTTCCTGCCCTAAGGGAGCTTGCAGGCTTGCAGGCTTGGGACAAATGCCCCAGGGCCAACCTTGTGGCCAGGCGGGAAGGCAGACGCCACCCTCTGCAGCTGCTGTGCTCCGGAAGAGCCTGTTGGGCAGCCCCTGGTTGCCCAAGGGAGGTGGGCACCCTCCCTGCAGTATGCTGTCTCTGCACGGCACTGGGGTGGGGACTACCCCCTCACAAGTGGACAGCCCCTTCCCTCCAGGAGGAGGAACAGGAATTGTGAAGCCCACTCTTCGCATATGCCAGACCTCAAAGATATCCTGCAGCAACTTGTTGACTCTGGGGACAGGACAGTTGAGCAGCAATGTCTCCAGCACAGTGTCCATGGCTTTCATGGTCTGCAAGGAGGACACAGAGTTGTGCCAAGGATTCTGCTGTCCCTCTCACCCCCAGGAGACTGCTCTGAACTCCCAGAGCCAAGGAAGGACTCCCGTGCTGCCTTGAGGTGCCTGGCAGAGACCCAAGGGCACACAATCGGCTGCGTGCAGAGCAGCCTGCAGCCCTGGGCATGGCCAGGCCTACGGGAAGCGAGCAAAGGCAGGAGGGTGGGAAAGCAAAGCCAAGACCCTGCCCTGCCTTGCATCTCTGGTCATATCGCAGCACGGGGTGGCCAGGGAGCAGTCCAGAGGGACTGGGGGCTCCTGTAGCTCACCCAGCGCTTACCCAGAAGTAGAGGTGAGCGTTCAGGCACTCTTTGGGAGGAAGGAGCAAGACCCTTGAGAAGCAGGCTTGTAGGAGGCTCTTCTCTTTGCCATCCAGCACTCTCTCCACTGAGCTGCAAAGAGAGTGAGGGGCCAGTCAGACACTGGTGCTGGCAGCAGTGCCTCGAGGCCTCGTGCAGGTGGGCAGGTACCTCAATTCAGCGATGGCAGACATGGCTTTGCACCGCACTGCTGTGTGCAGTTGGTCCCTGGGCTCCTCTTCCAGCAGCACCTGCAGAGCACAGCTGGGATGAGACCTGGCAGCTGCCAGCACCCAGTGCCACCAGACCCTCGCCCTGCCCAAGCACTGTCCTCACAGGCTGCTGGTGCCAGGGGGCCTTGCCCCCTTCTCCAGAGCCACCCGGTGTCCTCTCACCTTGATGTGCTCTGCCAGCTCGTATGTGTGGCAGAAGACATCTAGGCCCCGTGACAAGCCCTGTTCCTTGGCTGTACTGCACAGTATGCAGATGCTGTCAAGAAACTCCATCTTCTGGTCCTCCTCCTGGTAGCCGGAGGCACAGAGAGACAAATAGAGTGTGAGATGGGGGGGGGCACACGGCCAGCACGACCGGACCACTGGGGGTGCAGTGCTGTGTGGGAGACCTGGCAGGAGCAGCTCTCCGAGCCAGCACACCTCCAGCAGATGCAGGCACAGCTGCAGTTGAAATGGCTGCGGTTACCTGTTCTGGGCTGCTGACAAAGGCCTGGATGAAGTCCACAGCTTCCTCTTCCTCTTTGTACACAGGTAACCATTTGGCATCTAATAAAGGAGGAGAGCAGGGAGGGCTGTTGAGAGGGGCTGCGGCAGGAGAGCAGAAGAAGGAGATCTACCCTCTGTCCAGCCCCATGCCGGCTCCCCTGGCACAGTCTCCCCTTGTGTGTCAGGGCTGACTGAGGGTGCCCGGCAGCTGAGCTGCCATGTTGGAGCACGGCGAGGAGGGGAACGCCCACAGTGCCCCAGGCCAAGGAACTCGCTTGCAGATGAGCAGAAAAGGTCCCTGTCCCACAGCATTGCTGCCTCCTGCCTGCCCGGCTGCCTCTCGCTGCCCGTGCCCCGGAGCAGAAGCTGGGTCCCGTCTGGTCTCTCCCTCCTTGGGAGAGGCTCTGCTGGGGCCAGCTCCCAGCCCTGAGCAGCCCTGGCATTCAGGCAGCATCATGCCCACTACCCATGGGACCCCCAATGCCAGCACACCAGGAAAACGCGATTCTGACATCGAGCAGAGTGCGCTCGCTGGCCCCAGCCCTGCCCAGACCAACAGGGCTCCTCACTCACCAATCTGCAGCGGCTGGACTGTGGTGGACACCCTGCAGGACACCGGTGGAGAGCTGCTCCCCTCCTGCCAAGCCCTGTGCTTCACCCAGGCCACCTTGGGGAGGCAGGGGGGTGTCTCTGCCATCCTGCAGGATGGAGGAAAGGGGTGGTGAAGGCGGAAGCTTTGGCAAAATGCCTCAGCACCACAGGGCTGCCGGGGTCGGCGGGGAAAGTTGTGGGCTGCACTCGGAGGCTCCTCGCCAGCTCCA
>NW_009647342.1:2278-2578 GCF_000708025.1 Charadrius vociferus | reverse complement strand
AGCCGCCCCGACCCCAACTCCTTCGTCTTCTGAGCCGCGGATCACCTCCCCCCTTCTCTAATGCCACCCCAACCCTGGCACAGCCGTCACCGAAGGGATGCCGGAGGAGCCGCAGGGAATACGGAGCAGCAGAACTTGCACCCTGCAGAACCGCGACAGGAGCAGAGAGACCCTTAGGGATTTCGGAGCCATCCCAGAGCTCTCCAGCCCGGAGGAGGGACTGTGGGACTGGGGACGACGCGCGTGGGGACAGGGGGGGGACGTCGCGGGGACACGGCGGGGCTGCGCAGTAAAAGCGTG
>NW_009647342.1:0-276 GCF_000708025.1 Charadrius vociferus | reverse complement strand
CATGACACCTCAGCACCCAGTTCCCTCTATGCGACACCCCAGTACCCACCATCACCCCCCCATGACACCCCAGCACCCATCATCTCCCCCTGGCACCGCAGCACCCCCCACCTCCTCCATGACGCCCCAGCACCCACCATCCGCCCTCCATCACACCCCAGCACCCATCATCTCCTCGTTCATGACACCCCAGCACCCACCATCTCCCCTTGACACCCCAGCACCCCTCCATGACACCTCAGCACCCCTCCATGACACCCCAGCACCCATCATCCC
>NW_009647341.1:0-12608 GCF_000708025.1 Charadrius vociferus | reverse complement strand
GCACCCAGCGCAGCCTCACCTCGTCCCCGTCCTCGCTCTCCTCCTCGCTGCTGGACTCCGAGGAGTCGCCGCCTTCCTCTGACGAGTCGCCGTTGTCATCGTCGTCATCCTCGTCGTCGTCCTCGTCTTCCTCCTCATCTTCCTCCTCGTCGTCGTCCTCTGACTCCTGCGGGGCGGGAGGGGGTCGGTCGTGGGCGGGCGCCCCGGGACACCAGCACCCATGGGTGCACCATCCCATCCTTGGCCATCAGCCTTCAGGTTCCTCCATCCACCCAGTGGGATCAGGTGGCTCCTACCCCACACCTTGTCTGGGAGTTTTTCCCCATTTATGTTAAAAACGGCCCCAAAAAGACTCCCAGAAGGGGGTGCACGGGGATGTCGCAGACTACAGGGTGGGGAAGTCAGACCAGGGGGGTTTTGAGCACCGATTTGGGGAGGTTATTGTCTCGAGGACAAGGCAGGTGGCAGAAAGCACCAGGGACGCCTCAAGCAAGAGGTCTGGGTCCCCCCCTGGGACGCTCTCCCCAGGGAGAAGGGTGCTGGGTGTCCCCAACGCGCAGCACGGCCGTCCTGCACTCACCGACTTGGATTGCATCGTTGGCTTCATCTTGGGGTTGGGGCCCCGGATCTTCCCTATGCTCTTGCGTTTCTGCAAGGAGGAAGGGAACAAGATAAAACCGTTTAGTGCTGCACGACTCCAGCTCGGCTCCTTCCCAGTGCCCAGCACGGAGAAAAACCCACTGCCGAGCTCCTACAGGGGTGAACCCCTTTGCGGGGCTCTCCCGAGCTCAGCTCATCTACCGCACACCCCAACCCTGATCCCAGCCCAGCCCAAAGCCCCCAGGTCCCGTTCCCCCCCACCGGTATGGCGGTGACGGGTGGATACTCACGTTGGAAGTGTGTTCCTTGTAGGCAGCCCGCTCCTGAGGCGAGAGGCTCTGCGGAGACAGGGGAGACGGTCAGGGCGCACGGAGTGGGGGACGGAGCGGGGAAGGACTCTAGCACAGGGCGCCCCCTCCCCACCTATATATATGTGGGTTTTTTTAAAGGCTCTTAAAGTTACAAAATGTCAAAAAAGGGGTCCGGAGATGGTGGTTGCCCAGGGGCAGGCTGTGAGCAAAGACCACGCCAAGTATCCCCAAGGACATCCAATCCCAGAGCCCCCCAGTGCCACTCCACCGTGAGTCAGGGTCCGATGCTCACCTTGAGCCAGATTTCGAGGTGCACCTTGTACTGTTTCTGCTGCTCCTCCGCCAGTTTTTTATAGTGGTCCTTCTGGCCCTGGGAGATGCGCTGCCAACGGCTGCCGATCTCCACCATCCGCTCCTTCAGCGGGAGGTGGTTCAACTCCCCGTTTGACAGCAGCTCCTGGGAGAATTTCTGGTAACCGTTCCTGTGAGAGAGGAGCGCGGAGACCACATCGGACGGCGTGCACGGAGAACCGAGGTGTCCACAAGCAACCCGCACTAACCACCAGCCATCCTCACCATGGTCCAAGCCCACGCTGCCTCCACCCCACGGCTGCTCCAGGCTGTTTTCCACCAGCCTGCTTGCCCAGCCAGATCCAACTTTTCGGACCCCAGACCCCGGGTACTCACATAGGAGGTTTCTTCGGCTCTCCCTGGAACTTCATTTTCTTGGCGGAGTTGGTGGAGCATGGAGGGGCCCGCATCT
The DNA here is from genome assembly GCF_000708025.1 of Charadrius vociferus. NCBI lineage: Eukaryota > Metazoa > Chordata > Aves > Charadriiformes > Charadriidae > Charadrius > Charadrius vociferus. The sequence continues at coordinate 10,934 of NW_009647341.1, read as the reverse complement.
CGCTTAGCTCCCTCTGAGCCGGAGAAGAGAGAGGGGTCAGGGAGAGAGGGGCAGTACCGGCTGCGGGGGCACGGTGAGGGGTGGGATGGAGCAGGGACCCACCTCGTATCGCTTCTGATCCTCCGCCGCTTTCTTGATCCACATCAGCTTCTCCTTCTTCTCCATGTTGTTCCAAGTGGCCTCCATGGCCTTCAGTGCCTTCCCCCGGTCGTTCTGCGGCACAGACCCCCCACGCCACGTTACAGATGCACCCAAGACGTTGGAGCGCTACCGCCGTCTCCACCGTGGGCCACAGGGCACCCGCTCCCCTTGCTGTGACCCCCATCCTCCCCGTGGCTCCCAGCCCCAACCTGTTGCCTCGGGTGTGAAGGCAAGGGAGAAGGTGCAAGGCAATGCCTGCTGGTGGGAGTGAAGACCCCAATTCAAGCTCCTTTCCCAGCCCACTCCTCACCTTGAAACGAGCCAGGTAGTCTCCGATGACGCTCTGTTGCCAGATCTCCTCAGCCGTCTTGGGAGACTCGGGCAGCTTCCCGCGCTCCTCTTTATCTGAGCCGTGCTTCTTCTCCGACTGTGCCTTCATCGCCGCCTCCCGCGCTTTGTACTTGGCCTGCGCAGGGGTGCACGGCGCGGGTGAAGGGGCAGCACAGCCCCCCGGGCACAAGCCCCTCGGCCACTGAGCAGCAGGACGCCGTAGCTTCCCCCAGTGCTGTCCCCACAGCAGCACCAGCAGCGCCCCGCCACGCACACCCAGGTCTCGGGACTCTTATCCCCAGAGAAAACCATCAAGCCTTTAAATTGAGGGTCAAGGACCCTCCAAGGTTTCCTTAACTGCTGGGTTTTGACCCACCAGGTCACGAGAAGAGGGCATAGCTGGTGGCACCCATCGGTGCCAACACGGGTGCTTGGGTGATGGCTCGCTGGAGCTGTGATGCTCCTGGGGACAATCATCCCCCAGCTGCGGTGCCCGGGGGGCGAGCAAAGCCCCTTGCAGCAGGACAAGGACAGGCAGCATCCCCTGGACTGCTGGACGTTCCCAACGGAGCAGCAGAGACAAGGATGGAAAAGGGTCGGGGATGGTACCGACCTTCTTCTTCTCGGAGAGGTCATTCCACATGCGGGCCAGGAGCCGGGTCAGCTCGCTCTCCGACAGCTCCGGCCGCTCCTCCTGCAGCTGCTTCCGCTTCTCCTCCGAAAAGATGAACATGGCGGAGATGGGCCGTTTGGGCTTTTCTGAGCTGGCCTGCGGGAGGGACACGGGGCCCGTGGGTGGGGGCAAGCCCACAGAGGGACCTGCCTCGCACTGGTGGCCTCCAACCCCAGGAAAAACATGGTGAAAGAACCAAGGAACAAAGCCTTCAAAGCGCTGTGAGATGCCAGCAACCCCATCCCATGTGTCTGGCACGTGCTGCCCCATCTCCCCAGTTGCTCCTCTCACCTTGCCCGTCTCTGGTGAGGACTTTTTGGATGCAGGACTCGTCGCCCCTTTCCGGTTGCTGCCCAGCATCTTCTCCTCGCCTAGCACCCGCTGCTGCTCCTCCTCGGGCAGGCTCTGGGTGGCACAGGAGGAGAGACACGGTTAGATGGCCCCAACGCTAACGAGGCTTTGGTGCAATCAGGCAATGGGGACACTGGGGAGGGGGGAACTAACGCACTCAGTTGTCCCAATCCAAAAGCCACCCCCGCCAGGGCCGACATCAGGCACGGAACGCCTGGGTGCGCAGCTTGGGGGTCCCCACGCCTCTGCCTCCCCCCTCGCCAGGCAATGTCACCCTTCCTTCCCCAGCTCTGTTCCCCTCCCTGGCTCGGTCTCATCTGCTTCCTCTCTGCAAAGGCAGGGCGGGCAGGTGCCCGGATCCACGCGCACCCCTGGGTTTTCCACCCCCCTGCCCTTGCAGCCGCAGCCGGGGCCGCGTCACGTCCGCCCGGGGACCGAGCACGATGCTGCGACGGCCTCGGTGCGGCTCCCCCCACCTACGCCCTGGCCGAGGGAAGGAAGCGAGAAACACGCTGCCGCCTGCACGGTCGCAGCCACTGGTGGCAACCCCTCCTCCAGCACCAGCCCTCCGCTCACCCCCGGCTTCCCCTCCTGCCTGGGGGGGTGCTCTGTCCCCACCTCCCAGCGCTCAACTGGAAGACACTGGGTCAGGTATTAGGGCAGGTAGGGAAGGGTCAAGACCCTGTGCAAACACCTCTGCACAGCACCCACAGCTGGGTCCAGCCACATTTTGGGGGGAGCAGAAGAGAGCAACATCAGTGCAGCCTCCGTTTAACCCATCCCGGTCCCCGGCCAGGGCTCCCTCTCCACATTTGGGGTCTCCAGCACCCTCACATCACTCACCTCCAGGAAGCGGAGCAGCTCAATCTCGTAGTCTTTCTTTTTCTGGAGGGAGATGGAGACATGCGGTTACACGGAGATTATCCCCCCTTCCTATCCCTGCCTCGTGCAGTCCCCTCAGCCCCCTGGGCAACAGCATCCTCCACCCGGACCATCTCCTGGCTCTACACACATGGACCGGGGAGACAGAGGACCAAGGGAGGTGACTGAAGACCTCAGGACGAACTGGCGGTCAAGACAACAAGAACAGGTATTGAGGAAGGGCAAAGGGCTCATCTCCAGCGAGATTTGTAGCCCAAACCCTTCCATCCTTTGGGGTTGCACTAGATGATCTCCAGAGGTCCCTTCCAACCCTGACCATTCTGTGATCCTACTCCTCCCTCCCCACAGCGCTGGTGCCCATCTGCCCGTCCACCCGTCTTGTCCATCCTCATCCGCTCACCTGATCACACTTTTTGTGGTACGCGTCTTTTTCCTTCTGGGAGAGCAGCTTCCACTGCTGGCTGCACAGCACCATCCGCTCGGTGCTGGGCACGTCTTTCATGTTGGCCATCAGCTCTGCACAGTACAGGGAGTAGCTATTCCTGCAACCGATGGAGGGACATTAGGGACAACCCGCCTCGCTCACGTCCCCATTGCGGAGCTGGTTGGGTGCTAAGAGCCCCCCAAGACGCCTCCAGCTGCCTGCTGGGCTGCACTGGGCAGTGAAGAGCTGTGCTAGGTGTGTCTGTGTTTTAGGGAATCTAAGGGTTGGATTACGCCCTAACCCAGAGCATGCAGCATCACCATAAACCTTGCTCAGATTCTCAGCGAATGTATATTTAATGTATATTTTAGGACCAGTTTAATGGAGTCATTGACAGCCATGGTCCCAGAAATGATGCTCTTGTCGGTCTCAAAGCCACGTAGAACCCCAGCTTCCTCGTTAGCACGAACCAGCGTCCGCACGATAGCTCAGAGAGGGACGGTACTCACGGAGGGGGCTTTGTGGGTCGGCCATCAAACTTGTCCTTGAGCTGGCGCTCGGCCTTGGTGAGGGTGGAGCGGGTGATGCCCTCCTCGCTGATGTTCAGCTCGGGGTGCTTCTGGATGTAGTCACGCATGATCTCCTGCAAAGGATGGAGAGCAGTCAGGAGAAGGGCTCCGATCCCCGCTTGGCTGGGGGCCGGAGGAGGAGGAAAGAGAAGCCAACCTTTGCCCTAATCATCTCCCCAGGGACACTTCTCCCTTCCCCAAACGTCGCTGGAGGAGGCAGTGCTCAGACTCACTAGGGACCTGCAGGGATCTGGCTGAACCCCCATGCTGGCTATTGGGTGAGGCTAGCTAGCCGCAGGTGGCTAGTGGCCGGGAGGCAGAGTGGCTCAGAGTGAACGTAGGGACGAGTGTGGAGGGGAACGGGTGAGGCTGCTCCCTACCTCGTACTCCTTCCGCTGTTCCAGGGCCTTATGAATCCATTTCAGCCTCTTTTTATCCGAGAGTTGAGACCACTGCTTGCCCAGCGACTCTTTCACCTCCTTCGTGGTGGCCTGAAAACCCAAAGCCAGAGGTGAGGGCAGAGGGGTAAACTCCAAAAATAGAAGAGGGGGGGTAAAAAAAAAAAAAATTAAAAAAAAAAAGGCAAAAATAGTGTGGCCTGCCGTCTTGTCCTGGCGGCACCCGGCTTGGGGCCACGGGGCGGCTGCTAGCCAAGCTCGCGGCCAGGGAAGGGGGTGCGTGCAAGTGTGGGGCTTGGCCAGAGGTGGATGTCTGTGCTGGAAATCTTTCCTGCCCTGACTCAGGCTGTGGTCACCCCTTCAACTGCAGGCAAAAAATGGGGTCTGTCTCCCCCAGAGCCTCTTCCAGATGTGCAGAGTCCCTTCTTACCTCTGTCCAGACTGCTGGGAGCTTCTAGCGGTGTCTTCCATCCCGTCCCACCCCCCCTAAAATGCTTCTCTCCTTTCCCCCTCCTCTCCCCCCAGCAGCGGGGTACAGGACCCCTCAACACTCACACTCACACGCACTCCCACCCACCGTACTCACATCTGGACGCACTTTCAAGTAGATCTTCTTCTCGTGGTTGTACCACAGCTGTTGGGGGGTCTTGGGTTTTTCGGGGACGTCAGATTTCTTGGCGTTCTGGATGAGATCCGGGTGATCTTCCCTTTACCCAGCAGGGAGGCGGGGAAGGGAGAGCGTTATGGAGGTCGCAGGTGGAAGGAGAGTACCCCTTAAACCTCCCCGCTAAGGGGTAACCATCACTGCTGGGCCAAGCCCCCATGGGCTCAGATACCGGGGTGGGGGGACCAAAAAGACCAGAAGGGATTTTAGGAATGATCTGAGTCTGCCCCTCCTGGGGGAGCATCAGCTAGGAGCATCCCCTTCACGGCACCAGGCTGGGCTGCATCCCTGGAGCAGCGGCAGATCATCGGGAATGCCAGGAACCACCTGGGTCACAGTGACCACGTTCAAAGGAAAGGACTGGAGGGAACGGGGTGGTCACTTCAGCTTTTAACAGTACCGGTGGCAGAGCTCCTGTCCTCCCCCTGCAGACCCTAACCCCCAGAGCCTAGCTGGTCCTCCGCTCTCTCCCCCTCGCCGAGTCACCCAGCTGGAGGGCTGCTCTCAGACACTTGCTCTTCCTTTTTTCCTTTCCTTGCTCTTTTTTTTTTTTTTTTTTCCATCATCCCCCCTTCCCTTCTGCTTCCAAGCCGCAGCGCCCATCAGAGCTTCCTCCGTGAGCCACACGAAGGAGGGGAGACTGGGTCTGCCTGGAGGGGCCCAGGGAAACGCAGGGAGGGGGCTGCCCGCTCACCTGAACCTCGCCAGGTTCCTCTCAAACTCCTGCTTCTCTCGCTGGAAGTCCTGGATGTATTTCATCTGGGGACACAAAGCCACCAGGGAGGTGGAGAGAGGGACATCAGCACTGCGGAACAGGCAGGCAGATACATCCCTGTCGACTGGGCACCCCACCACCCCGCAAAGGGACCCGAGGGCTCTCCAGCCCATCTGACCAGTCCTGCAGCTCCCAGCTGAGGGTTTCCAGCCTGCCCAGGGATTTGGAGGCAGGATCTCTCCTCTTCCTCCACCCAAGCAGTCCTGGGCAAGAGGGCACAGCAGGACTTTGTGCCCTGGACCTTTCCTGCCAGTGGCAAATCCACCCAGATTGAGAGCAGTGGAACCCAAAATGCCTGTCTGGGCTCTCCATGGTCCAGTCAAGCCCAGGGCCACCTCCAGAGCTGGGCTGAGATGGGCACCTCTCCTCCCAGCGTCTCCCATGGCTCAGAGCAGAGCCTGTCCCTTCCATCCCTCACTCGGACAGGGCGGCCACGGTGAGGCGTGTGATTTAACCCCAGCATTAAACACAGATCCACCCAACAGCAAAGTCACCATCCAGGTCCGTCTGGAAGAGACGGACCAACGGACAGACCCAGCCAGCCTCCACCCCACGGATCCTGGGAACCAGGACAGGAAAAGGAAAGGAAGTCTTACTGGTCTGACAAGACTAAACAAGCACCCGGCTTTCTCCCATCGAGAGTCGGATTCAACCCTCACCAGGCAGAGGCTGGGCTCTGCTGGTTGTACTGGGAGAGTCTGGGCAGTCAGAGCCTGGCACACGGAGGCAGACAAGTGGGAAGGGGCTTGCTGACTCCCCCCACCCCATACCTTTTTCTTCTCGGGAAGCTCCTTGTATTTCTTGGACAGGATCTTGGTGAGATCCAGGTTGCTCATTTCGGGGTGAAGCTTGGCATATTTGGCTCGCTTCTCCATGAAGAAGCGGAAATAGGGAGTCAGGGGCTTCTTGGGGAAGTCGGGGTGTTTCTGGGGAGACAGCAGAGCGGCAGATACTGAGTGCGGAGCCGGTGGCACTGCGGAGGGCACAGCCAAACCCTGCCGGCTCCCAGCTCCCCCCTGGTACTGGGGAAGACCTGCCTCCATCCAGCCCCACTGGTAATCCAGCTCCCTGAGATGGGAACACCCCGGCTTTGCAGGCAAGGGGGGAAAAAACACTAGGAACAAGGGCTCCCTTCCCCAGGAACTCCAGCATCCCAGGGCCGAGTATCTCGGGAGCAGCCTCCGGCCATCCAGAGCTGTTGGCACAGAGCGGTTGTGCCGCAAGAGGGGAAACTGAGGCAGGAGGAGGGGACCCCGGATCCACCTCCCAGGGATGGCCGGTGGCAGAGCATCGGCTGCCCCGGTGCCAACCCGGCCAAAAGCAGCACCCCACCCGACCCGGCAGGCCAGGAATAGGACGGCGGCTTCCCAGCGCCCCCCCCGCCGGTGCTAAACTTGGATGCAGGCTGCCCGCGATACAGCCAGCCATATTAAATGTACCCTGGACTTGGCCCGTGCCCAGAGCCCGTGGCCTCCGGAGCCTTGGGCAGCCGGCCGCGGGGATTACGGGCAGTGAGGTGCCTGCAGGGGCTCTGGTGGCAGAGCCACACGGGTCTGGGGTGCCACACGGGTGACAGCCTCCCATCCTGGGGAAGGGGGAGGTCCCCCTTTAGGGCCCAGTCCCAATTCTTGTCCGATACCTTGAGTTTTTTGCCCTTGTAAGGATTCTTCACGTGCTCTTCAGCGTCCATAATGAGCTCCGTGAGGGTCCGAAACTTCCTCACCTGCAGGGTCAACGAAGGGCCACAAAGTGAACAGGCGCGGGGTGGGGGACAGGGCAGGTCACCGCTCGACACCGCATAAACCCACAGGGTTTTCATAATGCCACTGCGCAAACAACCCATCCCCGCACCTCCGAGGGGTTCGCAATGCCACTGGCAGCGGGGTGGTGTCGGCACTAAGGGCCGAGGACTCGGGGCGTTGAACTTGAGCGATTCAAACAGCCCTGGGAGGTCACCGGGATGCTCGGTCCCTCTCGCAGAGACTCCCTCCAAGCCCTGTGCGGCTGTCGGTTACCTCGTTAGAAATCTCCATCCACTTCATCTTGCACATCTCCCCTGAAAAGTCCTTGAAAGCCACTTTCTCCCAATCCAGGTGGGACTCGGTGGTTTTGAACTTGCTCCCGTCGTTGGAGGGCAGGTTATTCTTCATGCACTCCAGCAGAGTCAGCATGTCCTCCTGAGACCAGCGGTCTGAGCACCAAAGAAACAGGCTTAGCGATGGGCAGGCAGCTTTCCCGGCAGGACACGGGGACTACAGCTCCCGGCGTGCAGCTCCAGACCACACGCTGGGACACGTAATCTCCACATGCTGCCTCTCGAGATTAAAGATCAAAGGGACCTGGCTGTTTCCATCACCCTCCAGCAACTTTCTACGGGCCAAAACAATCCCAGGCAAAGCTAGAAAATCCACTCGGTGCAAACCAGAGAGACTCGCTCGCCCCAGTACACCATCAGATAAGGGGATGGCTCTGCTGCGCGGGAGCAGAGGGCTATTCCCTACGCACGGGAGCGAAGCCCGGCAGAGAGAGACGGGAGCGACGTGCTCTCCAGCCAAGGAGGAAGCAGGGAAACCCACTTTCTAAGTGGAAAAGATGTGTCCGGAGCAATGGAAAACCCTGCAGTGCTGCTTTTCCTCCAACTTGGAGAGCCTTGCCATCACCTGGGACCTAGCTCCATGTTGACCTCTGCCAAGGTCAAAGCTCCGATACCACAAAGCGGGGTGGAGGGGGGGCAGAACCCAGCACAGCCCCCCGCCCCGTCTCGCAATGGGGTCCCTGACGGCACAGGTTTGATGGTTACACCACCCCAACATCCCCCCAAGCTGCTGGGAGGAGCATCCCCAGCTCCCATACGGACAAGATGCCGGGATGGTGGGACGGGTGCATGGCAAAGCCGGGGAGCCTGGAGCAACTGGGAGGCCGGGATGGGCAGCGGCATCGTGCCGGCACAGGCAGCAAGGCAGGACATCCCAGCACCGAATGCCCCCATCCAGCACCAACTTTGGGGCTGCTTCCTCACCAGGGGAATTCCGCTGCCGGGCTCTCTGCTCCGAACTGAGGAGAGGAGCCCTGGGGTGATCCGCAAACACGGGCGGCCCTGGGGAAAAGCAACGGGTCCTGGGAACGGAAAGAGAGGTCCCCGGGGACAGGTTGGAGGAGGAGCAGAGCCCCGAGCCGCACGCCTACGTGGCCCTGGCTGATTCAGCCCGGGATGGGCAACCGAACCCAAGGGGTCCCCGGGCATGGGACTGGGTCTCCAGGGTGTCCCCTGCCCCACGTCACTGCTGGGGCAAAGACTGGGGCGTTCGGAGCTGCCTAAGGAACACAGAGCATCCCGACGGAATGGGGATGGTGCGGTCCATCACGGATTTGAGGGGAACATCGCGCTCTCCCTCCGTCCCCAGGAATGAAAAACAATCCCCCAGAAATACCCAGCTGCGGCTCTCCCTCCGCTCAAACTCAATACACACGAAAACACCACCTCTGCCTCCACCTCCCGCCACTGCATCGGTCTGGCAAAGGGCAAACACCCCCGCACCCCCCCCAACCCCAAATCCCAACAAAAGATGTTAAAGGACACGTGGGACCCACAGCCGGGGCACGGGGGGAGCACAGCCAGGACCTGTCCCCCCCACCCCATTTCCCCTGCTGGACCAGGCTGGGGGGCCGAGGCAGAACAGTTTGGGATCCAGCCGGTCCTGTAGTTACCTCACCAGGTCCGTTAGGGATTAATTGGGAAGGGGGGAGATGGAAAGAGCCCCCCCATAAAGCAGGGAGCCCAGGGGCTCAGGATGTGTCTCCACACTCCCAACTTCGGAGCCCGAAAAAGTCACGAAGGGTAAAAAGAGATGGGAAGCCCCCATCCCCTGCCGTGCCTCGGGGTGGGGGGGAATCAGAGCTGGGGGGTGGCACCGAGCCCCAAATTTTATCTTCCTATTTTTCCCACCTGCTTTCCAGCCCTTCCCCAGATAAGGACCAACAAGGCAGAATTGGGCCGTGAAGCCAGTGCCAACTTTACTTGCAGAAACCAGGAGAAATACCCGAAAGCAGCACAGCCACGAAAATCAAGTGGGGAGGGAGAAAGGGACGCAACTCCCCCCCAAACCTGACCCCATCAACAAGCTCTGTGCCTCAGTTTCCCCCCTCCAACACAGAAACGCCACAAGACCTTTGGCCCCGCGTGACCCCCCTGATGGCAGACAGCCGAAACAATCACAACCCGCAGGAATACATAAAAAAACTGTGGAAACCTCTCCGAACACTCGCTGGCAGCGGGGTGGGGACCCCACTGCTCAACGCCGCCTCCCCCCATCCCTCCATATCCTCTCTCTCCTGCCGGGGTTTGCCGAAAAATGCCGGAATTGCAGAGTTCACCCGCCAAAGATGAATGGGGTTGTCTGTGCCCTGGGACCGATTTATCCCCGGCTCTCCTGGCATCGGCCGGGCCGGGTCTATATTAGGAAAGCTGCCCCGGTGTAATTAAATCCAGCTAAAGACCCGGCGAAGGACACGTGCTCCAGCCGGGTTCGCTCGGGGCAACGCACCGACTGCGGCAAGGGAGGAAAGACAGGGGGACCAGGCAGGCCAGGGTGGCCGGACTGTGCTCCCGGGGCTTTGCAGTGCACCCAGGGAATTTTTGGGTGGCGGGCTAGCAAAGCCCTGCTGCCCCAAATAAAAACATCCCTTTTTTACCTTGTTTTCCTCCCCCTTTTTCCAATAAAAGCTGAACCTCTGATGTCATCCCCGGGGTCTGGAAGCTGGAGGCCCAAGGTAACGGCTCCGGCTTTTAATGCAGGCCAGATGTGGTCGGCGAAGGCAGCACCTCTTTGTGCCAGCCCGTGTCCCCCCCCTCCCCTCCCTGAACCGAAACACCCGCCACCCAAAATGAGCATCCCCGACACCCTTCGCCGGAGATGGAGCGGCTGCCAGCACGAGCATCCGCGCGCTCCCAGACGTGTGCGTGCTCTGGGATGGGGATGAGGCAGATGCCCCACAGCAGTGGTACTCCCGTGGGACCCCCGGTGTGGTGGTGGTGGTGGTGGTAGGTTTGGGGGGGGCTCACCTTGGTTTTTGGGAGCTGTCATTTCCAAGTCTGCAGGGCACTCGGCTTCGCCGTTCATCCTCCACCTGCCTGCGCCCACGCCGGCTCCCTCGCGCGCTACCCGAGATCACTCGGCTCTGCAAGCAAAGGGAGACCCCCGCTAGGCACCCCCCCATGGAGGGGGGAGACCCCGATCCCTGACAGGGAGCCTGATCCAGGTGTCCATACCCGCTCCCCCCAAGATGAATGGGGTGCTGGGATCCCCCACACACCCAGCCCTGCGAGGTTTGAGGGGGCCTTGGAGAAGGGGTGCAGAGAGGAGAAGGTGGGTGGCTGGGGGTGGTCCCCCCAAAATCCTGGGGGGGTTGAGGAGGGGGGTCCGGAATGGCGGCACAATCGCAGGGGGAAGAGAAAAGGGGGATGTGGGAAGGGAAAAAGGGTTTGGGGGGGGATGTCCCAGGGGGAGGAGGGGGGCAGGATCTGGGGGCATCCCCACAGATCCAAGGGCAGAAGGGTTCAGGGGGTCTCCCTGAGGCGAAGGGGATCCATAGATCCCGGGGTCACAGAGCCAAGAGGGGTCCCAGGGATCTCCCAAGGGGGGTCACACACATCACCACCCCCAAAAGGGGGGTCTCAAAAGAAGGGAAAACAGAGATCCAGCAAGACCTTCCCCAAGGGAGGGCAGG
>NW_009647340.1:0-239 GCF_000708025.1 Charadrius vociferus | reverse complement strand
CCCATATGGGGATGAGGGACCCCCAGACCCAAATTAGGGTCTCCCTCCCACATTGGGGTCTCCCCCCATATTAGGATCTGCACCCCAATAGGGGTCTGCCCCCCAAATAGGGGTCTGCCCCCCAAATTGGGGTCTACCCCCCGTATTAGGGTCTGCACTCCAATGGCGGTCTACACCCCAGATTAAGGTCTGCCCCCCAAATAGGGGTCTGGCCCCCAAATTGGGGTCTCCCCCCATAT
>NW_009647339.1:10529-10735 GCF_000708025.1 Charadrius vociferus | reverse complement strand
ACGGCGCAGCACGCGGCAAGCGCTGCCATCTTGTATGAAGCCCAACAGGCGCCGTCCTCAGCTTTCCTCGGCCGCCAGCTCGGGGACTGTTTGCTCTCAGCTCTGCGAAAGGAGGCGACGGAGCCGCCCACCCTCCAGCAATCCCTCTGCTTCTTCGAGCTCACCCTGGAGCAGTGCCGGCATCCTTGCAAGAGCGGGCGGTACGG
>NW_009647339.1:3649-10407 GCF_000708025.1 Charadrius vociferus | reverse complement strand
CACGGCCCCGGTGGGGCCCCCCTCCCCCCAGGCTGCGGCGGCTCTCGGTGCGACAGCGGAGGCCTCGGAGCCGTTCCTCAGGGTGCTGGCTGAGAGCTGCCAGTTCATCGTCTCCTCCCTCGGCGAGTACGTGAAGAGGAGCAAGGAGCAGCCCTTCGGCCGGGATGACGTGCTCGGCCTCTGTGATTTCACTGAAGGGCACTGCCGTGTCCTGCACCGGCTGCTGGAGAGGGTAAGACCGGGGCTGGGAGTGGGGTGACCGCGGACCGTGGTCGATCAGAGCCTCTGTGAGCAGCTGGGGGATTTGTAACCCTTCTCCGGGCTCGATGTTCCCTTTAATCCATCAGTGGAGTGTCCCTCTCTGGTGTCCCTATCCAGAGCGGCAGCGCTCGGTGCTGCCCAGGTCTATAAACGGGTCTATTCTCCTTCCGTCCCCTCTTCAGGTCCCTCCTGACGGTGTCAAACAGAAGCTCATGGTGAAGCAGCTGCTCTACCGCAACCTCCAGCTCTTTGCCAGCGTGGCCTACGATGCCTTCCAGTGCTCCCAGGTACCGGCGGCGGCGGAGGGGACGGGCCCTGCCGCTGGGGGGGGGCGGTACCCTCCTGCTTCCGGGGCTCCCTCTCCCCGCAGCCGTTGCAGGCGGTGGGCTGGCCGGGTCTGGAGCGGCTGACGGCGGGCTGCGGGAGGAGCGTGGCCTGGATGCTGGAGGCGTTGGAGGGGCTCCCCGAGAGCGAGCGCGCCAAGTACCTCGATGTCACCGGTCAGTGCCACGGCGGGTGGCACCAAACCCAGCTCAGGTCGAATGCGGTTGCAGAGCTCTGTGTCTGTGTATGGTGGGGGAAGCAACGAGGGGGTTCTCTGTCACGCAAAATAGGTGGCTGGTGGGGACAGGGCAGATGGTGACCGTCCCCTGGGAGAAAAAATGGGAGTCGTTCTCTCTCCATCACGTCTTTAATATTTGGGTTTCGCTTGCGGCAGTGTCGTGCGCGTTCAAGCTGGCCTACATCTTCTACAACCAGAACCTTCATGAGGAGGCCAGCTCCGTCTGCGAGCTCTTCTGCGAGCGGCTGCAGGCAGTGGATGCCTACGCGTGTCCGGAGATCCCCCCGGAGAGGGTAAGCGTTTCTCTGGTACTTCTGCCAGAAACGGGGCTGAACCGAAAGGTCCGATTCCTGTGCCAGGGCAGCAAAGGAGAGGATGGGACCAGCTATTCCTCCTGGAACAACCCCAATTCCCTGTTCCGAGGTCTTCCCTTCGCCCAGGCGGGGAAGGAGGGGCTGTGGTATGGGATATGGGAGGTGGGGACTTGGCTCTGAAGCCGGTTTTCTCTCTGTGCTCTCCCCGCAGCTGCACAAATGCTTCAGGCTGCAGGTGGAGAGCTACCGCAAGCTGGGACGGCTGGAGAGAGCGCTGGAGTGCGTGGCGCAGTGGCTGGTCGCTCTGCGGGGTCGGATCGGGGAGCTGCTGGCAGAACCCGTCTCCCTTTGGGTCAGAGTCAAAACAGATGCTGCGAAACAAGGGGCCGAGGAGTTACAGTTGCGGTAAGACCTAGAAGGCTGCCCGGTGCGTGGGGGGTGGATATCTTGAGAGCTGCGGTTCCCGAGCTGGTAAAACGATGATGTTTCTCCCTGGGAGATGTGCCCGGCCCCACTGCGCCCTGCAGAGCCCCTCCTACAGCTCCAGTTTCCCTCAGGACCCTGAAGGAAGGATTGGAGGGGCACAGCCTGGACACAGAGACCTTGGTGACCGTCCTTTTTGCGGAGTTGAAGGCCTATAAGACTGTCCGAGCTGACACGGGGCAGGAACGCTACAACGTCCTCTGCGACCTGCTGGAGATCTGTTCGGAGGAGAGCGGCCACCTGCACGAGCGAGCCGTCGGCTTGACGGAGCTGGCCCAGGTTTTGTGCTACCACAGCTACGCCCAGCAGACGGAGTGGTGGGTGGACGCCGGCGCGCCGGCATCACCTCCCTGTGTCCCTGAAAGTCCCCGAGGAGCATTTGAGGGTCCTCAGGGGGAGAGCTCTGTCCATTTGGGGTCCTGGAGTGTGTCTGTCCTTCCCCTTAAAATGCTCCAGGGGTTTTGTGGGCAAAAAGGCTTTTTCTAATCCCTCTCTCCAGCAGCTCTTCCCTGGATTCGGTCCACGAAGCTTTGCGGCTGCTGGATTTGGTGCCCAAGAGTGCCCAGAACCGGGACCGGCTCCTCGATGACCGGGCGCAGGCTCTGCTCTGGCTCTACATCTGCACCCTGGAGTCCAAGCTGGAGAAGGTGGGTGGGGGTGGCAGAGTGGGGGCCGTGGGATGCCGAAACGGGTCCCGATCCGGAAACACGGGGACTCTGTGCACGTGCGTAGTGCCCTCCACCTCACTGGCAACGCTCAGCGCTGCACCGGGGCCACCAAAAGCCACCCAGACCCCACCGGGAACCCCGTGGTGTCTCTTAATGTGCGTTGCCGCTGCCTTCTCCCCCCGCTGCAGAGCATAGAGAGGGACCAGAGAGCCAAAGCTCAGGGGCTGAAGAACCTGGATGACTTTGAGCCCAATGACCTCAACTACGAAAGCAAGCTGCTGGAGGACAGGTTCCTGTACGACGGCATCTCCTTCAACCTGGCGACAGAGACCGGTGAGAACGCCGGTGGCTTTAGGCCCTTTGTGAAGGGGCTTTCTGGGAGCGCCCGGTTTTGGGCCGGGAAGGGGGGTGTGTGTCTCAGACCCGGGGTTATCCCCTCAGCTCTCTCCAAAAGCCTGGATGATGCCTTCACCTTGTGGAAGCAGCTCCTGGCGACGTCGGGCGTCCCGGCCGTGCGCAGCCCCGAGCAGACCGTGGCCTCCCTGCACCTCCTGGCGGCTCTCTACAAGCTGATGGCCAAGGTACCACTGCTGGTGGAGGGGTGACCGGTGGGATGACAGCTCCCCGGGCGCCGAGAGTCCCTCTGAGGTGACCTCTGAGTGTAACTTTGGGGTTTTTTTTCCTGCCCTCAGCCCTTACAAGCCATGGAGAGCTACCTCCTGGTCAGAGCCCTCTGTGGCGCACTCGGGGACAGCCTGGGCATGGCCGGTGCCCTGTGCCAGATCACCAAGCTGCTTTTCCAGCTGGAGTGTCCCAACTACGCCCAGGTAAGGCTGGCAGGGAGGGAAGGGACCGCGGGGTGAGCTCGACCCATTCCCGGGGCCGCAGCCCTCGTACCGGTGCGTTGGGTTTCCAGCTTTTCCTGGAGGAGACGGAGTCCTGCCTGCGGGAAGCTGACAGCGGCAACGATTCCTACCTGCTGCTGCAGCAAACCTGCCTCCTGCTCCCCAGCCAGCTGTGCTGTGTCAACCACCAGGGGGGGCTCCTAAAAAAAAAAAAAAAAAAAAAAACACCCCAAAAAAAACCCTTTTCTGCCTCAGAAATGTGTCGGAGGGCAAGAGGAGACTGCAGCAGCTCTGGTTATCTCAGTACATCTCACTAGGGACCTTGGGTGTGGAAACATCCTGGACCACAAACGGTAACTCTGCTTGTTTGGGGTTTGTTTTGTTTTTTTAACTCCTTCTGCAGATTGAAGAGGGTCTCACCCTGTTGCTGGAGGTGCTCCGGAACCCGGCTCTGCAAAAAATCACAAAGGTCTGGTACCTCCTGCGAGCCCACGTCCTCCGGCTGGCGGCCGCCTCCCTGAGCCTTCCCCCTGCCCGCCTCTCGCCGGAGCTGCGGCAGCGGATCTTTGGGCACGGTGAGTCGTTGGAGGGGTATTTAAAACCCTCCTGGTGAGCACCGGGCTGAAAAGGGTTGCGGGCGAAGCTCCGTGCAAACGTTTGACCTCTGGGTTTCTCCAAACCGACCCCTTTTGGGGGTGAGGAGAGGGAATGTGGGGGGAGTGGCTCTGCGCTGGGGCTGGGGAGGGTCTCGGTTGATGCTGATATTCACGGCCGCCCTCGCGCAGGGTGGAAAACGCCCGAGACGGCTCTCGCCGAAGCCCACAAGCTCTTCCGCAGCATCATCCTCCTACTGATGGGCAGCGACGTGTTGGGCTGTCAAACAACGACGTCTGACACCCAATTTGTGGATTACGGTGAGTCGGTCGCTCGCCTGGAGCGAAACCCAACCGTTCCTCTGGAAAGGGTCGGGCTCCTCGCCTGCCTCTCCGGGGGGAGCAGCTCCGGTCATCTTCCTTTGTCCCTCCGTGGCAGGGGACAACCTGCTGCTGAAGTGGCAAGTGCTGGCTGACATGCTGGCCTGCTCCGAGCACCTGGTGGCCCTCCTCAGCAGGCTGGAGGGGGTGTGTAAAGCCAAAGCCTTCTGCTTGGAAGCCGTCAAGCTGGCCATGAAACTGCAAACCATCCGGTGGTGAGTTGAGCAAGCATGGAGGGGGGGGAAACAACCCATCCCTGAGCTCGGGGTGGGGGACACACTTGGGTAGGGATGAGCTGTCCTGAGACCACGGGGGACACTGGGTGACACTGGTGGGGGACTGGCCCTGGTGGGAAGGTTGTTTGGCCACTTCTTGGCTTAGTGTGGAGCACGCGGCTGCTCTGGGGTGTGTTATCCCATGAATTCGGCTTCTTGGCTCAGACGTGAGCTTGTTTCCTCGCTGCCCGCCTGCCTCCCTCCCTCCCGCACGGCCCTGGGGATGGAGCGACGGTTGTTGCAGTGGGGGAGTCTCTGAGGGATGGTTTTCCCTCTCCTCTAGGTGCGTTTCCTTCCTGGTGCTGAAGGCCCAGCTGGAACTGCAGCAGAGCGAGCTGGAGCTGAGCCATTTTGACCTTCAGCAGGCTCTCTTCCTCCTGGAGTCTGACACCGGTGAGTCCCCGCTCCGGGGAGGGGGGAATGGAGGAGGGAGGTGAGGTGAGCCCCGAGCCTGGGCTGTGCTGGAGATAACCCTTCTTGTGCCCACTTTTGGGCTGAGGTTGAAAGATCTGCATTCCTGGTCGTTCCAGGAGGGTGTGGAGGTGCGAGGGGTGATTCTGAGCCACGTTTTGGCTCATTGAGCGACTCCTCCAGCCGATAAAGGCGTAGACGGGGAAAGCAGTGGTGTTGGGTCCGCCTTCCCTTACCCCTCGGGCTGGCTGTGTGGGGAGAATGCCAAAATACCACCACCCCTCCTCCACCTGCAGAGTTTAAAGCCAGCAAGAAGCAGAAAAGCCAGAGGAAGATCCTGCCCAGGAAGGGCAAACTCGAGGGCAAGAAGCCGTGGGACCCCATCCCTGAGCCCCCTGGGGAAGAGGATGGATTCCTGAAGGGTCCCGCGCTGGAGTTTGTGGCCCCGGCGAGCGGGCTGACCAAAGCGGATGCTCTCACTGCTTCACCGGAGCTGAAACCGAAGAGGAAGAAGAGACTGGCCTTCCTCACCCACCCGGAAAGCTGTCCGTGCTGCCTCTGCTCCGACCTGGCCCTCTCGGCTCTCTGCCTGCGCTGGCTCCTCTCCTGCGCCCAGAGCGAGCTGGCAGCGGGCAGCGCGGCCGAGGGACTGGGTCTGATCCACGCCGTGCTGCCGCGCTGCGCCACCGTGGCCGCCCGCTTCGCCGCCGTGCTGCGGGACAAGCTGCGGGGCGGCTCCGTCAGCCCCGACCTGCCTACGCTGGAGCTCTTAGACGATTTAGTGGCCGCCGGCTACGCCGCGTTAGCCCTTCAGAGCCTGGCCAGCCCCCAGCTGGCGGAGGAGCTCCAGGAGGAGCTGGAGACGGGGTTGACCTTCTTAGCATCCTGCAGACCCCACCTGCCCAACCTGGAGGTCTCCAGGGCCAGCCTGCTGCTCGCCAAAGCCATGGCTACCATTTGCCGCCTGGCCTCCAAGCACGGCGACTCCCTGGATGGCTGCTTTGCCAGCTCTTGGACTTCGCAACTGCCCGCGCTCACTCCGGCGGAGCCCCAAGCGGTGGCCGTGCCCCAAACCCTCAAGACGGACAAGGCTCAACCCCAAAGGCGCAAGAACAAGGCAGCGTTGGT
The DNA here is from genome assembly GCF_000708025.1 of Charadrius vociferus. Taxonomy (NCBI): domain Eukaryota; kingdom Metazoa; phylum Chordata; class Aves; order Charadriiformes; family Charadriidae; genus Charadrius; species Charadrius vociferus. Next base: position 4,486 of record NW_009647339.1, on the reverse strand, counting down.
CCCCGCCGTGCCCAAGCCCCGAGCGAAGAAGAACCAGAGAGCGAAGCCCCCGTCCGCGCCGAACACCGACGACGTCTTTGCTCTGGGTGACTCGGACGGCGAGGTGCCCCCCATCGTCATCCGCCCGGCGATGGCGCCCTGCACCCCGCGCCAGAAAGCCTGTCCCCCCGCCAAGGCGCGGGCAGCCCCCGCTTCCAGGACTCCTTTCACCATCTTCAGCGAATCCTCCCCGCCGGCCAGCAAGTCCCGGCTCCTGCGAGCTCCCAAAGTCTCGGGGAGAATCAAATCTCGCCTAAAAGTGAGTAGGGCGGGAGGTGAGGGGCAGCCCGGCGCGTCCGGCACCAGCCCTGACACCCCCTCTGTCCCTCCGCTTTAGGTGACGTTCAGTGATGACAGTGACACGGAGGGTCCCGAAGCAGGGTTGACCCCCGCCGTTACCCGCAAGATGTCCTGTGCCCGGAAAGCTCTGCCCCCCAAATCCGTGGGGTGCCAGGCGAGCTCGTTGGGGTCCGGCGGTCAGCGCAGCGTTGCTCAGCCCCGCAGAGGACGGCCAAGCGCCCGCCGAGCCGGGGCCGCGGGGGAGAAGAGGGAGCGGACGACCCGCAGGGCTCCCGGCAAGAGAGCGGAGAAGGAGCAGGAGCTTCTGAGAGCCATTGAGGAAGAGGAGAAGGTGGAGGAAGAGCTGGAGATCAGCTTCGAGGTCTTACGGGCTTCCGAGGAAGAGGAGGGAGCTCCAGGTGAGCTGGGCTACCCCAGGGATGGAGGGGGGCTCTTGCCTTCACGCATCCCTAAGCAGTTGTATGGGGCTGTCCCCCACCGCTGCCCCCACCCCTGGGG
>NW_009647339.1:2044-3591 GCF_000708025.1 Charadrius vociferus | reverse complement strand
GCGAGGCGCTCCTGGCAGCGCCGTGGCCCAACAACGGGGACCCAGTGCCCACAGAGGGCTCCCTCTCCCCGCCCGCGGCTGGCGGTGAGCACCCAGCATGGGGTGGGCGAGCGGCGGAGGGAGGAAAGCTAAAGCTCTCTGTGAAATCTCTGCCAAAAATATATTTAAAATGGGTAAAAACCCACTGTATGGGCAGAGGGGAAACCGGCCGAGGAGGAGGAGGGGCTGCACCCCGACGCCGGGGGAAGGAATTTTAATTTTTGTCTGCATTTAATAGAATCATGGGATAGTTTGGGAGGGGAAAGGACTCTTTAAAGGCCATCTAGTCCCACGAAAAGGGACATCTTCACCTCCAGCGGGTTCATCCGAGCCCCGTCCAGCCTGGCCTGGAGCGTTCCCAGGGATGGGCCGTCTCCCACCTCTCTGGGCAACCCGGGCCAGTGTCTTCGCCGCCTTCCCTGTGGTTCCACCGTCTCTTTCTCACACTCCCTAATGCTCCTCGACCTTTCTGCCTCCTCCTCCAGCTCTGCCACCGGGCTGAGCGGGTCGTCCCTCTGCTCACACCGCTTTTTTCACCGCTGCCATCCATCACGTCTCCGCAGCCGCACACCCGGCTGGCTGCATGGCTCAGTGGGAGCTCTGTATCTATTTTAATTGCCAAAGAGTTAATTTTCCCTAAATTGGGTTTGTTCTGGCTGGGCTGGCAGCTGGTGAGCGACCTCCCTGTCTTTATCTCGACCCACGGGGGCTTTTTTTAATCCTGTTTTCTCCCCCCCTTCCTGCAGAGGGGCAGTGGGTGGGCATCGGGCTGTTGGCCAAGGGTGACGTGGAGCTGCTGGTCTTGGACTGGGAGCTGGTGGCCACGCTGGGGACGCCACGTCTGTCCCCTTCCGCTCCACCATTCGGAGCGGTGTGGCTGATCCTGCCCCGGGGTTTTGCTGCTTTGTCCCTTCCAGGTGTCACCTCGCTGGACACTGTCCTCAAGCTCCTGAAAGATGCTTTCAACTGCATCAGCCACTGCCCTCCCGGTGCGCTCTACAGCCAGCTCTGCCGGCTCCTGGCGTTGGCCGTGGGCAACCAGGACCCTCTCTCCACTGCCTACCTCCTCTCCGAGTCCGTCTCTGTCACCGTGCGCCATCAGCTGCTCAGCGTCATCCACAGGAAGATTTAGTGAGTCCCTCGGGTCGTCCTGTTCGATATGTTCCTTTAAGGACCTGCATGAAGGGATGGAGGGTCTCCACCAGCGAGTTTGCTGGTGACACAGCACTGGGAGGGGTGGCTGACACACTGGAGGGCTGTGCCGCCATCCAGCGTGACCTGGCCAGGCTGGATGGAGAGTTGGGTGGAGAGGAACCTCATGAAGTTCAACACGGGCAAGTGTGGGGTCCTGCATTTGGGGAGGAATAACCCCATGGACCAGTACAGGTTGGGGGCTGACCTCCTGGAGAGCAGCTCTGTGGAAAGGGACCTAGGAGTCTTGGTGGCCAACAGGATGGCCACGAGCCAGCGATGTGCTCTGGTGGCCAAGAAGGCCAATGGCATCCTGG
>NW_009647339.1:1178-1626 GCF_000708025.1 Charadrius vociferus | reverse complement strand
TCTGGAGCCATCCCAAACCCGCCTGGACGCCGTCCTGTGCCACTGCTGGAGGGGCCCCTGCTCTCGCGGGGGGTGGGATGGGGGAGCTCCAGAGGGCCCTTCCAAACCCCACCAGTCCGGGATTCTGTGATCCTCAGAGCATCACGGAGAAAGGGTCTCATCCACCACCACCAGATCTCTGCCAAAGCTGATTTTTGGGGCGGTTATTTCTCCCTTACCCGCTTTTCTCTCCGCAGCAAAGAGAAGAAGGCGGCGGGGGATGTGGCCGAGCGCCTCCGTGGGCTCTCCTTGCAGGAGGGAAGCGCTGCCTGCCGTGGCCACCACCTCGCTGAGCTGGAGAGACTCTTTGTCTTCAGCTCCACGGGACTGGGGGCTGGGGAGCGGGACGCCTTCCGCACTCAGCTGCAGCAGATCCCCGCCGGTAAGGGCTGACGTGAGCACGGGGCAC
>NW_009647339.1:0-357 GCF_000708025.1 Charadrius vociferus | reverse complement strand
GACCTTTTGCAGAGCCTCATAGACACCCTGGAGATGCAGGTGCTGGGCTGTTGGAGGGGGGCCCTGCTCCCCACCGCCCCCCAGTCCTCTCTGGCAGAAGAAGCCGCCCAGTTGCACCCACAGCTCCGCCGGTGCGGTTGGAGGGACTCAGATCCCGCCCTGCTCAAGGTTTGTCGGGGGCCAGGATTTTTGGGGGTGCCCCGAGCTCTTGCTTTGCCACCGCTCACCCCTTTTTTGTTGTTTATTTTTTTTTTTGTTTCCTCCCCCCTCCGTCCCTCCTTTCCCGCAGGTGATGCTGAACGCCGCCCCCCTCCTCGCCCCCCAGGACGTGCAGACCCTTTCCTTCGGCCTCTGCTC
>NW_009647338.1:92922-94135 GCF_000708025.1 Charadrius vociferus | reverse complement strand
ATTTCTATTTAATCTTTATTTAATTAATATTTTGGGGGTGTTCTTTTTTCAAACCAGTTGCGTGTGGCAATCTGGGGCGCACCGGTTGGGAAGCCAAATGAACGTGCTGCTTATATTTTAGGCGTTCATCGAGAAGAAATTTTTTCCTGCTTGTTTTTAATGCTTTTAGATGTAATTATTAATTGTATTAATTAATATTTTTAGAGGGGTTTATTTTACAGTTGCGCATCATAATCCGGGCCAAAACTTGGGGTGCGCTGGATCTCCTGCGAAGCAAAACAAACGCACTGCTTATTTTTTTTACGCAGTTATATTTAATTAAATTTTTTTTCTGCTTATTTTTATGCATTTCTATTTCATTAATTATTTTATTAATTAATTTGGGGAGGAACTACATCGCCTAATCTGGGGCAGAACTCGGGCTGTGCCGGCTCTCCTGCGAAGCAAAATGAAGGCGCTGCTTAATTTTTTAGGCATTTCTATTTCATTAAATAATTTTATGCATATTTTAAATGCGTTTATATTTAATTATTTTTATTAATTAATATTTCTGAAGGGTTTTTTTACAGTTGCATATTGTTATCTGGGCCAGAACTTGGGGTTTGGGGTGCGTTGGATCTCCTGCAAAGCAAAATAAACACACTGTTTACATTTATAGATTTATATTCAGTTATTTTTTCTGCTTTTTTTTTCTGCCTTTATATTTAATTATTATTTTTATTAATTAATACTTTTGGAGGGCTTTTTTTTTTGTGGTTGCATTGCGTAATCCCGGCCAGAACTCGAGGTGTGCCGGATCGTCTGCGAAGCAAAATAAATGTGCTGCTTATTTTTTATGCATTTATATTGAATTAAAATGTCTAGTTATTTTTTTATGCCTTTAATTATTATTTTAATTAATTAATACTTTGGGGAGGGGTTTTTTAACACTTATATCACATAATCTGAGCCAGAACTTGTAGTGTGCCGGGTTGCCTGCGAAGCAGAATAAATGGTTTGCTTATTTTTTAGGCCTTTATATTTCGTTAAATTGTCTGCTTTTTAAAAATGAGTTTATATTTAATTATTATTTTTATTAATTAATACTTTTGGAGACCTTTTTTTACAGTTGCGTCTCATAATCCTGGCCGGAACTTGGGGGTGCGCTGGATCTCCTGCGAAGCAGAATGAATGCATTGCTTATTTTTTAGGCATTTATACTTTATTAAATTGT
>NW_009647338.1:89314-92141 GCF_000708025.1 Charadrius vociferus | reverse complement strand
TTTTGATGTTTTTTCATTGGGGGGGGGGAATTAAAAAACAAAGAACAAAAAACAAGCAGAACCCAAACCCCCTTTTAAGGACGCAAGAGCATCCCTGGCGGGGATGGGAGTTTATTCCAGCTGCGGTGGGAAAATAAACCGCCAGAATTATTGGGAATAAGCCGCCAGAATTGGGAATAAGCCGCCAGAATTGGGAATAAGCCGCCAGAATTACTGGGAATAAGCCGCCAGAATTACTGGGAATAAGCCGCCAGAATTATTGGGAATAAGCCGCCAGAATTAGGAATAAGCGGCAAGAATTACGGGGAATAAGCCGCCAGAATTACTGTGAATAAGCCGCCAGAATAATTGGGAATAAGCCGCCAGAATTATTGGGAATAAACCGCCAGAATTGGGAATAAACTGCCAGATTTGAGGATTTTGAGCGTTCTCTGTGGAACTTAAGTGTTTTACCCTTTTTTCCATTTTCTTTTTAACCCTTTTTATCTGCTTTTTTCCCCGCAGATCATGTACAACGGGCAGCCCATCACCAAACTGGCCTGCGGGGCCGAATTCAGCATGATCATGGATTGCAAAGGCAACCTCTACTCCTTCGGGTGCCCCGAGTACGGGCAGCTGGGTATGGTGGTTTTTTTTTATTGGGGGGGTGATTCGATAAAATTTGGAGCAATTATGGGGTTGGGGGAGGGGGGGGGAGTTCCCTGCCTCAGTTTCCCCGTTTGGGCGACTGCAGCGTTCCGTGCAGCAAAAATAGTGGGGTGGGAGGTGTAAATAAAAAGGGTTTTGCATGAAAAAAGGGATTTTTGCAGCTGGCTTGGAAATATCGGGAGTGCGGGAGGGGGACACGGACGGCGCGGTTTCATCCCTGTCCTCGTCCGCAGGGCATAATTCGGATGGGAAATTCATCGCCCGGGCGCAGCGGATCGAGTACGACTGCGAGCTGGTGCCGCGCCGCGTGGCCATCTTCATCGAGAAGACCAAAGATGGGCAGATCCTGCCCGTCCCCAACGTGGTGGTGCGGGACGTGGCGTGCGGCGCCAACCACACGGTACGGCGGGAGGGGGGCGGTGGGGCTTTGCCCGCAGATACCTGCGGCGCGCGCTCGCTGGGGGAGACTCGCAGCCTGCGTTTATGCATAAATACCCGCGGCGTGCATTCACTGGGGGAGACTTGCAGCGTGCATTTAATCATAAATGCCTGCAGCGTGCGTTTGTCCCTAAGTACCCGCAGCGTGCATTAATTGGGGAGGACTTGCAGCGTGCATTTCATCATAAATACCTGCAGCGTGCGTTTATCCATAAGTACCCGCAGCGTGCATTAATTGGTGACAATTTGCAGTGCGCATTTATGCATAAATGCCTGCGGCGTGCATTAATTGGTAAAGATCAACGGCATGTATTTATCCATAAATACCTGCAGCGTGCATTCATTGGGGAAGATTTGCAGTGTGCATTTCTGCATGAATACCTGCAGCGTGCATGAGTTAGTAAAGATTGGCAGCATGCGTTTATCTATAAATAGTTGCAGCTTGCATTAATTGGTAACGATTTGCAACATGCATTAATTAGTAAAGATTGGCAGCGTGCATTTCAGGCTGGACGTTTGCAGGGCGCATGCTAGGGAGTTTGTAGCGTGCGTTTTGGGATGAATACCCGCAACGTGCATTTAAGGGTCGAGATTTGCAGCGTGGATGTCAGGATGAATATTTGCGGCGCCTGTTTAAGGTTGAATACTCGCAGCGTGCGTTTTAAGGACAGAGATTTGCAGCGTGTGTGTAAGGACAAAAATCTGCAGGGTGCATTTAAAGGTTGAGATTTGCGGCGTGTGTTTTAAGGATAAAGTTTTGCCGCATGCGTGTTGGGGATGAAGATTTGCAGCTGGCGTTTAAGGATGGGAATTAAGGATGTAAGGATAAAAGTCTGCAGGGTGCGTTTAAGGGTCGAGATTTGCAGCGTGTATTTAAGGCTGAAGTTTTGCAGCATTCATGCAAGTAGATTTGCAGTGTGCGTTTAGGGATAGAGATTTGCAGTGTGCATATAAGGATAAATGCGTGCAGCCTGCATTTAAGGGGTGAGATTTGCAGCCTGCATTTAAGGGGTGAGATCTGCGGCGTGTGTATCACGACAAATAGCTTGCAGAGCATGTTTAAGGATAAATACTTGCAGCGTGCATTTATAGCTAAAAATTTGCAGCCTTCACTTAAGGATTGAGCTCCGCAGCCTGCATTTAAGGGTAAATTCTTGCGGCATATATAGGATATATGGATATAATAATGTAATCTCCATGTAAGGATGGAGATTTGCGGTGTGCATTCAAGGATAGATACTTGCAGGGTACATTTAAGGGTAAAGATTTGCGGTGTGCAGTTAATATTTGCGATAATCGCTGCAGTCGATGCCGTTCCTTGTGGCTGCCGCGGCGTTCCCTGCGCCGAGCTGGCCGGGTCTCAGCCGCTGACGGTCGGGGTGTTGAGGGGTGTGCTCCGTTTCTCCATCCCCAGCTGGTCCTGGACTCGCAGAAGCGCGTTTTCTCCTGGGGATTTGGGGGTTACGGGCGGCTGGGCCACGCCGAGCAGAAGGACGAGATGGTGCCGCGCTTGGTGAAGCTCTTCGACTTCCCGGGACGTGGGGCGGCGCAGATCTACGCGGGCTACACGTGCTCCTTCGCCGTCAGCGAGACAGGTGGGGTTTTCGGCGTTTTAAAGCGAATCCAGCGATATTTGGGGCGTTAAGGGGATGCTCCGGGGGCGAGGATGTGCTGTAGTTTGACCGGCGGTTTCGGGATTTGCAGGAGTTTGTTTTTTTTGGGGTGCCACCAACACCTCCCG
>NW_009647338.1:88032-88870 GCF_000708025.1 Charadrius vociferus | reverse complement strand
AGGGATCCCCCCCCCCTTAAATGTATACGGTGGCTGAGGCCATACACAGCTCATCACACCCATGGAGTGCTGGAGGGAGGCTGTGTGGACCTCCGCCTTGAATAGTTGAGGGTAGCTGAGGCTGTACACAGCTCATCACACCCATGGGGTAGTGGAGGGCTTGTGGACACCCCCCCAGCCTTGAATAAATAGGGGGGTTTGGGCTGTACACAACTCATCACACCTGTGGGGTGCTGGAGAGAGGGCGTGTGGTTCCTCGCCTTGAAGAAGTATGGTAGCTGAGGCTGTACACAGCTCATCACACCTGCGGGATGCTGGAGGGTGGGCATGTGGGCTCCCGCCCCTTAAATAAATAGGGTGGCTGAGGGTGTACACAGCTCATCTGATGGAGGGAGGGCGTGGTGACCCCCGCCTTGATTTAATGTGGTGGCTGAGGCTGTACACAGCTCATCGCACCCGTGGGATGGTGGAGGGAGGGCATGTGGACCCCTCCCTTAAATAGATGGCGGTGGCTGAGGCTGTACACAGCTCATCACAGCCGTGGGATGCTGGAGGGAGGGCATGTGGACCCCCCGCCCTGACTAAATACGGTGGCTGAGGCCGTACACAACTCATCACACCCGGGGGGGTGCTCAGGCATGGTCCTGGGTAAAATTGGGGGAGGGGGTGAGGGGGGGGCTGTCTCCGTGCCTCAGTTTCCCCGCTCTGCCCTCGCCGCAGGTGGCCATGGGCTACGCCCACTCCCTGGTGATCGCCCGCGACGAGACCGACGCCGAGAAAGAGAAACTCCGCAAACTGCCCGAATACAACCCCCGCACCATCTGAGGGGCTCCCAACC
>NW_009647338.1:85258-86678 GCF_000708025.1 Charadrius vociferus | reverse complement strand
GATTGGGGCACAAGCAGACGCTGCCACAGCCCCCGCTAAAACAGGGGGTGGAGAAAAACACCAAAACCCCCACTTTTACACCCCCAACCCTTAAAAAAAAAAAAAAAAAGCAGGGTTTTGGTTCATCCCGCCCGCCGGCAAACTTATATTTTCGGAGAAAACTCAAGGAATAAAAGCAGCGGAAGGCGGGAGGGGGTGGGAAGAACTCGCCCGGCAGCTGCGCGGGGTCCTGGGTTAGCGCTGTCGTTGTCGTCTTCAGGGGGTGTTTTTTATATTTCTTGGAGTAAATGTTTAAATAAAGGACGTCATTGTGTACCCCCCCGCGCTCCCCTCGCTTTATCCGCCCCCGCCTTTATGTTTCTTTTCTTTTCTTTTTTTTTTTTAATTAAAATTTAAGTCATTTAAGCCAAGCGCGGGGGATGCTTTGTCCTCCCCGCATCCAGCATCACCAGTCCCTCCGAGGGCACCGTCCTCCATCCCAGAATATTCCTTCCCCCCATCCCAAATATTTCCCTTCGATAGTTGCAGGCGGGCTGCAATCTCGGGGCGGCGCATGCGTAGCTGTGCGCTCGGTGCGCGCGCGGCTGCGGGTTTTTGTTTCCCCGCGGCTGCGGTTGGGCGCATGCGGGTATGCGCTTCCGCCGCGGACGCGCATGGATTTGTGCAGCTGTGTGAGTTTTAGTGTGTGCATGCACCGTTTTACGCGTGCGTGCGTGGTTTTGCACACGCAGTTTTTCCTGTGCATGCCTGGCTTTGCACGCATGCGGATTTTTGCACGTGCATGGATGGGTTTGTGCATGCACCTACGTGCTTTTTGTGCCTGCGTGTGGCTTTTTGTGCGCACACGTGCATTTTCCTGCATGCACCTCTCTTTAGGCATGTGCACGCTTGCTTTTCCGCATGCGTGCGTGGTTGCTTTGCACACATGCCCCTTTTTTCGCATGTCTGTGGACACACGCATGTGTGGGTTTGTGCGCACACGTGCATTTTCATGCGCTTTTTTTGCATGCATGCAGGTGCATTTTTCTGCGTGCAGCTGTGTTTTTGTGCATGCACACACATTTTGGGGCACGCACCTCTCGTTAGGCGCACGCACGCGTGCTTTTCTGCATGCTTGCGTGGTGGCTTTACCTGTATCTCTTTTTTGCATGCCTGCATTTCTGTGTACAGATGCACCTGTGACTTAGTGCGTGCATGCAGGTGCATTTCCCTGCGCGCGCGTGTGTTTTTGTGCCTGCGCACCCATTTTTAGCGCATGCCTATCCCCACGTGTGGTTTGGGGGCACGCACACGTGCATTTTCGCACATGCCAGGGCGCATATAACCCCCCGCAGCACGTTTTTTTTCCTCTCCCCTTTAACCAAAGTGCTGCAGGGGGCAAAACGCTGTCCGAGCGGCACCGCGCAGCATCACCGAGAGG
>NW_009647338.1:84205-84626 GCF_000708025.1 Charadrius vociferus | reverse complement strand
CTCGGCCGGTCCCAGCGCCTGCTTGAGGATGTCCCGGTTCCAGCTGATGCAGCTCTGGAGGGAGGGGGGTGTCAGCGGTGGTGCCGGGCAGGGAGGGAGGGACAGAGGGACAGACGGACAGATGGAGGGAGGGAGGGAGGGGGACACAGAGGGACGGACAGAGGGATGAAGAGTGGGTGAATGGAGAGACGGGTAGAGGGGTGGACAGATGGAGGGATGGGTGGGTGGACAGACGGAGGGGTGGACGGACAGAGGGATGGACAGACGGAGGGACAGACAGACAGGGAGAGATGGGTGGATGGGTGGAGGGAGGGGGACACAGGTACGGACAGAGGGATGAAGGCATGAGTGGGTGAATGGAGAGACGGGTGGAGGGATGGACAGAGGGATGGGGGGACAGATGGAGGGATGGATGGAGGGG
>NW_009647338.1:82888-84154 GCF_000708025.1 Charadrius vociferus | reverse complement strand
TGGGTGGAGGGATGGACAGAGGGATGGGTTGACAGAGGAATGGGAGGGAGGGATGGAGGGATGGATGGGCGGTTGGAGGGAGGGAGGGACAGAGGGAGGGATGGGTGGAGGGACAGAGGGATGGGTGGGTAGAAGGATGGGTAGACAGGGATGGGTGGACAGATGGAGGGATGGAGGTATGGGTGGACAGAGTGAGGGACAGAGAGATGGATGGAGGGGTGGACAGATGGAGGGAGGGATGGGTGGATGGACAGAAGGATAAAGGAATGGAGGGACAGGTGAATGAAGATACAGAGGGACGGGTGGATGGAGGGACAGGAATGGACAGAGGAATAGGTAGATGGAGGGAGGGAGGCATGTGTGGATGGATGGAGTAATGGGTGGAGGGATGGGTGGACAGATGGACAGAGGGATGAGTGGACAGAGGGAGGAATGGGTGGAGGGATGGAGGGGTGGTTGGAGGGACAGAGGGAGGGATGGAGGGATGGACAGAAGGATGGGTAGACAGAGGGATGGGTGGATGAACAAAGGGATGGACAGAGGAATAGGTAGACGGAGGGAGGGGTGGGTGGGCAGATGAAGGCATGGATGGATGGATGGACAGAGGGACAAAGAGATGGATGGAGAGATGGAGAGAGGGGTGGGTGGACAGACAGAGGGAGCCATGCGTGGATAGATGGAGGGATGGACAGAGGAACAGGGTGGGCTGGAAAGGAGCTTCCCGCTCCCCTTCCTCACCTGGACATAATTATTGAATTTCCGGAGGCCTTCGTTAGCCAGAATCTCATTTATCGTCGGTTTGGGCACCTTCTCCAGTCCTGCAGCACGAATAAACGGACAGGAATTCTTTCCCCACCATGTTTGGGACAAGACTGCCTGGCCTGAGCCGGGAGCTCCCCCATTCCGGGGGTCACCGGCAGCGAGCGCCATCCTAACCCGGGAAACCAAATCTATGCAGCTTTTTAATTAACGGTGCTCCTTTCCGCCCCCCGTCCTTGCTGCCGGCAGCGCTTTCCAGCCATTAGCTGGGATTCGGGGCGCCGTGCATTCGCCCGCCCCATTGCATTTTGCAGGAAAAAGGGAAAAACAACCCACTGAGCCCCATTTTTCATCTCCCCCCGACCCTTACCCTCAAACATCGCTGCCTCGCCGAACCCTTCCTCTTGCTTCTCCTTGAGGAGCTGGTAGCAGGCGCTGGGACTGGCCAGGAGCAGCCGAAAACCCTGGCGAGGGAGAAAGGGATGATTTTTGGGGGTGGAATAAAGG
>NW_009647338.1:80888-82455 GCF_000708025.1 Charadrius vociferus | reverse complement strand
GGATGGGGGGGGGGAAAGGGGGATAATGGTTTAAAAAGAAGCTGTAAGCAGCCAAAATGCAGCGCTGCCAAATCATTTTCCGTGCTGGCTCTGCCCTTCCCAGAATTGTAAGAAAAAAAATTGATTTATTCTGGGTTTTTTATGGGTTTGCAAAGCTTTATGCTTTGCTGGGAAAGGGAGAAGGAAGGGATTGGGTACCAGGATGCTCTTGACGGGGAAATCCTTCAGTCCCCGGTCACGGGGTGAGTCAAAGACGACGGGGAAAGTCTTGTGGGGAGCTTGCACGTAGCCGAATTCGACCTCGTCCTGGAGAAGGGATGGAGAAGATGGGGGGACCCCCCCTGGAGCTGCTGCAGCGAGGATGCCACCGCCCTGCACCCCCCTGGATCCGGCGGTCCTGGCGGTTCTCCGGCAGCGGGCAGACAGTGAGCGGGCACTTGGCTTTCTCGGCCACGGCGCCCACGGCCGCCACAAAATCCTCATTATCATCCACGCTGGGAAGAAAAATGGGATGTGGGGGCTGATCCAGCACCGGGCAGGATGCGGCAACCCACCTAGAACCCACCTACAGACGAAGACCTCCAGCGGTGCCGCCGTGTTGGGGGTCATGATCCACGGAGCCACGCGGAAAACCACCGTGTCGGTGAAAATCGGTGTCTCCAGCAAACTCTGAGATGAGGGTAGAGGGGTGGACAGGATTTGGGGTCTGCTGCCCCCCACGTTACGGCTCACCCCAATACTTCCCCCACCCTGGGGCCGGTACCTTCTCGGGGCTCTCCAGCAGCGTGACGTGGAATGCCACCAGTCCCGAAAAGCCGATGTCGGGGAAGGCGAGTCCCTCCACGTAGAAGATGCTCTCCTCCTGATGCCGGCTGGGTTTGACGGCGTAGGCGAGCTTGGAGCCCCCCAGCACATGTTTGTACTCCTCCAGCGCGACACTGTCTGCGGGCGCAAGCACCGTGCAACCCCCCCTTAAAAAACCGACCCCTTTTCTGCCCTGTTTCCGCTCTGGTTTTTTGCTAAAACCTCGCCAAAAAAGGCATATTTGAGCCCACGGAGCATGCACGGGGCAGGGAGCAAAATCACCCGCTGCATCAGATAAAACCGCGCCGTGGGATGTAGGTTGGATGGTGCAGAAGAGATGCACGCTCTGCTGCAAGCGTTTGGCTTGAACCCCGATAATTTGGGGTGTCTGTCTGCTCCCCCCGAAATCCCCACGTGGCACTCACTCTGCCGCCGTAGAAAACACCGACTTTATCGGCGTTGCCCCCGAAGTCCACGTGGAGGAGGAGGCGGTGGCCGGCGAAGATGGTGCGAGGTCCTCGGGTCCGCAGCACCATCTGTGACATGTCCTTCAGGTCTAAAGGGAGGAGAAAAAGAGGTATAAGAAAGGAAAATTTTGGGGGGAAACTAGGAAAATGGGGGATGTGCCGGTACCGGCGTAGGAGCGGATGGCGGTGTCGCGGTTATCCGGCATCTCGGCTTTGGGGTCGTCACGGTCGCAGTTCACCAGCAGGATGGCCCCGTGTCCATCGGGACCCCACGTCCACGTCGCCTGGAGGAGGTT
>NW_009647338.1:74579-80546 GCF_000708025.1 Charadrius vociferus | reverse complement strand
GAGGGCATCCAGGGCCAGCAGGACCTCGGTGCCGGCGGCCAGGGGCCAGCGGCACACGCTGGAGGGCAACTTGACGCTCTGCGTGTCATGCACCACGTAGAGCTTCGCGCCCGGCGTCCCCTGCACGTGGAAGGCGACGGCGTCTTTGGGTGCAGATCTGGAGCGGGGTTGAAGGGGGGGGAAAGCACGGTGAGAGCGCCCGAGTGAGGGCAACGCTGCAATAATAGAGCGTGCGGCCACGTGCAGGCAAGGCAAGTCCTGCCACGCGCAAGAAATCTTGCAGTACGCGAGGAATCCTGCAAGGGGCAGTCGCAACGAGTCGCGCAAAATGCAAAGAGTCCTGCACAAGGCAGTTGCGACACGTCCTGCGGTACGCAACAGCCATAAATCCATAAATCCTGTGAATCCCGCAAAAGGCAATTCCACCAAGTCCTTCAATACGCAACGAACGCCGGCAATTTGCGGTCGCAACAAGTCCTGCAAAAGGCAACGACCGCAGGAGCGCAATTGCAACGAGTCCTGCGATACGCAACGCACCCTGCAAAATGCAATCGCGACAGGTTCTGCAACACTCGACAAAGCCCGCGAGATGCAATTGCAGTGAATCCTGCAACAAATCCTGCCAATCGCAATCGCAACCGGTCCTTCGCTGCGCAGCAAATCCTGCGAACGGCGATTATAACAAATCCTGCAAAAGGCAAATTGCAACAAATCCCGCAGAAGGTGATTACGACAAATCCTGCCAGAGGCAACAAATCCTGCGAAAGGCAACGGCAATAAATCCCACAAAATTAATTGCGAGGAACCCCGCGAGATGTGCAAAATCTTGCGATCTTCAATCGCACCAAGTGATGCAAAATGCGACAAGCCCCTCAATACAAAACTGCAACAACCCCCTGCGATATTAACGGCAATAAACCCCGCAACACGCACCAAGTTTTTGCAATATTCAACTGCAACGAACCCTCCAAAAATGCGATTGCAGCAAATCCCGCGATATCCCATGGCAGCAAAACCCCCGGAGCTGGTTGTGGGGGGAGGTATTTTGGCATGGGGTTGCCCAAATATTCGCATTTCACCCCGCGGCGATGAGCCCCGACCGGTCGCATCCCCTTAAGAGCGAAGCAAAGCTGCGACGGCGGGGCAGGCTGCAGCTCGCATCGCTCCGCCTCAGCGCAAGAGGCCACGGGCGACCGGCCAAGGAGCACAAATCCCGACCCGCGAGGAGGGAAACCTGCATCCATCTCCCGGGGGGAAAAACCCACCCCGGGGCCAGCGGGAGAGGACGGGATGCTGTGGGCAGCGACGGCGCGGCGGGTTTGGACGCGTTAAGGAAAATAAAACCCCCAAGTCGCTGTTTGAACTGGGCTTTAAGGAAGCAAAAAGCAAAACCCCGCTGCTGAAAAAGCACTTGAATTTGGGCCGAGGCCAGCGAAGCAGCTGAAACACGCCGTGCCGGGAGGTGACAGCCCGGCCAGCAGCGTCGCAGCGGTTTCACTCTCCGCGTTCCACCGAAACCAGGAAATATTTGCATTTTGCGGGAGGGAGGACGCAGTAAACCCCGGCCAGCCGGGATGCGAACCTCACCCCAGGGCATCGCTGAAAGCTCCTGGGGGGTGGGAGGGTGGAGTGCTTTTTGCACCCCAAAAAACTGCAAAATCCCCCTCGGATGGGTCACCGCCCGGCTGCCACATCGCAATTTGGAGCATCCTCTTCCTCCCAGGGCTCCTCATCCCCTGGAAAAACCACCCCAAGCAGCAGCATCATCCCCCTCCCCACCTTGAGCTATTTTTATCAGCTTGATTAAGGGGATAAAAGTTAAAGAATAAAAAAAATAATGAGATTTTATTTCCCCCCGCCCCCAGCTTTAGCGTCGCAGCCGCTTACCCGCGGATGTCCAGGGAGAGCTCGGTGCCCAGCACGCAGACGGTGCTGGTGGGACGCTGGGTGGAGAGCTGGACGCGGCGCTGCTGGGCCATGCCGGCGGGCCCCCGGGGCACCCTTGGGTGCTGCGATGGGTGGCACGAGGGGATTTATAAAGCCCGGCTGCTGGGAGGGGATTAACCAAAGCCCGGCTTAATCCCACCTCCAGGCTGGGTGTGCGCGGTGCCCGGCCGTGCTCCCCGGTGATGGATGGAGCGTGAATCAGCGGAGGGGGGGAAAAGCACCCCAAGACACCCACAAGGGTTTGGGATTGGTTTGTGGTGTTGTTTTTTTGGGTTTTTTTCTTTTTAAGAAGCTCGGGGGTGGTTTGGGTCCCCCCCCCAGCTCCCTCCCTTAACACAAAGAGATGCTGATGGGACCGGCCACCCTTAAACCCACGCCATAAAATATTCAGCGTGACACTGGAGCTGAGCTGGGGACGTGCCAGCGCCGGGCTCGGAGGGGTTTTATTTCTCCTCCTAAAGGTTTTTATTTGCCTAGCTAGAAAAATTGGCTTTAATTCTTATTTTTGAGAGGGTTGAAGGTGTAAGTTGGGTGCTTGCCCCATCCCCTGGGTGCTGCATGGGTCTGGGGGATCGGTACGTCACCTGCTGTGGGGACAGCAGACCCCGCCACGGCTTTAATCGTCTTTGTTATAATTAAATCCTCGCCTCGGCGTGGGAGAGCCCTTTGCCGATGCAGCTGTCCCCCCACCAACTCCCTGCGGGGTCACGCGCCGCTGGAATTTAATATCTCTCAGGCTGGGGAAACTCAGCATGAGCCGTAACTGCAGGGAAAGGGGGTTCCTGGGGTTAGAAATCCTCTTTTTGGCCAAAAAAAAAAAAAAAGGGGGGGGATGCCAAGAGGGATGCGTCACCCTTTTGGGGAGCACCTCCCTTGATTCTCCAGCAGCGCTTGCAAACACCACGTCGCAGCAGTTTATACTGGAAGCGTAGCTATGCTTTTACACTTCAAAAAGTATTGCTAGAAAAGCAAATTGCTCCCCCTCACACCCCCCCCAAAAAAAGTGGGTTTAGCCCCATAATAGCTCCTGGGGTTACACAGGGCTAAACAACGCCCGGGGCAGGGGACTGGTTTCAGTTCCTGCTGGGTGAGGGCAGCGCTGGCAGGAGAAACGGGCAAGGGTGCCAGGTGGGACGGGGAAATGCCACGCTTCGTTTGCCATGAAAAGAGGGAGAGAAAGAGCGGCCGGAGCGGCTGCAAAGGGAAAAGGAAAATATCTCATTGGGGAAGGTGTAAAACAATCCACATGAGGACAGGGCTCTGCCTCCACACCGTGCCGGGGCAAAGAGCCGGTCTCTCCAAGGAGAGGTGGTTTTTGACTAATAAAGGGAATTTTTTGGAGGGATTATTAGCTACAAACCTGGGATAAGGCACTATAAGACCTTTTAGCAGTGGGATGGGGCCTCAAAACCCCCAAAGCAAACCCATAACAAACCCATGTGCTTAAAAAGAACAAAAAAAAAAAATAAAAGGTTTCGAACAACATTTTCAACCCAACAGCCACGGAAAAAAAAAAAAAAAGGACGGGAGATGGGGAAGAGCTGCGCCCTCAGTGTTAATGCAGTTTATTGGCGAAACCTTTTATTTTGATGCATCTTCTGATGCACCAAATGCACCTTCATCCTCCGGTTGCAGGACCTGAGCCCGACCCCGGGTGCTTCAGGGCACCATGTGCCACCATTTGAAGGCGAAGGGCTTCCGCCGGACGTTGGTGCCACAGTGGACATCGCCGGAGAGGACGTGGTAGGAGAAGTAGTCGTCGATGAAGGTGCAGGTGAGGCCCAGGGGCTCCAGCAGCTCCCTCACCCGCTCCTCCAGGCAGCACTGCCCACCCACCAGTGGTCCAAAGGGTTTGGGGATACCCAGGTGCCTGCCCAGCACCAGCATGTTCACCTGCAGCCGGACCAAAAATCAGTGTTTTCCACCCAAAAGGTGTGTTCGTATGAGGTGTGGATGGAAAAAGAGGGGTTGGAGGGGAGGAGGTGCCGGAGGTCTCACCATATCTGGGAAGAGGGCATCCGCACGGGAACCTTTCAGGATGAAGAGCTGGGGGATGTCGATGATGTCCTGCTCGCTCAAGCCCAGCTCCTGCTTCAGGAGGTCGCGGTTCCAGTCGATGCAGCGCTGCACAAAGGAGGGACATGGAACTGCCACCCCAGGCCACCCCAGCCCCCCAAATCCCATGCACAGACCCATGTGGGCCCCATTAAACCCTGCCCAGATCCTCACCCACTCCATTGTATCCCATCCCATCCCATCCCATCCCATCCCATCCCATCCCATCCCATCCCAGCAACCTCCTGAACCCATCCCCAACCCGAGCAACCTCTTTCCTTCAGTTTTCACACCTCTTCAGTCATCTCCCAGCAGGACAACAGGCTGGGGTGACCCAGCACCCGAGGGTGCCTGGCTCCTTTATTGCCCACCTGCTTTCACACGGCACACTGCAACTCACGCCACGGTTCCTTGCTCTCCCCCAAGATCTCTTAAAAACACTCCCCACACCCAGAAACCACCCGGCAGCGATGAACAAGCGAGGTGAGCAACTCCACCCAAATCCAGGGGTGCAAAGACCCACCTGCACGTGCTTGTTGTCGTTCCTCAGCGATTCATCTGCCAGGATCTCGTCGATGCTTTTCCTCTCAGTGCCCTTCAGCCCTGCGTGGGGACCGGAGAAGAGCAGTAAGGGACACCAGTAAGGGATGCCGGTGGTCCCCACCATGCCACAGGGGTGCCCTCGCCCTCTCTCTTACCGACGAGCTGCATGGCTTCACCGTGGCCCTGCCTCTGCTTCTCCTTGAAGAGCTTGTAGCAGGCGTTGGGGCTGGCCAAGAGGAGCCGGAAACCCTGTGGGAGAGAGCCCAGGGGTTCACGTTTTGCTGTTGGTGGGATACTTTATCCCATCATCCTGCCGAGAGACACCACGCTGACTCCAAACCCAGCCCCAAGCGTTGTAAGGTTGCATGGGTTGCCACCATCGCAGGGTGCCCAGGATGCCACCCAGAGACTCGCCATTTTCCAGGAAGCCACCCCAAAAGAAGGTGCATCACCCTCACGCAGAAGCCGGAACAGCTCCAGGGACCGATACCTTCCTATCGTAAGCGGGGACGAAGGTGAGGAATTCATCCACGTGGCCCACGTTCAGCCATTCCGAGTAAATCTCCACCGGCGCCTGTACTTTCTGGGCGTAAAGAAAATCCCTGACCGCCTTGGACATCCGCCGGCCGGAGGCCCTGGGGAGCAGAGGGAGGAGGAGAAAGCGGGCAGCCATCACATCCCTCCCCAAGATTTTACCCCCATCCTTCCCCCGAACGTCATGCCAAGGGGAGAAGATGCACCTGCGCATCCCATTTTAATGGGAAATACCGGGAAGAGGCTGGAGATAGCCTGAGCAATATATATCTATATTATATATATTAATATATACAAATATATACTATATTCATATATAGGATATATTAATATAGAGTATATTAATCTATAAAGATATTCTGTTACTATATTATCTATTAATATATCTACATATTATATAGCTGCATTATATATTAAAATATCTATATAATATATTTTTTTTTTATATAGGTTGTGTATATCTATAGGCATCTGTGCATTACATCCCCTGTTCTGCTCAGGCACCTTTGGATTTAATTTCCCCCCATCCCTGTGAATCCTAAATCGTTCCTTACGCAGCGCTTTGCGCAGGGGTGAAGTTTTCTTAGACAGACAGCAGCAGGCTGGGAAAACATTAATTAAACTTCTCGTAATAAGGGATAATTACGGTCCCGGCGAGGCTGGGAAAATGCCATTTACCCGCCGTGGTAACCGAAGCAAGCTCCCCGGGGTCGGAGCATCCCATTTGTTATCCCGAATCAAACCCCATCCAGATTCGTCCCCGTTGTTATTTTTCCAGGAAAATAACCTCCTTTGTGGAGGATTTTGCAGGGCGCTGTTGTTCCCGCGGGGCTGCCTAGCACTGCCTGCCCAGAGCAAAACAATTTCCAGTTATTCAGGATTTTACTC